>NC_066519.1:12049569-12090972 GCF_024679095.1 Eriocheir sinensis
ATTCGTACATAAATAAAGAGATAAAGATATAAATACAAGGATAAATAGATAAACAGGCAGATAAATAATAAATGAAGCAAAAAAATAATTAGAGTTTAACAATAAGAAAAAAATGATACAAAATAAATAAATAAGAGAAGAAAAATATAAGAGGAATTAAGAAATAAAATACATAAGAAAAGGAAGCAAAGGAAAAAGGAGAAAATAAGAAAAATAAAGAATAAAAAGACGAGAAGAAATAAAGTTAGAGAAAAACAGAAGAACATAAGAACATTTAAACAAAGGAAGGAAATGAAGGAAAGAACGAAAAGAAAAATAAGGAGAGAGAGGAACGCAGATAAAAAAAAGGAAGAACAAGAAGAAAATAAAAAAATTACAGAAAAGAAACGAAATTAGGAACAAAAGGAATAGAAAACGAGGTAAAAGTGATGTAATTCGATGCTGTTTGTCCCGTTTTCTTTGTGTTTGTTCCGTTTTCTTTTTGTTGTGAAGGGCAAACTAATGACCGTCGAGACCGCGTGCTATTTGAGGTGAAAAAAAAAGAGAGAGAAATGAGAGAGAGAAAGAAACATGATTGACAAGGGTGAAAATAACTCTCTCTCTCTCTTTCGTTCTTATTCTCTCTCCTCCTCCTCCTCTCTCTCTCCTCCTCCTCCTCCTCCTCCTCCTCCTCCTCCTCCTCCTCCTCTTCCTCTTCCTCCTCCTACTCCTCTCATTTTTCTTATTAATCCTTCATCACCTCCTCCTCCTCCTCCTCCTCCTCCTCCTGCCGTACCATACCATGAAGTTTGGCATTTACACAAACACACACACACACACACACACACACACACACACACACACACACACACACACACACACACACACACACAGTTGAATGCGCACCAAAAACGTCTCCTGTGATTGACTGTTGCTTCAAAATTGATTAGAAACAGTAAGTAGTTTGGAAGGTCAAGTTTGCTCTCTCTCTCTCTCTCTCTCTCTTAATATCTAATGAGCGAAAAGAGAGAGAGAGAGAGAGAGAGAGAGAGAGAGAGAGAGAGAGAGAGAGAGAGAGAGAGAGAGAGAGAGAGAATATAGCAGAGAGGGGATACGAAGGAATATTGGGAAGAAGAGAAAATAATAAATAAATAATATAGAAAACCTCCGAAGAATATTAAGAAAAATAATTGAATAAAAAAATATATTGAAAAAAACTAGCAGGAAAAAGATGAAATATAGTTCCCTTAAAATGTGTTAGGTTCGTTACTCACCGCCATCGTACATTCCCATGGTTGGTGTGACGTCATCAAAGAGAGGAAGTGACGTCACGCTGCTTTCTTTTAGTTTATGTCAAGGAGGACTGTTCCATTTCTTCTGTTTTCTTGTTATTATTTTTTATTGTTTTTTTTGCTTGTTTTGAATTCACTTTATCTTTTTTTTATTTTTTTGCTTTTTGTCCTTTTTGAAAATATGTAGAAACGTTAATTTTCGTGATTTTCTTATTTATTTCCTTTATTCCTCTCCCTCCCTATTATTTTCTTTCGTTTTTTAATGCTTTTTAATTATTATATGTATTTTCTACCTTATTTACGCCATTCTTATAATTCTAAGTAACTATTTATCTACTACTACTACTACTGCTACTACTACAACTACTGCTACTACTACAACTACTGCTACTACTACTACTACTACTACTACTACTACTACTACTACTACTACTACTACTACTACTACTACTACTACTACTACTACTACTACTACTACTACTACTACTACTACTACTACAACTACTTCGACTACTACTACTACTACTACTACTACTACTACTACTACTACTACTACTACTATTACTACCACCACTACCACCACCACCACAACTCTAGTCACTTATCCTCCTCCTCCTCCTCCTCCTCCTAATCATCATCATCATCATCATCAGCCAATGCACTAATTACTCTCCTCGTGACATTTCTTAGCAAGCGTCAAAACTCTAATTAGTGCCGTTAATATACGTCACTCTCTCCCTCTCCCTCTCTCTCTCTCTCTCCCTCTCTTCCATTACTCTCCCATCCCTCTCCCTTACTAATGGCAGGGCTCATTTACGCTCTCTCTCTCTCTCTCTCTCTCTCTCTCTCTCTCTCTCTCTCTCTCTCTCTCTCTCTCTCTCTCTCTCACACACACACAAAGAGAGAAAGAAAGAGAAAATAAGAGAAAGAAAGAACAAAAGAGAGAAAGGAAGCATGGGAAAAGAGAGAGAGAGAGAGAGAGAGAGAGAGAGAGAGAGAGAGAGAGAGAGAGAGAGAGAGAGAGAGAGAGAGAGAGAGAGAGAAGAGAAAAGAGAAAAACGAAGCAGAAAACGAAAGAACGAATACGAAATAAATAAAAAGAGAAAAAGAAAAAGAAAAGAAAACCGAATGAGAGAGAGAGAGAGAGAGAGAGAGAGAGAGAGAGAGAGAGAGAGAGAGAGAGAGAGAGAGAGAAAGAAAGAAAGGATGAAAGAGGAGAAAAAAATAGAGAGAATGAGAGAAAGAAAGAAATAGGGAAGAAAAAAGAAAAAAAACCGGATCGAATAAATGAAAAAAAACAACAACGAAATCTAGAAGAAAAGATAAAAAAAGAAAATGAATGAGAGAAAATAAAACAAAGAAAACAACAAAAAACGAGAGGACGAAAACGAGAACTATATAGAAAAAGAAAAAAAAAAGCAAATATCGAGTCATTAAGTTCATCCTCCTAATTATTATTTATCCCTCCAGCGCCACATTAGGATAATTAAGGCTTTATTAACACCCGCCTAATGAAAGGAGGGGACGCTCTCACTCTCTCTCTCTCTCTGAAGAAACAAATTATAGTCAATTTTCAATGTTTGATATCTCTCTCTCTCTCTCTCTCTCTCATATTCATAATAATAAAAATTGTTCCTATAAGCGTGGAGAATGAAGGAAGAGGAGGAGGAGGAGGAGGAGGAGGAGATGGTAAAAGAGGTGTTGGTTGGAGGCTGACAGTTAATGCTCTTTTTCTCCTCCTCCTCCTCCTCCTCCTCCTCCTCCTCCTCCTCCTCCTCTTCTTCTTCATCTTCCTCCTTCCCTCAAAGCATAGAAAAAAGGCAACGAAGTGTGAGGGAAAAGATTTAAAATATATTCCTCAAACTCGAAAGCGTTCCAATATTTTTTTTACGATGGCCGGTACTATTATTATTATTATTATTATTGGTATTACTAATACTACTACAACTACTACTACTACTACTACTACTGCTACTACTACTACCAATACTACTGCTACTACTACTACTACTACTACTACTATTACTTCTACTACTACTACTACTGCTACTGCTACTACTATTACTACTACTGTTACTACTACTACTACTACTACTACTACTACTACTACTGCTTTCCACAAAAAATGAAAATACAGAAAATAAAAAATAACAAGAAAGCGAAGGAAATATATATATGAAAACAGAGAAAAAAAGAAACAAAAAGAAAGGAAAAAAGAAAGGCCTCCCCGTCTACATTATTTCCCACTCCCACCAAAAATAATTAATAAGAAAAGGAAAAAAATAGTCGGGTTATAATTTCTTTTCTTTATCCTTTTTTTTTTCTTTCGGTGATAAAATGACCAACGGAAGCTTCCCTTAATAGATCACTAGTTTATGGGGCAAGGCTTTCTCTCTCTCTCTCTCTCTCTCTCTCTCTCTCTCTCTCTCTCTCTCTCTCTCTCTCTCTCTCTCTCTCTAAGTCTGTCTCTCTGAATTTATCTGCTTTCTGTCTGTGTCCATCTGTTTATCGATCAATCAATCAATCAATCTCTTTATGTGTCTATCTACCTATCAATCTATCTATCAATCTATCTACCTCTCAATCTATCTATTTATCTACCTATCTATCCATATGTTTATCAATGTGTATGTATTTCCACTGCCCTTATATAAGAAACTGATGGGACGTAGAGCGTAACAAGGAACATCTTGATTTTGTTGCATATCCACCGACAGTAAATACGTATATATTTTTAGTAACTGAACTTATCCACACATAAAAAAAATATAATGCAAAAAGAACAAAAACAAACCGATATTATTAAAATAACAAGGAAATTATACATGTATATATATATATATATATATATATATATATATATATATATATATATATATATATATATATATATATATATATATATATATATATATATATATATATATATATATATATATATATATATATATATATATATATATATATATATATATATATATATTTTTTTTTTTACATTGATTGCCTATTGCTGGTAGGCATTTTCCTGGGGCCTGATGGTCGGTCCAAGTTCTTCCAGGTGGGCGGATTTTTCATTCACCGCCGAGTGGCTTAAAACTACCTACATGCTGTCCTGAAGACCACCCATCAACCCGGACTCTAGAGGAAGCCGTCCAAGCGAATCAAGAACGAGTTCCGGGGCAGCATGAGCCAATGCAAGATGGCGCCACTATAAACACTCGCCTGCGCCAGAACGGGCTGGGCTGACCATCAGGCCCCACCTGGAAGAAGCCTTGGGCCGACCATCAGGCCCCACTGGGAAGATGCCTACCAGCGCAATAGGCAACAACGTAAAAAAATATATATATATATATATATATATATATATATATATATATATATATATATATATATATATATATTTTTTTTTTTACAGCTAAGGAGACAGCTCAAGGGCGCAAAGAAAAAAGAAAAAAGGCCGCTACTCACCGATCCTGAACAGAGGTTAAAGGAGTGTCCAAAATCAGAGGTTAATTTCGGGAGAGAGGTGTCTGATACCCTCCTCTTGAAAGAGTTCAAGTCGTAGGCAGGAGGAAATACAGATGAAGGAAGATTGTTCCAGAGTTTACCAGCGTGAGGGATGAAAGAGTGAAGATGCTGGTTAACTCTGCATAAGGGGTTTGGACAGTATAGGGATGAGCATGAGTAGAAAGTCGAGTGCAGCAGGGCCATGGAGGGGGGGAGGCATGCAGTTAGCAAGTTCAGAAGAGCAGTCATGTGGAAATATCGATAGAAGATAGAAAGAGAGGCAACATTGCGGCGGAATTTAAGAGGTAGATGACTATCAGTATGAGGAGGAGAGCTGATGAGACGAAGAGCCTTAGCCTCCACTCTGTCCAGAAGAGCTGTGTGAGTGGAGCCCCCCCACACATGAGATGCATACTCTATACGAGGGCGGACAAGGCCCCTGTATATGGACAGCAACTGTGCAGGGGAGAAGAACTGGCGGAGACGGTACAGAACGCCCAGCCTCGAGGAAGCTGATTTAGTAAGAGATGAGATATGAGGTTTCCAGTTAAGATTTTGAGTTAAGGATAGACCGAGGATGTTTAGTGTTGAGGAAGGTGATAGCTGGGTGTTGTCAAAGAATAGGGGATAGTTGTTTGGAAGATTGTGTCGAGTGGATAGGTGGAGAAACTGTGTTTTTGAGGCGTTGAAGGACACCAGGTTCTTCTTGCCCCAATCGGAAATAATAGTAAGGTCTGAGGCTGTTGCTCTGCAGCCTCCAGCCTTGAGTCGTTAAGTTCCTGAAGGGTGGGTCTTCTATTAAAAGAAGTTGAATAATGCAGAGTGGAATCATCGGCGTAGGAATGGATAGGACAGTTCGTTTTGGAAAGAAGATCATCAATGAACAACAGAAAAGAGGAGATAGGACAGAACCCTGTGGGACACCACTGTTAATAGATTTAGGGGAAGAACAGTGACCGTCTACCACGGCAGAAATAGAACGGTCAGAAAGGAAACTGGAGATAAAGGTACAGAGAAAAGAATAGAAACCGTAGGAGAGTAGTTTAGAAAGCAAAGATTTGTGCCAGACCCTATCAAAAGCTTTTGATATGCCCAGCGCAATAGCAAAAGTTTTACCGAAACGGCTAAGAGAGGATGACCAAGAGTCAGTTAAGAAGGCTAGGAGATCACCTGTAGAACGTCCCTTGCGGAACCCATACTGGCGATCAGATAGAAGGTCAGAAGTGGAAAGGTGCTTTTGAATCTTCCGGTTAAGGATTGATTCAAAAGCTTTAGATGAACAGACAAGTAAAGCAATAGGACGGTAGTTTGAGGGATTGAGCGGTCACCCTTCTTAGGTACAGGCTGTATGAAGGCATACTTCCAGCAAGAAGGAAAGGTAGATGTTGACAGGCAGAGGCGAAAGAGTTTGACCAGGCAGGGTGACAGCACGGAGGCACAGTTTTTAAGGACAATAGGAGGCACTCCATCAGGTCCATAAGCCTTCTGAGGATTGAGGCCAGAGAGGGTATAGAAAACATCATTTTGAAGAATCTTTATGACAGGCATAAAGGAGTCAGAGGGGGGATGAGTAGGAGGAATATGCCCAGAATCGTCCAGAGTGGAGTTTTTAAAAAAAGTTTGAGAGAAGAGTTCAGCCTTAGAGATAGATGAGACGGCAGTGTTGCCGTCAGGACTGAGGAGTGGAGGGAAAGATGAAGAAGTGAAGTTGAAGGAGATGTTTTTGGCTAGATGCCAGAAGTCACGGGAAGAGTTAGAGAAAGCAAGGTTTTGACATTTTCTATTAATGAAAGAATTTTGGTTAGTCGGAGAATAGATTTGGCACGATTTCGGGCAGAAATGTAAAGTTCATAATTAGCATTAGTTTGAAGGCTCTGATACCTTTTGTGAGCTACCTCTATCATTGACAGCACGAGAACAAGCATGATTAAACCAAGGCTTTTTAGCGTGAGGAGTAGAGAAAGAACGAGGAATGTATGCCTCCATTCCAGAGACAATCACCTCTGTGATGCGCTGAGCACACAGAGGGTCTCTATCCTGGCAGCAATAATCATTCCACGGAATGGAAAAGTACATCTCAGGTCGTCCCACCGAGCTGAAGCAAATGCCAGAAGCATCGCCTCTTCGGTGGGTCCAGAGGGTGTACAGGAGCGATAGGACAGGATGCAGAAATAAGATTGTGATCGGAGGAGCCCAACGGAGAGAACAGTTTGACAGAATAAGCAGAAGGGTTTGAGGTAAGGAAGAGGTCTAGAATGTTGGGCCGATCTCCAAGACGGTCGGGAATACGTGTAGGGTGCTGGACCAACTGCTCTAGGTCGTTGAGGATAGCAAAGTTGTAGGCTTGTTCACCAGGATGGTCAGTGAAAGAGGATGAAAGCCAAAGCTGGTGGTGAACATTGAAATCTCCTAGGATGGAGATTTCAGCGAAGGGAGAGTGGGTCAAGATGTGCTCCACTTTAGAATTCAAATATGGTGGAAAATTCAGAAGAGTCAAGGTCGTGGGCACGAGAGCAAGTGATGTCGTTGCGCACGTAGGCGCAACATCCAGCTTTGGATTGAAATTTAGGATAGAGATAGTAGGAGGGAACAGAGTAGAGATTGCTGTCAGTAGCCTCAGAAACTGTGTTTCGGTAAGGAAGAGAAGGTGAGGTTTAGAGGAGGAGAGATGATGTTCCACAGAATGAAAATTAGAGCGAAGACCGCGAATGTTGCAGAAATTGAGAAGAAAGAGGTCCGAGGAGTTATCAAGACACCTCGGTCGGCAGCCAGAAGGGGAGTCCTCCCTGGGAATTTGTGGTCCCCCAGTCGGGGACCTGAGGCTTGGTGTATGTGCGCCATTTGAAATTTTAATTTTGGGAAAAGGTGTATATGTTATGTGAATGCAGTGTGGTGTGGATAGAGAGGATCTGTCTTTAGAGAGCATATATATATATATATATATATATATATATATATATATATATATATATATATATATATATATATATATATATATATATATATATATATATATATATATATATATATATATATATATATATATATATATATATATATATATATATATATATATATATATATATATATATATATATATATATATATATATATATATATATATATATATATATATATATATATATATATATATATATATATATATATATATATATATATATATATATATATATATATATATATATATATATATATATATATATATATATATATATATATATATATATATATACACACACACATTTATATATCCTATCAAATCACATTCATATTAACATTTAATAAACACCAGTATAAAAATAATCCCACAGCCACCCACAAAACCGGACCCAAGGCACAGTTTTCTGTCACCGCGTCAACGCAACACGACCACAATAACACGAGCCAGATTCACACAAATTCCAGTCCTCTTAAACCCACACGTTCTTCTTCTCACTTACAAACTCTCCACGACTCTATCTCACTTTTTAAATCACTTATAACCACTTAGAAGCGTCCACTTAGGTAAAGAAAGACTGAACTCTCTTTCTCTCTTTCTCTCCCTCTCTCTCTCTAAGTAACGTCTGGCAGGGAGGGAGAGAGAGAAGTGAGAGAGGGAGAGAAAGTGGAGGGTGGGAGGAGCGTGACCAGCCCGTGACAGAGGCATGGAAGAGGAGGAGGAGGAGGAGGAGGAGGAGGAGGGATGTGGTGAAACCAATGTTGATTAAAATACAAGCTACCCTTACTCTCTCTCTGATCTCTCTCTTCTCTCTCTCTCTCTCTCTCTCACACACACACACACACACCTTTCAGCTTTTTCTGTCCATTTATTAACCTTTACTTTTCGTGGATGACTCTCTCTCTCTCTCTCACCTTTCATCTTTTTTTGTCCATTTATTAACCTTTACTTTTTTGTGGATGACTCTCTCTCTCTCTCTCTCTCTCTCTCGCACTTCTCATCTTGCACCTCGTTTTCTTTCTCTTCCTTCGGTTTTATCTATTCCTCCTCCTCCTCCTCCTCCTCCTCCTCCTCCTCCGCCTCCTTCTTTCATCTCATTATTCATCTTTGCATGTGAGAATTTCCTTAAGATTCTCACATTTTTTTTTTACTTTTTTTTTTTTACATTTTGCTAACACGCATGCACGGTAACTCTCTCTCTCTCTCTCTCTCGTCAATGGTACTCAATAACACGTCTTGCTGGTATTCACAAACATTATTAGAGAATTTTTTTCATTATGTAACTAACTCCTCCTCCTCCTCCTCCTCCTCCTCCTCCTCCTGCTTCTTCTTCTCCTCCTCCTCCTTCTCCTCCTCTTCCTCCTCCTCTTCCTCCTCCTCCTCCTCCTCCTGCTCTTCCTCTTCTTCCTCCTCTTTATCAACGTAATCAACAGGTAAGAGAATTATTGAAGAGAGAGAGAGAGAGAGAGAGAGAGAGAGAGAGAGAGAGAGAGAGAATACTACTACTACTACTACTACTACTACAACTACTATTACTACTCTACTACTACTATTACTACTACTATGACATTTATCTTCCTCTCTATCTTATCTTGATTTATTCCTTCTCTTCCTATCTCTCCTTCGATCATTTCTTCCATTTTTCATAACTACTCTTTTTATTCATTATTCCTCCTACTCTTCTTCGTGGTCGTCATTCTCCTCCTCCTCCTCTTCCTCCTCCTCCTCCTCCTCCTCTCCTTATTACTATTCTTTCTTTCTCCACTTTGACCTTTCCTCGTTATATTCCACCTCTCTTCCTCTCTCTCCTTCCTTTCCTTCCTTCCTTTCTTTCCTCAATTCTCTCTTTCCTTCTCTTCAATGGCTTCCTCTAATTTTGTCTCCTTTTCATATTTTTTTTCTTCTCTCTCTCTCTCTCTCTCTCTCTCTCTCTCTCTCTCTCTCTCTCTCTATTTCTTTAGCCTTTCCTTCATTTCCTTCTCCTCCTCTCCCTTCCTCCCTTCTCTTTCCCTTTCCCTCACTCCTTAATTTCCTTTTCCTTTTTTCTTCTCTTTCTCCCTTTCCTCCCTTCCTTCCAAACCTCCCTTTCCTCTTTTTCTCTTCTCTTTTCTTTCTTCCTGTCATTTCTTCCCATCCTTTCCCTCTCTTCCTTAACTTTCCTTATTTCTCCTTTCGTTCCCTACTTTTTCTCCTTTTTCCCGCACTTTTCTTAACTCCTTCCCTCTTCCTCTTTCCATTCCTACCCACACTCTCTCTTCCTTGCCCCATTTTTCTTTCCTCCCATCCCTTTCCATCCTTCCCATTCTCTCCCTCCTTCCCTCCGTTCCCCAAGAGGCCGCCGTGCTATCAATATATGGATCAGTGTCAGAAGAAGCAAACTCGGGGACTCGAGGGCGTGTTGACATTATGCGACGGTCTCTTTGTAGACTTTATAGACGTAGAGTAAAAAAAAATAGGTAAATTGGGTCTTTTTTCGTTACGGTTAACTTTTGATACTAATTTTTATTTTGTGTTGTCTGGGTTCCTCTCTTTTTTTTTTTGTCTTTTGAGGTTGATGAAAAAAGGGAAATTGGGTCTTTTTTCGTAACGGTTAACTTTTGATACTAATTTTTATTTTGTGTTGTCTGGGTTCCTCTTTTTTTTTTGTCTTTTGAGGTTGATGAAAAAAGGGAAATTGGGTCTTTTTTTATAGTTTAGTTTTGATATGCTCTTTTTTTTCTTGATGTGTGTGTGAATGTGATTTTTTTTTTGTTTACTTGTTAATATTGTTGATGTAATTGTTAGTTATTGTCATCATTATTATTTATATGTACTGTTTCTACTTTCTTAATAATTTGCTTTTCCCTCCATCCCTTCCTCCATTCCCTATTCCTCCCCACTTCCTTTCTTCCTTCTTCTTCCTCTCCTTTTTTTCCTATTCTCCTTTCCCTCTTTCCCTATTCCTTCTTCTCTCTCTCTCTCTCTCTCTCTCTCTCTCTCTCTCTCTCTCTCTCTTATTATTATTACTATATTTACTGCTTCTACATTCTCCATAATTTCTCTTCCCTCCCTCCTTCCCTCCATTCCCTATTCCTCTCCACTTCCTTCTTTCCTTCCTCCACCTCTCGTTTTCTTTTCCTATTATCTTCTCTCCCTCCACTATTCCTTCTCTCCTCCCCCCATTTCTCTCCTATTATATTTCTCCTCTCCTCCCTCCCTCCCTATCTTCCTTCCCTATTCCTCTGTACTCTCCTTCTCTCCTTCCTCTCTATATCACTTCTTGTTTCCTTCTCTCATTCCTCCTTATCTCTCCTGTTCTCTCCAATACTCTCTCGTCCCTTCCCCCTTCCTTCCCTCTATCCCTCTCTCCTTCCTCTTTTCATCTCTTTATTTCTGTATTTCTATTTCTGTTCTAATTGTTTTCTTATCATTTTATTGTTATTCTGTTGTTACTGTTTATGCCATCCTTCCTTCCTTCATTCCTTCCTTCCTCTCGCTCTCTCTCTCTCCCTCCTTCCTCTATGCTTCCTAATCCTCCCCTTAATTTCTCTATATACTAACTGAGTCTTATTTATGTTGACCCGTCTTAGCCGTGACCTCACCTTATCTTACGTTATTAAAGACTTATTGGTATTGACCTAAAATTCGCCTCAATGACTTAATTTTCATCATCAGTGTGTTTGTTTGTTAGAGAGAGAGAGGTGGGGGTGGGGGGAAGAGCCAGAGCCAGAGAGAGAGAGAGAGAGAGAGAGAGAGAGAGAGAGAGAGAGAGAGAGAGAGAGAGAGTCAATATTCGATAGGAGAATAATACATCACTGGACGTAATTATGAGACAAAAAGAATTGTGTCCATTGTGAGAGAGAGAGAGAGAGAGAGAGAGAGAGAGAGAGAGAGAGAGAGAATACTATTACTACTACTACTACTACTACTACTACTACTACTGCCACTACTACTTCAATTATCTGTAAGTATCTTAAGGACCAAACTTTTTAAAGGTTATATTCCTCCACTGTTAACGTTATATTCTCTCTCTCTCTCTCTCCGGCCTTTGATTGTGTGTGTGTGCTCTTCCCTCTACTGAATATTTATATACACACACACACGCACACACACACCACACACACACACACACACACGTTGGTCAATAAGTAAACAAATAAAACTTATATAATTCAAAAGTTTAAATCTGCTTCGGTCATTTAAATTTGAGAGAGAGAGAGAGAGAGAGAGAGAGAGAGAGAGAGAGAGAGAGAAGAAACAAAGAATTAAAAAGAAAAAAATGAAGGAGAAGAAAGAAAGGGAAAGAAGAAAGGGAGGGAGGAGAGAAAGAAGGAAAAAGAGGAAGAATAGAAGGAAAATGGAGAGATAAGGGAGAGAGAAGAGAGAGAGAGAGAGAGAAAGTAATGGGAGGGGAAGGTCTATATACAGGAGATTGGAAAATGAAACTATGGCGCTATATTTACCTATAGAAGTTATTGTCCGTGATATAAACCGTGTGTGTGTGTGTGTGTGTGTGTGTGTGTATTGGGATAGATAGCACACACACACACACACACACACACACACGATAAGACATTAGATAAAAAATAAATGAGATAAATTCCTAAATACATGAAAAAATAATTAGACAAAAAAATAAAAGAAAATATATACTACTCCCTCAAAACCAAAACAATAACTATAGGAAAGGGAAAAGAAAGAAAAGAACAAAGAAAACATGAGACCAGCCACAGAAAACGAGGTCAAGTTTAAGGCAGACTCAGCTAATCTTTCGTTGAGTGGCTGACGGGGAGGTACTTAATCCTCCTCCTCCTCCTCATCCTTCTGTTCTTTCCTTTCTTTCTCCTCCTCCTTCTTTTCCTTCTGTTTCTCTTCCTCTTAATAAACCTCCAATTCTTAATCTCCTTTTCCTTCTTTTCAATTCCTCCTCCGCCTCCTCTTCCTCCTTCCTTTACCTCCCAATTACTTCGTTCCTTCTTCCATTTTCTTTCTATTCTTTTCCTCTTCCACCTCTTCCTTGTCTTTCCCTTCTCCTCTTCTTCTTCCTCTTCCTTCTTCCATTTTTCTTTCTATTCTTTTCCTCTTCCACCTCTTCCTTGTCTTTCCCTCCTCCTCTTCTTCTTCCTCTTCCTTCTTTCTTCCTTCTTCCATTTGTCTTCCTAATCCTTTTCCTCTTCCTACTCTTCCTTGTCTTTCCCTCCTCCTCTTCCACTTCCTCTTCCTTCTTCCTTCTCCTCATATCCCCCCTCCTCCTCCTCTGCCCTTAACTTACCTTCTCAATCTATCTTTCCTTCTCTCTCTCTTCTTCTTCTCCTCCTCCTTCTCCCTCCTTCCTTCCCAGTTCCCTATCTTCCTCGTCTTCCTGGCAGATCCTAGAGACATTAAGGGATCCTACGGGCGTCCCATAGATCATCCGGGAGTCCTGCCAGTCGGAGGTGAAGCCAGGAGAGCCAGAAAGAGTCCTACAATTGGGGGTGGAGGTCCTACAAAAAAGTCCTTCGGGGTCCTACGAGACTTTGAGGGAATAGGACCCGAGAGAGATATGACTGACGTTGAGAAATATGATGAGGTGACGTAAGGATTTTTTTTTAATGTATTTTTTTCGAGGGGAAACTTTTTTCTTTTTTTTCTCGTTTTTTTTAATATTTTTGTGTTTTGTGTGTAAGGGAGGGATATTGTGTGTGTGTGTGTGTGTGTGTGTGTGTGTGTGTGTGTGTGTGTGTGTTTCTCACTTAATACATTCTCTACATGTCCTCCTCTTTTCAATTCAACTATTTTTTTTTATTCTACCACCACCACCATCATCACCACCACCATCACCACAACCATCACCACTAAATGTTATGTTAATCCAACTCTTTGCATGACATCACTACACAAATGGTTTGACCCTTCCCTTCCTTCGTTTCCTTTTCTTTCTTTCTTTCCCTTTCTCTTCCTTTCCCTTCCTTTCCTTTCCTTTCCTTTCCTTTCCTTTCCTTTCCTTTCCTTTCCTTTCCCGCCATTCCCTTCCCTTCTTTTCCCTTGCCTTGCCTTGCCTTCCCTTCCCTTTCCTTCCCTTCCTTTGCCTTTACTTTCTTTCCTTTCCTTTATTTCCCCTTGCTTCCCTTTCCTTCCCTTTCTTTCCTTACCCTTCCCTACCCTTCCCTTCCCTTCCCTTAAAACAAAACAAAAAAATATACAAAAGAAAAATGGAAAATGGAGAGAAAAACGAAAAAAGGTATAAAATTAGATATAACGAAGAAAGATGAGGAGAGAGAGAGAGAGAGAGAGAGAGAGAGAGAGAGAGAGAGAGAGAGAGAGAGAGAGAGAGAGAGAGAGAGAGAAATGAAAGAGAAGAGGAAGAAACAAGGGTAAGAGGAAGGGAGGAAAGAGACGGAGGGAGAGAGGGAGGGAGGGAGGGAGGGAGGGATGGAGGAAGAAAACTGGAGGAGGTAGAGAAGAATATCATTATTGGTTTTAGTTCAGGCCTAATGATCGGTTAATTATGATTACTTTTCCTCCTCCTCCTACTTTTCCTCTTCCTTTTGCTCCCCTTTTACTTTTCTTCCTCTTCCTCTTTTTTTTCCTCTTTTTCCCTTCCTCTTATTTTTTCCTTCCCTCTTAGTTTTCTTCCTCTTCTTTTTTTCCTTCCCTCCTCCTTTTCTTCCTCCTCTTATTTTTTTCCTTCCTCTTAATTTTTCTTCCTCCTTTTTTTCCTTCCCTCCTCCTTTTCTTCCTCTTCTTTTATTTTTCCTCCTTTTTTTCCTTCCCTCCTCCTTTTCTTCCTCCTCTTATTTTTTTCCTTCCCTCTTAATTTTCTTCCTCTTCTTTTTTTCCTCCTTTTCTTCCTCCTCTTATTTTTTCCTTCCCTCTTAATTTTCTTCCTCTTCTTTTATTCCTCCTTTCCTTCCTCCTCTTATTTTTTTCCTTCCCTCTTAATTTCAGTGTAGCTGGCGCATGAAAAGGAAGAAGGGGAGAGGGAAATTGAAGCTGGGAGGCGGGAGGAGGATGCTAGAAGGTGAGAGGAGAAGAAGGATGAAGGCTTAGGTGATACTTCGGGAAGGGAATGAGATTGGATGTGCTGGAGACTGGTAAAGAAGGCGAAGGAGAAGGGTACAGTGTAGCTTGGAAGCATGAAAAGGAAGAAGGAGGGGGAAATTGAGGCTGGGAGGCAAAGAGGAGGATGCTGGCAGTGAAGGAGAGAGAGAAGGATGAGGGCTTAGGGGTGAAACTGGAAGGGGACAGAGATTGGATGAGCTGGAGACTGGTGAAGGAGACGAAGAAGGAGGAGTGAAGCTTGAGGAGAGAAGGGTATATAGGAAAAGGAAGAAGGTTAGATTTGTCAAGTAGATTTATGCAAGGAAACACGTCACTATAGAAGGAAAAAGGAGATATAGGGAAAGAGAGAAAACGGAGAGATATAAGATTGAGGAGGAACTATGTAAACATGACAAAGTATTAAAAGAGTCTGACAAAAACCAAACTGAACGAGCAGGAGAGGACCAGAAAGACAATAAAAAGGAAAAAAGAAAAAACATCACATAGGGAAAGAGGAAAAAGGATATAAGATTGAGAGAATTGGTGAAATACAAAAAAAGGAAAAACACAAAAAACATCACATAGAAAAGAGGAAAAGGACAGATAAGATTGAGAGAGGACCAGAAAGCAAAAAAAAAAAGGAAAAAAACATCACAGACCTCACTTTTTTTTTCTTTTTCCTCCTTCAGTCGGTTTCTTTCTTGCTTATTACTGTGTTTTATTTCCATTACTGTTAGCTGCAAGTTTTCTCTCCTCCTCCTCCTCCTCCCTCCAAACTTTCTCTCCTCTCTCTAATTACCTGTGAAGGAGTGAGTCGGCTGAGATCAGTGAGTTCTTCTCCCTGGTCTCCGCCTCATTATGAAAAAAAGTTTGTCCAGAAGGTGAAAGAGGCTTAGAGGAGGAGGAGGAGGAGGAGTTTTTAAGCAGAAGTGAGGGGAAGAAATATGAACGAGAAGAACAAGAGGAAAGAACAAGAACAAGAAGTGGAGGGATAAGGAGGAGGAGGAGAAAGAAGATAAAGAAGAAGAAAAGAAGGAGCAAAAAGAAGAAGACGAGACAATATATATAATGAGAAGAAAAAAAGAAGATGAAGAAGAAGAAGAAAAAGAAGATAGAATATATAACAAGAAGAAAAGGAAGATGAAGAAGAAGAAAAGATGAAGTAGAATGAAAAATAAAACGATTAGGAAAAGGAAGAGAAAAAGAAGAAGAAAGGTCCAATTAAAAATGAAAATATGGCGATGGAAAAGTAAAAATGGAAGGACACACACATGCAAGCTAAAAAAAAAAACGAGGAAAGAGGAAATGAGAGGAAAAAAAGAGGAAACATAATAATAAAAAGTACTATTAGTGGTTTTGTGTCCGAAGAATGAAAGGAGGAGGATGAAAGAGAGCACTTCTTTGTCTCATCATGTCCTGGCCACAGAGAGAGAGAGAGAGAGAGAGAGAGAGAGAGAGGAGAGAGAGAGAGAGAGAGAGAGAGAGAGAGAGAGAGAGAGAGAGAGAGAGAGAGAGAGAGAGAGAGAGAGAGAGAGAGAGAGAGAGAGAGTAGAGAGAGAGAGAGAGAGAGAGAGAGAGAGGAGAGAGAGAGAGAGAGAGAGAGAGAGAGAGAGAGAGAGAGAGAGAGCAGAATACCTAAAACAGCAACCAAAATGTATATATCAAAAAAGGGAAATTGTATTGAAGTTATCACACATTGTGGGCACGACAAGGCTATCAGAAGAACGTGTTTGCTCCTCAACTTTGATTTATTAGTGGAAACAAAATAGTAGTAGTAGTAGTAGTAGTAGTAGTAGTAGTAGTAGTAGTAAAAGTAGACGTAGTAGTAGTAGTTGTAGTAGAGGTGGAAATAATAGTAGTTGTAGTTGGGAGTTATAGTAGTAGTAGTAGCAGCAATATCTGTAGCTGTTATGATAGTTGTTGTTGTTGTTGTTGTTGTTGATGATGCTAAGAATAATAAAGGTAATTGTAGAAGGAAGGTAACAGTGGATAATACAATAATAATAATAACAATAATAATAATAATAATAATAATAATAATAATAATAATACACACAATAATAATAATAACAATAATAATAATAATAATAATAATAATAATAATAATAATAATAATACACACATAATAATAAAAAGCTCTTCCTGTCAGCTGTACCTCTTTCCTCGTCGACTGGAATTGTTTTGTCGTTGTTAAATTCTCCCTTCACGGCTCCACTCGCTTGTTTTCTTCCCTGCCGATTCAAGAAGGAGAGGAGGAGGAGCAGGAGGAGGAAGAGGCTCGTTATAACCTTTAACCTTCCTCCTCCTCTTTTTGTATCGAGAAAGAAAACGGAGGACCATCGAACAACAAATAACAGCAAAGAGGAAGAAAAAGAAATAGGAAACAAAAAAGACTTGCAAGAAAACAAGAACAATAAAAAGAAAGAAAATAGCATTGAAACGTCACACACACACACACACGCACACATTGGCCACAAAAAAAAAACAATAAACAGATAATAAACAAACTAATCTAAAGGTTTAAGACATGAAAAATAGATGGATTTTTTTTTTTTTTACAACAAAGGAGACAGCTTAAGGTTACACAAAAAAGGAAAACAATAATAAAATAGGATAGATAGATAGATAGATAGACAGATGCAGAGAGAGAGAGAGAGAGAGAGAGGAGAGAGAGAGAGAGAGAGAGAGAGAGAGAGAGAGAGAGAGAGAGAGAGAGAGAGAGAGAGAGAGAGAGAGAGAGAGAGAGAGAGAGAGAGAGAGAGAGAGAGAGAGAGAGAGAGAGAGAGAGAGAGAGAGAGAGAGAGAGAGAGAGAGATAGAGAGAGAGCAACAGACAGGCAAACAGACAGACAGACAGCCGCGGCAATCAACAAGTTTAGCTGCACAATGAAAGGACAGGGCGATCCAATATAAGAGATAAAGGAGGCTTTCTGCAGGAACGCAGAGACCCGGGAGGAGGAGGAGGAGGAAGAGGAGGGGAAGAGGAGGAGGGAGGAGGTGAGGAGGAGGAGGAGGAGGAGGAGAAGAAGAGAAGAAGGGAGGTCTTAGCTGTACAAAGGTGGGTAAGGAAGGAGGAGGTGGAGGAGATGGAGAAGGAATATTAGGGGTAGGGAGAAGGAAAGAGGGAGGTGAGAGATGGAGGAGGAAGGATTAGGATAAGTAGAGGAGGGAGGAAAGTGGGTATAAGAAAGGATAAGAGGTGGGAGTTTAATCTTATAAAGGTGATAAGGATAGAGAAGGATGGAGGATATGGAGTAGGAATATTAAGGATAGGGAGAAAGAAGGGGGTGATAGGTGGTGGAGGAAGGAAATGGGTCCGGAGGAAGACTTGGTATAAGTTGAAGAGGGACAGGAGTAGGAGGTGGATTATTGTACTGGTGAGGAAGAAGCAATGAAGCGGATGTGAGCGTGAAGAGGACATATATACGGACGGAAGTGAGTAGAAAATAGTAATAGGATTGAAGTACGAGGATAGAAGGTGAGAGGGAAACAAAAGTGGAATGAAGAAGAAGAGTTGAAGAAGGGAAGGAGGAGGAGGTGAGGCAAGAAAACGAAGAGGAAAGGGTAAAGGTCAGGGGAGGAGGAGGATAGAAGAAGGAGGGATGAACTAGGAGGAGGGGGAGTGTTGGGGAAGAAGGGGCTGAGAAGGGAAGGGTTGGGGAAAGGAGAGGGGAAGGGTTGGTGAGAGAAGGGGAGTTGGGGAAGAAGGAAGGGGAGGGGATGAAGGGTGAGGAGTTTGGAAAGGAGAAGAGGAGAGAAAGGGGTTGGGGAAAGGAGAGGGAAGGGTTGGTGAGAGAAGGGGAGTTGGGAAAGGAAGGAGGAGGTTGGGGATAGAAGGAGGCTGTGGGTGAGGGGGAAGGATCCTTTTCATCTGTCTGTGTGGTGAAAGAAGAGTTTTGTGTCCAGCAGAAGCGGGATTTGAAGTGAGGGAACCTTTGATGGGGTAATGCGTCTTGAAGCAATGCAGGAGGAGGAGGAGGAGGAGGAGGAGGAGGAGGACATAAATGGAAACGGTTCAGGTTTTACAAAGGAAACTTGCATTCATCGTGTTTGTTTGTTTTTGTGTTTGGCTGAGCCACTCACACACACACACACACACACACACACACACACACACACACACACACACACACACACACACACACACACACACACACAGCTCTTGGTAAGTATATTGAGTTTTACTAAATACTCTTTTACTACTTTTTTTTTTTTTACATTATTCGTTTACTTTCTACAACAATAACAACAACTACTACTACTACTACTACTAGTACTACTGCTACCACTACTACTACTACTACTAGCACTACTACTACTACCAATAATTATCAGATCAAGAAGGAGGACCCCAATGTGGCTTCCTTCTCTTCCTTTGTGTCTTCCTGAGCTGCCTCCTGACATGCCTAGGGCGAAACATCCTCCTCCTCCTCCTCCTCCTCCTCCTCCTCCTCTCCTTCCTTCTCCTCATCCTGTTTCTCGACCTTCAGTTATTCCTTTCCTTCAGTTATTTATCAGACTAATTTTTCTGCTCTTAATCATTATCTCATTTCCTCCTCTTCCTTCCTCCTCCTCCTCCTCCTCCTCCTCCTGTTTCTCATTGTTATATTCATTCTTTTATTCCTCCTTTCTTCCTCCTTTTTCTCAGCCTTTTCCTCCCTTTATCTCTTCTCCTCCTCCTCCTCCTCC
This sequence comes from Eriocheir sinensis, assembly GCF_024679095.1. NCBI lineage: Eukaryota > Metazoa > Arthropoda > Malacostraca > Decapoda > Varunidae > Eriocheir > Eriocheir sinensis. The sequence goes on from NC_066519.1 coordinate 12,068,994, forward strand.
TCTCCTCCTCCTGCTTGCCTTCCTTCTCTATTTTCTCATCAATTTCATAACATTTTTTCTTAATAAATTGTACTTGTTATTTATCTCTCTCTCCCACCCCCTTATCGCCCAGACCATCACTCCTACATAGCCTTCCTTCCTTTTTTTTTTTCCTCCTCCTTTACTCCTTATTCTCCTCCCCTCCCCCAATTTATCCCCCTCTGATAACAGCCTCAGTCGTGCACCAATAGCCACGCCTTCCCGAGTCCCTTTATCACATTTTTTTTTTTTTATATATATATAAGCTGCTCTCTTTCTACTTTTGGACTCGAGATTTTTTTTTTTTTTGTGTGTGTGTGTGTGTCTGCTTTATTGTTGTTGGTCTCATTGTTATTTGTATTGATATTGTTGTTTATGATTTAATTGGTGAGTATTGCTTTTTTTGTATCGGTATTATTATTATTATTATTTTTATTATTATTATTATTATTATTATTATTATGAGGTTTTTCATTATTACTTATTATTTATTATCATTATCATTTACTATATCAATGCTAGTTTTGTTTTCACCATTTCAACCTCGAAATAAATGTTAAAAAATAGGAAGGAAAAAAATTGTCATATATACGTACATCATCATCTTCATCATCATCATTTAGTATCATTTCACGGACAGAATTACCTTTACTTTTTTACTTACTAAGCCTGGGAGACCTTTAATGTTTTCTTCACTTCTCTCTATGTGATAATCTGCATTCTTTTATAGTTTTTTACTCTTTTTATACTTTTATACTTCAGTCTCTTGTATCTTAATTCTCCACACAATCTTGCAAAATTAATTAGTCTATCCGCTATGTCTTTTTTTTCTATTCCTTGCATAATTGAGGAGGAGAAGAATCAAACTCGTGGATAGAGGAGAGGAAGGCAAGAGGAAGAAAGGCGGCGGCACTGAAGGAAGAGTATATGGGAGAAGGGGAGGAGGAAAAGGGGAGTGGGGGGTGGATGAAGGAAAAAGGAACATATGGGTGGAGCCGAGTAATTGAGGAAAAGGAGGAAGAGCGGGCAGAGGTGGACGAAGGGAAAAGGAAATATAGGTGGCTAGCAAAAGGTCATAGGGAGTGAAAAGGAGGAGAGGAGGTGAGGATGAAGGAAAAGGGAACATATGGGGCGAAGGAGTAAGGTCGTAGGGAGGAGGAAGAGGAGGGAGGAGAGAGGTGGGATTGATGAAGTAATAAAAAGGGTAGACGAGAGGAAAGGGGAGGCTGAGGTTGAGGATCAGTAAAGTGTAACACAGCTGCTCCCTTCCCTGTTCTTTTGACCCCCGGAAAAAACGTGATTGAACTGATTGCCTGAACGTTTGCACAGAATTTGTGTAAGGTCAACGTTTTTTCTGTATGGTTGTGTGAGTATGAGAGAGAGAGAGAGAGAGGAGAGAGAGAGAGAGAGAGAGAGAGAGAGAGAGAGAGAGAGAGAGAGAGAGAGAGAGAGAGGGAGAGAGAGAGAGAGAGAGAGAGAGAGAGAGAGAGAGAGAGAGAGAGAGAGAGAGAGAGAGAGAGAGAGAGAGAGAGAGAGAGAGAGAGAGAGAGAGAGAGAGAGAGAGAGAGAGAGAGAGAGAGAGAGAGAGAGAGAGAGAGAGAGAGAGAGAGAGAGAGAGAGAGAGAGAGAGAGAGAGAGAGAGAGAGAGAGAGAGAGAGAGAGAGAGAGAGAGAGAGAGAGAGAGAGAGAGAGAGAGAGAGAGAGAGAGAGAGAGAGAGAGAGAGAGAGAGAGAGAGAGAGAGAGAGAGAGAGAGAGAGAGAGAGAGAGAGAGAGAGAGAGAGAGAGAGAGAGAGAGAGAGAGAGAGAGAGAGAGAGAGAGAGAGAGAGAGAGAGAGAGAGAGAGAGAGAGAGAGAGAGAGAGAGAGAGAGAGAGAGAGAGAGAGAGAGAGAGAGAGAGAGAGAGAGAGAGAGAGAGAGAGAGAGAGAGAGAGAGAGAGAGAGAGAGAGAGAGAGAGAGAGAGAGAGAGAGAGAGAGAGAGAGAGAGAGAGAGAGAGAGAGAGAGAGAGAGAGAGAGAGAGAGAGAGAGAGAGAGAGAGAGAGAGAGAGAGAGAGAGAGAGAGAGAGAGAGAGAGAGAGAGAGAGAGAGAGAGAGAGAGAGAGAGAGAGAGAGAGAGGTACTACTGTTCCACACACAACCACACAGACGTACAGACAGACATTCACAGCTATAAGGACAAACAGAGAGAGGAGGAGAAGAAGGAAGAAGAAGAAGAAGAAGAAGAAGAAGAGGAGGAGGTTGATGAGAGAGAGAAAATAAGATGATAAAAGATGAAAGTATGAAAAAGAAAAGGCAAACATGAACCGAACCGTAGCGTCGATGCGGCTTGCAAGAAACTGTGTAACCAACGACGCCTCCGACAAGCGAACTCATTCAACACGACGCGGCCAAACCAGTAGTCACATTTCCATTTTGTACACAAATGCACGCAGTCTATTACCCAAAAAGGACGAAATTAGGGCGTATATTGCAACTGAGAAACCAGATGTGGTAGCCATCACAGAGACTTGGGCCAACTCTGCACATCTAGTATCTGAACTGTCATTTCCCGGGTACGAAAGCTTCCAAAAAAATCGAATGCACAAGAAAGGAGGAGGAGTAATTTGCTACGTAAAAGTACGCTCCCTGCCATAAAATAGACAAACAGGACGCAGAGAATTACGACTCCGTCTATGTGGAAATAACTGCGAATAATAAGAAACTAACACTTGCGACCGTATACAGGCCTCCAAAACAACAAGCAGCCGATGACACTGCCCTGTACGAAGAGTTTCACTCTTAACACAAAGTAAACAAGCAATAATAATGGGGACTTTAATTGCCCTAACATTGACTGGGGACAATTGACTGAGATCAAGAGGGTAACAGGCTTATAGAAATGGTGGAGGATTCGTTCCTCACCAAGTTGTAACTCAACCAACAAGAGAAAACAATCTGCTGGATCTGGTATTAGTAAGCGACCCTGACCTCATTCGTGACTGTGAAGTTGGTGAAAAATTAACGGTTGCGATCACCACTTAATCCGTTTCAATGTCAACATAAGTCACAAACTCGTAGACAATCCGTCAGTGATACCAGACTACAAAAAGCAAATTTCAACCTAGCCCGTGAGCTGCTTCCTCTGCGACCTGGGACCAACTTCACCCAACCGACAATACAATCGACAACGTGTGGAACAACTTCAAAGATAAGCTTTGGGAGTAGAAAAGGCTACAGTGCCGACGAAACCCAGGCGAGTAAATGGTGCCGTAGATCCACCGTGGATGACCAGAGAAATAAAAAGGGCGGTAAACTTAAAAAAAAGGAATTATAACCTAATGAAAGAGAATGACACGGCCGAAGCCCGTACTCAGTACCACAACAGCCTCAGAGCTTGTCGCACCCTTATTCGAGTAGTAAACGCAACTACGAAAACAAATAGCGCGTGACATCAAGACAAACTCAAAAAATTCTTCACATACATCAGATCGAAAAAGAAAGTAAAATCCAATATTGGTCCCTGACAGACGAGACTGGAGCTGCAACTCAGGACAGTAAACAGATGGCCAGAATCCTCAACAGTAACTTCGCATCCGTATTCACAGTCGAGAGCATCGAAACCATGCCCGAGAACCCTGACCCGCCGAGGGGAATCACGCCCCTGAAAATTGACTCAATATGCGACCAAGAAGTTAAAGAGTATGTTGATAAACTCGACACGAACAAGTCAACAGGACCTGACGGTTTGTCACCGCGGTTATTAAAAGAGCTTAAACAACAAATACTTCAGCCACTCACCAACATATTCAACCAGTCTGTTCAATTGAAAAGGTCCTGAAGACTGGAAGATGGCGAACGTGACACCGATTTTCAAAAAAGGAGACAAAAGCGTTGCATTAAACTACAGGCCCATAAGTTTGACATCAGTGGCAGGAAAAATACTCGAAAAGATTATTAGAGACAAACTTGTTAAGTTTCTAGAAGACAATAATGTAATCTCCGACACCCAGAATGGCTTCAGAAACAAGCGCTCCTGACAAACGAATTTATTAAACTTCTTCCAAGTTATATATAAGAACTGGGATGCCCACATCCTCAGTGATGTATATACCTGGACTTTCAGAAAGCCTTCGACAAGGTACCGCACGAGCGACTCCTTAAGAAACTGCAATCGGCGGGCAATGGAGCCAATCTGATCGCGTGGATAAGAGATTGGCTCACCGACGGAAAACAACGAGTACTACTCAACGGACAGCCTTCCGATTGGCTTCCAGTCACTAGTGGAGTGCCTCAAGAGTCAGTGGTGGGACCCATTCTCTTCATCATATTTATCAACGACCTCGAATCAGGGCTGAAATCCACAATATCGATATTTGCTGATGAAACCAAGGTGGGTGGAAAGGCCCTCACAAAGACCGACTGCGAAATCATTCAAAATGACCTCAATCACATTATCGAATGGTCGGAAAAATGGCAAATGTCCTTTAATGTTGACAAATGCAAAGTCATGCACATTGGGTCCAGAAATAGTAACCACACATACATCATGAATGGGAAACCTCTGCAAGCGATGCAGGAGGAAAAGGATCTTGGAGTCACTATCAGCAGTGACCTGAAACACGCGAATCACTGTAAAAAAACCTACAACAAAGCCAACACTATGCTCGGGTTCATAGCGAGGAACTTCGAGTGTAAAACGCCAGACGTGATGCTATCCTTGTATAATTCCATGATAAGACCGCACCTCGAGCATGCAGTACAGTTCTCGTCTCCTAATTACAGAAAGGACATTGATTTACTGGAAAGGATTCAACGACGCGCCACGAAAATGATACCAACCTTAAGGGCTCAACCGTACGAGGAACGACTCAAGCGACTCAATCTCTTTACATTAGAGAAAAGACGCCTACGAGGAGATATGATTCAAGTCTTCAAGTATCTGAAAAATTCAATAACGTCGATTACTCCAATTTCTTTGAATTGCAAACCAACCTAAGAACTAGAAATAACGGTTTACCCATTCAGTCTAGTCGATGTAACACAGACATCGGAAGGAGTTTCTTTCAAACCGAGTCATCCGTCACTGAACAATCTTCCTTCAGAAGTAGTAAATGCGAATACTATCAACTCCTTCAAATATAGAATCGACCGTCACTTCGCTGCGTCGGGAGTAAACTGAATATTGAGTTGCTTTCATCTGCTCCTCAATATCGAGGCGCTTTCATCTACCTCATCGTCGAGGTAAAGCCATCTGCCCCAGGCCCCAGGCTGTCGAGCAGATTAAATCACCAAAGGGCAACCTCGTAATGAGCCAATAGGCTTTCTGTTGCCTGCGTTTCCATGTTTCCATGTTTCCCCAAGGAGAGAGAGAGAGAGAGAGAGAGAGAGAGAGAGAGAGAGAGAGAGAGAGAGAGAGAGAGAGAGAGAGAGAGAGAGAGAGAGAGAGAGAGAGAGAGAGAGAGAGAGAGAGAGAGAGAGAGAGAGAGAGAGAGAGAGAGAGAGAGAGAGAGAGAGAGAGAGAGAGAGAGAGAGAGAGAGAGAGCATGCGTATCGATATGTTTGCCCACTCAGCCAATCAATCAGTCAACCGTAACATCAGTCAGTTAACCAGTCACTCCATACATCACCCTCTCACTACGCCCGTCAGCAAGCCAGTCATTCATCCAGTCAGTCAGCCTGTCAATCTGGCTGCATATCAATCACCCAATCAGTCTGTCAGTTAGTTACTTTCTCTCTATCTCTCCATCTCTGTCTATCTCCATCCATCTATCTATATCTCTCACTTTGTCTCAGCTATCTATTAAGCTATCCGTCTATATATCTATCCTTTTAATCAGTAATTTTATCAGCCACTTCGACTTATATTCCTTCCTTCTCACTCCCTTCTTCCTCTTCCTCCCTCCTTTCCTTCTCTCTCACTCCCTTTCTCCCTCTTTTCCTTCCTCCCTCCTCTCATCCTCTTCCTCCCTCCTTCCTTCTTTCATTCTCCCTCCTCCTTCCTTCTTTCATTCACTCTCTCCCTCGTTCCCTCCTGCCCTACTTCCCTCCCTCCCTCCCTCCTTTACCGGTTAGTCCGGTAAAGCAAAACTCAGGTGTGATTAAATTAGACTCAATACCTGCCCTTAGAGAGAGAGAGAGAGAGAGAGAGAGAGAGAGAGAGAGAGAGAGAGAGAGAGAGAGAGAGAGAGAGAGAGAGAGAGAGAGAGAGAGAGAGAGAGAGAGAGAGAGAGAGAGAGAGAGAGAGAGAGAGAGAGAGAGAGAGAGAGAGAGAGAGAGAGAGAGAGAGATAGAGAGAGAGAGAGAGAGAGAGAGAGAGAGAGAGCAAATATGAAATAATAGCCGAAAGATATAAAAAAGAAAAAGAAAAAGAAAAATTAAGGACAAAAAATAAAAAGTAAAATACAGATAAAGAGAGAGAGAGAGAGAGAGAGAGAGAGAGAGAGAGAGAGAGAGAGAGAGAGAGAGAGAGAGAGAGAGAGAGAGAGAGAGAGAGAGATGGGGAATTTTGTATATTTAGATGAGAAGCATGCTCTAAGATATATCAACACACACACACACACACACACTCACACACACACACACACACACACACACACACACACACACACACACACACACACACACACACACACACACACACACACACACACACACACACACACACACTTACTATATTCTTTTTTTCAGCCTCGTTACATTTTCCCATTTTTTTTCAATTTAATGGAAGCGCCACATTTTCTTAGGCCTATATATCATCCGTCTCTTCCTTCCTTGTTAACCGTATCTGATCTTTCCGTGTCTATTATCACATTTTTTTGTCTATTTTCTTTCATATTTTCGTTCATGAGGTTTTCATTATTATTATTATTATTATTATTATTATTATTATTATTATTATTATTATTATTATTATTATTATTATTATTATTATTATTATTATTATTATTATTATTATTATTATTATTATTATTATTATTATTATTATTATTGATGTTCATGGTGGTGGTCTTGTTATTATCACATTTTTATTACAGAACCTGTAGTAGTATAGTTGTAGTAGTAGTAGTAGTAATAGTAGTAGGAGTGATAGTTGTAGGTATTATTATTGTTGTGGTGGTGGTGTGGTTATGGTGGTAGTGGGTGTGGTGGTGGTGGTGTGGTTGTGGTGGTGGTGGTGGTGGTGTATGGTAGTGGTTATGGTGGTGATGGTGGTGAGGTTATGGTGGTAGTGGTTTGGTGATGGTGGGTAGCTGTGATGGTATGGTAGTGGTTGTGGTGGTGGTGTGGTTATGTGGTTGTGGTTGTGGTTGTGGTGGTGGTGAGGTTATGATGGTTGTGGTGGTGTGGTTTGGCTGGTAGTCGTTGTGCTGATGGTGGTGGTGGTGGTGGTGCTAATGGTGGTGGTGGTATATGGTTGTAGTGGTGGTGGTAGTGGTTTATGGTGGTGATGTGGTTATGGTGGTGGTAGTTGTGGTTGTGGTAGTGATGGCAGTAGTGGTAGGTTAGTATCTCTAGACCTCTTTTCTCCTCTTTTCCTTTAAAGTCCTCCGTGTTATTTGATCCCACGCCTCCCGTTTTTTGTGCGTGGCGTTTTTTGTCGGGCTCAGAGGTGTGCTGGAAGCCGTGATGAGACCACTTTTTTTTGTGTCTGGCTTTTTATTCGACTTTAAAAGATGTCCCGAGATTGTACATTTTTGTTTTACTTACATTTTCATTTTCATTTTTATTTATTTTTCTCGTCTGCTCTTGCTCTCATCGATACTTTGTTGTTTACTTCTTCATCTGTTTATATTCGCCCTTTTTTTAAATCTATACTTTATTTTTATATGATTATGATAATGGTATTTTTCCTGTTTTTTTTCTTCATAGTAATACTTTTCCTATTTTTGTTTCCTTTCTTCCCTTTTTTTCTTTATTTCTTTATATTTGCTTTCTTTTCTCTGTTCTATTTCAAGATTCTGGTATTTGTATTTTTTCTTTTCGTTGCATCTTTTAACACATGATAGCCAGCACCTTATGGTATAAATCAGCAAAGAATGTCCTCACTTGTTGTATAGAAAGTCTCATTAGTAAGGAAGTATATATGAATTTTCTGAGTCTAGACCTATACTAACTGCTCGGGGTTTGTTAGGTTAGTAAGGTTAAGTTTAGGTATCTTCAAACACACGATAGCTAGCACCTTATGGTATAAATTAACAAAGAATGGCCTCACTTTGTTGTATAGAAAGTCTCATTAGTAAGGAAGCATATATGAATTTTCTGAGTCAAGACCTATAGTAACTTTTTTTTTTTTCATTATTGTTTTATTTTTGCCCTTGAGCTGCTTCCCTATGCTGTAAAAAACAATTTGGGTTTGTTAGGTTAGGTTAGGTTAAGTTTAGGTATCTTCAAACACATGATAGCCAGCACCTTATGGAGCAAACAACAACCCCAATCCTCACTAACCTAGAACTCTGTCTTCCCTTCTTCAACTCCTCCACCTCCTCCTTGCTCCTACCCACCTCCCCTATCTTTAATATAATGTCTACTAAATCACCCACACTGTCACCGTAATCCTCCTTCCTCCCATCTTCCCTCCTCCCTCCTCCTCCTCCACCACTCCCCTTCTTCCCTACCTTACTGCATTCACCCATTCTTTCCTTCTTCCCCAAAATTACCAAACCATCCCTCCTCACCCCCTACAATCCCCATTACATCCCAAAGCTCCTCAGCTCCCCACTCCACTTCATTCAGCCATCTCATCTATCTTTCCTTCCTCCTCCCCCAATATCCCACCACCACCCAAACTCCATCACCCTCCCCTCTCTCCCCACCTTCCCATCCTTCCCCTTCTCCTCCCTCCCTTCACGCTATCTCCCATCCATCTATCTTTCCTCCACCAGAATCGCCACTTACTCTCCACCTTCCCTTCCTTCCCTTCCCCTTCCTCCCTCCCTTCCACGCCTCGCCCATCTGTTCACTCCAGCCTCGAAGTGATTCTTCGCTCAGATAATTACTAATTGAATTTTCCACAAAGTTTTACCTTTAAAGTTGAATCTGGACCTGCTCCGCTGCACCCCCCATTCCTGACCCCTCCACCCTCCGCCCCACCTTTCTACCTCCTTTCTAGCCAGCACCCCAGCAACCCTCCTCCCTTCCTCAGTCCATCCGTTGCATCTCTCTCTCTCTCGTTTGTTTTGTTTTTTGTTTCATTATTTTTGCAGCAATAGTTTTTTCATTTGTTTTGTTTTTGTTGTTCTTGTGTGTATGTGGATAGAGGATTTATGTGTGTGTGTGTGTGTGTGTGTGTGTATGTGTGTGTGTGTGTGTGTGTGTGTGTGTAACATTAAGGTGCGTGGCCCGGCAAGGTGAAATGCACAGGAATTGGAATTAACCTTCTCACACCCTCCCATTAACCTCCTGCATTGTCCTCAGATTGTCCTCCTGTTTTCATTATATTGTCCTGTTTTCATTGTATTGTCCTCTTTCATTGTATTGTCCTGTTTTCATTGTATTGTCCTCTTTTCATTGTATTGTCCTGTTTTCATTGTATTGTCCCTTTTCATTGTATTGTCCTGTTTTCATTGTATTGTCCTGTTTTCATTGTATTGTCCTGTTTTCAATGTATTGTCCTTTTCATTGTATTGTCCTGTTTTCATTGTATTGTCCTCTTTCATTGTATTTTCCTGTTTTCATTGTATTGTCCTCTTTCATTGTATTGTCCTGTTTTCATTGTATTGTCCTTTTCATTGTATTGTCCTGTTTTCATTGTATTGTCCTGTTTTCATTGTATTGTCCTCTTATCAGTGTATTGTCCTGTTTTCATTGTATTGTCCTTGTTTTCATTGTATTGTCCTGTTTTCATTGTATTGTCCTTTCATTGTATTGTCCTCTTTTCATTGTATTGTCCTGTTTCATTGTATTGTCCTCTTTTCATTGTATTGTCCTGTTTTCATTGTATTGTCCTCTTCCTGTTTTCATTGTATTGTCCTGTTTTCATTGGTATTAACTTTTATATTGTATTGTCCTTTTTTCATTGTACTCTCCTGTTTCCATTGTATTGTCCTGTTTTCTTTGTATTGTCCTGTTTTCCTTGTATTGTCCTGTTTTCATTGTATTGTACTGTTTTCATTGTATTGTCCTGTTTTCATTGTATTGTCCTGTTTTCATTGTATTGTCCTTTTATATTGTGTATTGTCCTTTTTCATTGTATTATCCTGTTTTCATTGTATTGTCCTGTTTTCATTGTATTGTCCTGTTTTCATTGTATTGTCCTGTTTTCATTGTATTGTCCTGTTTTCATTGTATTTTCCTGTTTTCATTGTCCTCCTTTCATGATATTGTCCTCCTTTCATGATATTGTCCTTTCATTATATTTTCCTCCTGGTTTCATTGTGTTCTGCTCCTACTTTCATATTATCCTCACATCATCCTCATTGTCCTCTCTCTCTCTCTCTCTCTCTCTCTCTCTCTCTCTCTCTCTCACACACACACACACACACACACACACACACACACACACACACACACACTAATCCTTATCCACGTTCCATTCTTATCAATATAATCTTTTCACATCTCCCTCGTTTCTCCATTAGCTTGCCATAGAGGATTATAAAGTCCTTTCCATACGTCTGTGTTGTGCCTTTTCATTGATGCTGAGTATTAATGAGATCTTTTCCTCTCTTTACAGGTAAGGCACAATACCTGAGGCTCGAGAGGAAGGAAGAAGGAGGGTGTAAGCTGATCAAGGTTTGGCGTGTGTGTAGGAGGGACGTGTGTGTGTGTGTGTGTGTGTGTGTGTGTGTGTGTGTGTGTGTGTGAAGAATTAAAAGCAAAAGAAGATATGTTGCTTCATTACTACGTGTACATTCGCAAATTTAGTGACAAAAATGCAAAACTAAAAGAGGGAAGCAGAAACGAAAGAAAAAATACACAAAAAGAGAAAAATTCATATTCATTCATTTACATTTTACAGAAGGAGAGAAAAGAACTAGAAAATTTAGCAACAACACAAGCAAAATATAACATTGTAGCAACTCAAAATAATAAAAAATACATAATTCATCACAGCTATCATGAGATCAAAGGAATGGATAGAATAGACACTTAAAAAACATAGATACATAAAAGATCACAGAATTAACAGATAGACAATATGATAGGACCCAAAGGCAGAGTAGGAGGAGAGGAGGAAGAGGAGCCTTTGATGAAGCTAGATAAGGTGTGTTTATCTCTGAGTGCCGGTTCAGTGCCATTGCAAGAAGTGGCGAGGATGTGAAAATGTAATGGTCGAGTTCTGAATCCTCGAAGACGTGTGGGAGGAGGAGGAGGAGGAGGAGGAGGAGAGTAGGGTCTGAGAGAGGATCTGAGGATATTTGTCTGTCCCTCATCCTTCCCTCCTCCTCCCTCCTCTTCCTCCACCTCCTCTTCCTCTTCCTCCTCCTCCTTGACCTCATCCTACTAACAATGTCCTTCCATCGTTTTTTGCCCATGCTTATCCTCCTCCTCCTCCCTACTACTCCTCCTCCTCAAGCGCCGTCAGGAATGTGCTGTCAGGTTATGTGCGAGGGATATTACACACACACACACACACACACACACACACACACACACACACACACACACACACACACACACACACACACACACACACACATTACTTGGTTTACGTACATACATGGTATACACGGGTGATATTAATGTGCGTGTCTCCGTCCTGAGTTATGAAATTATATTTATGCTCTCACGCCGGGTGGCCGCCATTAATTACAGGTGGGAAGGCAAGTGGGCATGGGGGGGCTGTAGGTGCTTGTACGACCTGTTGTTTGATGACACTTATGGTGATGATAATGATAATGATGATGGTAATAATAATAATAATAATAATAATAATAATAATAATAATAATAATAATAATAATAATAATAATAATACAGTATAGATGGTAATGATGATGGGAATGATAGTATGTGTAAAGATGCAAAGGAAGGGAAAGTTTGACACAAGGAAAGGAAAAGATGTGTGTGTGTGTGTGTGTGTGTGTGTGCAGACGAAGGACAGTAAGAGCGGACAGGAAGGAAACGAAAAATGAGGTCTTTTGGAGCCCCTGAGGAGGTTCAGTAACACGAGGATTTCTTGGTATTTTGTTAAAAGTAGTAAGAAGTGGCGTAAGAAAAATACTTTGTCTTAAGATACCCAAGAGGAGGAGGAGGAGGAAGAAGAAAAAGAAGAAGAAGAAGAAGAAGAAGAAGAGGAGGAGGGGAACAAAAAAAAGGACAAGTAAGAAGATGATAACGAGAAACTGAATGATAGAAACTTAGCAAAATGATAAAGGAAAAACAGAGGCAACAAAAATTAGGTATGATATGGATGGATGCATTGATATAACTGGATGGAAAAAGACAAACAAGTAAATAGAGAGAGAGAGAGAGAGAGAGAGAGAGAGAGAGAGAGAGAGAGAGAGAGAGAGAGAGAGAGAGAGAGAGAGAGAGAGAGAGAGAGAGAGAGAGAGAGATAGAGAGAGAGAGAGAGAGAGAGAGAGAGAGAGAGAGAGAGAGAGAGAGAGAGAGAGAGAGAGAGAGAGAGAGAGAGAGAGAGAGGAGAGAGACGTAAGAAACAACAAGCAATGACTCCGAAAGCAAGCTGTTTAGGAAACACATGACGGAAAAAAGAGAAAAAGAAAATAATGTTAAAACTAAAACGAAGTTAGAACATGACTCTGAGGTTCCGGCCAAACTAGCAAACATGTAAGAGAAAATATATGAAGGTAAGAATTGAGATTATAGAAAAAAATATAATTGGAAAGGGGAGAAGGGGGGAAAGATGGAGGGGGAAGAACTTGGTGGGTGGGAAGGTGGGGAGGAAAGGGAGGGGAGGTGATGGTAAGGCAGATAGGGAGTGAGAGTAGGAAATTAGGTAATGGGGAATGGGCAAGGGGTAAATGGAATGGTGTATTGAGGAGGGACTCTCAGGTAAAACTCTTATATAAAAAACGAAAAATAAAAAAATAAAAGCAGAACAAATTAATGAAAAAGAACAGAAAACGAGCCCTAGATTCTCATTATACAGAGATTATTTAAAAGAATAAGTAAGAAAAGGAAAAAAACAACGTAAAAGATGAGTGGAAAGAACTTAAAGTGTGTGTGTGAGAGAGAGAGAGAGAGAGAGAGAGAGAGAGAGAGAGAGAGAGAGAGAGAGAGGAGAGAGAGAGAGAGAGAGAGAGAGAGAGAGAGAGAGAGAGAGAGAGGAGAGAGAGAGAGAGGAGAGAGAGAGAGAGAGAGAGAGAGAAGAGAGAGAGAGAGAGAGGAGAGAGATTTGTGTAGAAAATTGCAGATCACACAGACCCCATGGTCCAGACTTCTGGTGGTCTGTCCTTAAACCTAAGTGATTTTACACATTAATCAGAAGACTTCCAAAACGTTGCACTACTACTCTAGCGTTGATATTAAGTTAAAGGAAAATGACGGTTTTGCTTTTTTGAAGGAGTCACAATCAGGTGTTACACTGGACCACTTGATGGTGGAAGCTTATCTCCATTCTCGCACATAAACAAAGTTGGTGAAGAAAAAATTTTGCAGTCTGAATTTCACTTGTCTACATCTGAGTTTTTTACGCCATTATTCTCGTGCAGCAGACTGTCATCGATCATAAAACAATGTTGATCTGGTTCCGCATTCGGTGAAACCATATATTTTAAAACATCGATCATTGAGGCGACAAGTCAAGAGAACATAATAAGGGTGAGAAAGCCTTTCGTAGTATTTAAAACATTCGGGACCGCTTTCCTCGGAGGCGACGTTTCTCAAGAGAGAGAACATAATACAGTAGAAAGCCTTTCTTCAGATTTGTGTTGCGCAAGGAAGGGATCATTTTCGTTGCCCGGACGCTGAACACCATCTAATGGGAAGCAATATCCTTGCATGGTGGGGGACCAAAACTGAATGCTATTCTAAGTGGGTCTGACTAAACTGTTGTAGAGCGGAGTATTACATCTTTATTCTTGAATACAAAGTTTTTTTAATGAAGCCCAAATATTCTGCTTCCGCTTTATTTAAGTTGCATCGATGCATTGCTGTGGAATTTAGGTTTGACGCGATTTTGACTCAAGTCTTTGACGCATTGAGAAATTTAGTAATATCTCGTATGGTGGGGGACCAAAATCACCGCATATTCCAAGTGGGTCTGACTAAAACTGTTGTAGAGCGGGAGTATTACATCTTTTTATTCTTGAATACAAAGTTTCTTTTTAGCTGAAGCCCAAGACCTGCTTCGCTTTTATTTGCTGCATCGATGGTATTGTTGCAGGAAATTGAGGCTTGACGCTGACGGAATTCCTCAAAGTTCTTGACGTAATTGAATGCGCTTTTGAGTTTAACGCTACTCTCTGTATTCGAACTTCTCAGCCTGAATCCTCTTATTCCTCGTTCCAACTTGAAGGACTGAATTTGCTCCACGTTAAAGGGGATGTCCCTACGTTAAAGGATCTCACCCATCCAGACCAAGAGAGAGAGAGAGAGAGAGAGAGAGGGAGAGAGAGAGAGAGAGAGAGAGAGAGAGAGAGGGGAGAGAGAGAGAGAGAGAGAGAGAGAGAGAGAGAGAGAGAGAGAGGAGAGAGAGAGAGAGAGAGAGAGAGAGAGAGAGAGAGAGAGAGAGAGAGAGAGAGAGAGGAGAGAGAGAGAGAGAGAGAGAGAGAGAGAGAGAGAGAGAGAGAGAGAGAGAGAGAGAGAGAGAGAGAGAGAGAGAGAGAGAGAGAGAGAGAGAGAGAGAGAGAGAGAGAGAGAGAGAGAGAGAGATATATATATATATATATATATAGATATAGATATATATATATATATATATATAGATATATATATATATATGCAATGGTACAAGCGGGAAGGGAAAGGGGAAAGCTCCAAGTGAAGTGACGATAAGTAATCCTTGTACTGGACCCTGAGCCTCGCATCCTCCTTTTAAAACACACACACACACACACACACACACACACACACACACACACACACACACACACACACACACACACGTTATTATTACACACACACACACACACACACACACACACCAAAACCATATCAGTACAATTCTCGCCGTCGTGTGTGTGTGTGTGTGTGTGTGTGTGTGTGTGTGTGTGTGTGTGCTTTTCGTTCGACTCTCTCCTGTTCTATTAAAAACGGATCTCTACGGCGGAGGAAGACCTGAGAGGATTTTTTTCTCCTGCCTGTCGGCGTTCCGGAGGCCATTCTGTTTTCAATCCCTGAGCTGACGAAAGCTGTTTTCTGCCACGAAACCGTAATTATTTTTATATCATATCACAAGCAACAATCATGAAGTTCTTGCTTGACGCTTGACGCTCGTCATCCCTGGGGATGATGGCCGGTCAGCCGGACAGCCGGTCAGCTGACAGGGCCAGGTTGAAACAGCCAGCTTAAGGCAGTTGGTCGGCGGGGTGAGCTCCAAGGCCCCAAAGGACGAGGTGTTTCTACCTTTAGTTTTCGAGATAGGTTAATGAACAACCCTTGAAGAAAGATGACGAGGGGGGAACCAAAGATTTCTAAAAATGCCTGATCTTGAGAAGATGAACACAAGTTTGCAAATGGCGCGAATGACAGTATATCAAGACCGTGGAAAGGAAAGTCTTTGATAATAGAGATGAAACGGGCATGTAACCGGGCAACAAGACAGTCGTTGAAAAGACTACAGAAACTGACCTACAGCCCAACGGAAATCGTATCAAAGATTACGGAAACACAGGCCGTTATTGATGAGGAAGGTAAAGAAAGTGCCGAAAAATCTGTCACAGAAAGAGCAAAACTTGGACGCAAAACCACTCCACACAATAATGGGTCCCTAACACAGACGGTGGACGTGAACAAGGTCATGGACGAAGAGGGTAATGAAATACACGAGCAAGTTGTTAAAGAGTTAGAAGAAGCAACAGTACTGGGCAAACTTGTGTTCATCTTCTCAAGATCAGGCATTTTGGGGAAATCTTTTTGAGTTCCCTCGTCATATTTCCCTTCCAAGGGTTGTTATTGGCCTTCTTGAGGTAACAAAGGAGATTCTGCCAGGCAGCATAAACGAATCAAACATTAGCAATGAGAGAAAGAAGAAAACTACTAGAGGAAACCATTAGGGAAACATGTGTGGAAAAGTAAGAACGATACGGATAAGAGCGACGGACGCCAGAAAGTAGAACGGACAGAAAACCATTTCGAGATTCTTTCCCGATAATAAAACGAATGAAATGTTAGTAACAGAAAAGAAGCAGAAACTGCCTTTCTACAGGAAACCATTAAGGAGACATCTGTGGAGACTAAGAACGTAACAGAAAATGGCGATGGTCCTCTGACAGCAGAACGGACAGAGAAAACAAAGGAGATTCTGCCAGCCAATGAAACGGAATGGAAATTATAGGAATAAAAGAAAGAAGAAAGATCATTCTTCACAGGAAAGCATTTCTGATGACATCTGTGGAGGTGAGGAGAGTAGAAATGCTTCAGAAAATGGCGATGGACCTCAGAAAATAGGAACGAACAGAGAATGGGGAAAACACATCTCAGGGGCCGGTACGTCGAAACTATCTAGATTAGTTAAGAAAACACCAGGATAGCAAAAAAGAACTATGAGATTCAAAGTAGCAATGAGGGCGAAAAGTAACCTAAGGGCTTTTTTCAGATGTATAGAACAAAAAAAACGGGAGAAAATTGACCAAGCCGAAAACAAACACAGGGGGAGCTTTAGTAGAAAATTCCCTGGAAAATATGAGCACATTGTTGAATTGACTACCTTCCTTTTCAGTATTCGGCACAGGAGTGATTCTGAACGACTATAACCGGAAAAGAGTTCAGGGTGTACGAGGGCGGGGATGGCGATAAATTGAGGGGATATGAATCATTACCAGGGCAAGTAGTTCAGGATGAAATAGATAAGCTTTAAGAAGAACACTGTCGCCAGGTCCTCTGACGGGATATTTCCGAGGGTATTAAAGGAGTTAGTGATATAATCAGGTGACTTCCACTAACCGTATAATCTTTAAGATGTCGGTAACATACTTGGCTATGCAAAGCCGAGCCTATGGAAAGTGCGCTAATGTGGACGCCGATTTTTAAAAAGGGGGACAGGTCAGTTAAGTAAAACTTCAAAACGTTATCGCCCAATTAGCTTTTAACAACATCGGTTATAGGGAAGATGCTGGAGTCCATAATAGCCAGGAAACATTCGGGAGCATTTAGAGAAACATAGGCTTAATTCACGACTCTCCGCAGCATGGGTTCACAAAAGGTAGGTCATGCCCTCACCAATCTCTCTTTTGTCCTTCTGCCAATAAAGCAGAACATTTGAGGCGGTTGACAGAGATGAAAATTAGTGATGTAATCTATCTTGATTTTAGTAAAGCGTTTGACGCAAAGTCCCTCACCAACGACTGTTAAGCTTAAATTACAGGCCTTCATGGGAGTAGAGGGTAAAGTTTTGAACTGGGTCAAGGCGTGGCTTAGCAATAGGGAAGCAAAGAGTGCAAATCAATGGTAAAAAGATCTGGACTGGGATGTTACGAGTGGGGTCCCACAAGGTTCGGTATTAGGGTCCACTTTTGTTATTATTTATATCACCGGACTTCTTCTTAGACATTAGGAATTAGTAGTGATAAGTTAGTAAATTTGCAGATGATACCAAGATCGGTAGAGTAATTGAGTCGGATCAGACGCTAGTATTCTCCAAGGTGAACTCAACAGATTATATGACTGGACGGATAAAATGGCAGATGGAGTTCAATGTAGGGAAGTGCAGTATTCTGAGTGTAGGAAGTTTGAAACAACCCTCACACATAACTATTGCTTAAATGGCGGAGGAAGAGGAAGTGAAGCAAGAGGGAGGAGGAGGTGAGGCCTGTGGTCAACAATTCGTTAATCATAATCATTTATTTATCCTCGCACGTTTATTAAACATTCATGCACTTCTTTTCCAGCTCTTATTAAGCAACGCGAATAACGTCAAATATTCAGTAATTTTCTATTTAACTCATTCACCAATCACCACGTCATTAGTATTCGTGTATAACTTTATGAACTTTATTTTTGACTCTGAAGCGGTAATGATTTGGCCTTCTTCATTAAGTAAGTCATAAGGAAGGTATTAATCGACCTCTCGTATCGTGTATCAGACTGCAGGTGTGAGTATTTATTGGCGCATTTTAATTATTTACTCACCTGTGGACCCGTTGATCGACTACACCTGACTTTTTTTTTCTTTTATTTGTATTTATTTATTATTTTTTGTGGAGGGTGAATCAACAATGTTCTTCACTACACCACTACAGTTGTTATGGACGCCTCATTTAATTGATATATTCCATGATTATCTATGACTATTTAGCGATTTTTTATAGTAGAGAAAGTATAATTATAATCTCTCTCTCTCTCTCTCTCTCTCTCTCTCTCTCTCTCTCTCTCTCTCTCTCATACTCACCTGTTTGTAATGTTTGTTTCTCTCCTCTTAAGACAGGCCTGAATGTGTGTGTGTGTGTGTGTGTGTGTGTGTGTGTGTGTGTGTGTGTGTGTGTGTGTGTGTGTGTGTGTGTGAGGACCTCCAGCCCACCTTCCAGGTATGTCTTTACCTGAGGACTCTTGTTCCTCATAATTAACAGGTGTGTGATTCCTCCTCAGTCCTCATCCTCATCTCTGTTTTCTTTTTCTTCTGTTTTCTTTGTCCTCCTCCTTTTTTTTCTCTTCCTCTTAGTCGTGTTCCTCCTTTATCTGGCTCTTAGTTCTTTCCTCCTCCTTTTTTCTCTTCTCAGCCTTCTCCTCTTCTTTCTCCTCGTCCTCCTCGTCGTTTTCTTGCATTGGTTCATCTTACTTTCTCTTTTCCTTCTTCTTCTCTCCTCCTACTCTTCTCTCCTCCTCTACTTCATATCTGCTCATCTGTTTGACACTGATATGGGTATGTATTAAAAAAAAAATAGTAGTAGTAGTAGTAGCAGTAGTAGTAGTAGTAGTAGTAGTGGTAGTAGTAGTAGAAATTAGGTATATATTCACTTTTTATTCATATTCATACCGCTGGGTGGAGGAGGCATAATGATCGCTCTGAATATTCGTGTATGAGTCGGTCACTGGAGTGTTTTTCTCGCCGATACTTTTTTTTTTTTTTTTTTTACAACAAAGGAGGCAGCTCAAGGGCAACAAAAAAAGAAAACAACAATAAAAAAAGCCTACGCTATCGCTGCTCCGGTAAAGTAAAACAACAAAGAGGTGGCTGCCGAAAGAAGATCAACACAGGAGGAGAGGTGTACTCTGATACCCTCCTCTTGGAAAAAGAGTTCAAGTCGTAGGCAGGTGAGGAAATACAAATGAAGGAAGATTGTTCCAGAGTTAACCAGTGGAGGGATGAAAGAGGAAAGATGCTGGTTAATCCCTTGCATAAGGATTTGGACAGTATAGGATGAGCATGAGTAGAGAGTCGAGGCAGCGGGCCGCGGGAGGGGGAGGCATGCAGTTAGCAAGTTCAGAAGAAGAGCAGTCAGTCATGCGGAAATATCAGATAGAAGATAGAAAGAGGCAACATTGCGGCGGAATTTAAGAGGTAGAAGACTATCAGTATGAGGAGGAGAGCTGATGGAGACGAAGAGCCTTAGCCTCCACTCTGTCCAGAAGAGCTGTGTGGAGTGGAGCCCCCACATGAGATGCATATATCACTCCATACGAGGGCGTTAAGACAAGGCCCTGTATATGTGACAGCAACTGTGGGGGAGAAGAACTGGCGGAGACGGTACAGCGCTGATTATGCATTCCCTCTGAGGCTCTTCTGTATCATTCTCTCCCAAGTGTTCCTCCTCTCTTCCACCTCAGCCTCTCTCCACCTCTCCACCCACAGGCTCCTTGTGCCTCCAGTCTGTTTCCCCCCCTTCCTTCACTCTCCCTCCACCTCCTCAACCCCTCCACATGATTTCCTCCTTCCCTTCCTTCTACTCTCTCTTCCACCTTAGCTCTCACCTCCTCCTTCTTCTTCCACCCATGCTTCTTCTTTTCACCTCCTCCTCCTCCACTCTCGCTTCTTCTTACCTCCATTCTTTTCTTTTTCTTCTTCCTTTTCTCCTCTTTTCTCCTTCCATGTTTCCTTATTCCTTTTCCTTAATCTCCTCTTCTCATTTTTTCTTCCTCTCTTCCTTTCCTTCCCATCCTTCCTCCCTTCTTGGGTTTCTCTCCTCCACTTCCCCCTTCCTATCCTCTCCCTCCTTCCTCTCCTCCTCTATCTCCCTTTTCCTCTTCATCTTTCTCCATTTGCATCAGCCTGAGAGGAGGAAGGAAGGAAGATATAGACAGGGTGGAGGTAACGAGGAGAGAGGAAGGCAGGGAAGGGAGGGAAGAAGAGGAGGAGGAAAAAGATTTGGAAGGAATGATAATGGAAGAACCCAAAGAGCGAGGGAACGGAAATGGAGGAAGGAAGGAAAGGAGGAAAAGCAGTGAGAGACGGGACCAGGAAGAGAAGGAAGGAAGTGGGAACAAGAGAGAGAGAGAGAGAGAGAGAGAGAGAGAGAGAGAGAGAGAGAGAGAGAGAGAGAGAGAGAGAGAGAGAGAGAGAGAGAGAGAGAGAGAGAGAGAGAGAGAGAGAGAGAGAGAGAGAGAGAGAGAGAGAGAGAGAGAGAGAGAGAGAGAGAGAGAGAGAGAGAGAGAGAGATACATTTACATAGATTTCTTACATAGAAAATCAGACCACACAGATTCCCATGGTCCACAGGGACTTGGTGGTCTGTCCTTAAACTTCTAAAGTGTGATTTTACATTAATCAGAAGACTCCAAAACGTTGCATTTACCTAGTTGATATTAAGTTGAAGTTGAAGTGACGGTCGAGCTTATTTTTGAAGGAGTTCAATCGTGTTAAACTGGGACCACTGATGATGGGAGAGCTTATTCCATTCTCGCACTGCCACAACGTTGGTGAAGAAAAAATTAAAAGCAGTCTGAATTTACTTTGTCTACATCTGAGTTTTACCAGCCATTGTTCCTCAAAAGGCAGCAAAGGTCATCGATCATAAAACAATGTTGATCTGTCTACATTCGTGAAACCATATAAGTATTTTAAAACATTCGATCAGTTTCTTTCCTCGGAGGCGACGTTTCTCAAGAGAGAACATGTTAAGGGTAGAAAGCCTTTCGTCAGGATTTGTTGCGCAAGGAAGGGATAATTTTCGTTGCCCGGACGCTGAACACCTTCTAATTTAGCAATATCCTTTGCATGGTGGGGGAGACCAAAAACTGTACCGCATATTCCAAGGGGGTCTGGACTAAACTGTTGTTGTAGAGCGGAGCATTACATCTTTTATTCTTAAATAAAAAGTTTCTTTTAATGAAGCCTAACATTCTGTTCGGGGCTTTATTTGCTGCATCGATGCATTGCTGTGGAGAATTTGAGGTTTGACGCGATTTTGACCCCAAGTCCTTGACGATTGAACGCTTTTGAGTTTAACGCCGCGCATTTCGTAATCAAAATCCTTTATTCCTCGTTCCAACTTGAAGGACCTGGCACTTGTCTACGTTAAAGGCATTCCCATCTATCCGACCAAGCTGGAATTTTGTGCAAATCCTCTTGGAGGCTTTGCAGGTTTGTCTTCGTCAGTGAGAACCGAGTTGCTTCAATCTTGTGTCGTCTGCAAATTTATTTAATGCGGTTATTGAGTCCAACATCCACGCCGTTACGTAAATACGAAGAGCACTGGGCCAAGAATCGAGCTCCTGAGGGGACGCCATACTAGTGATAAAGCTCACTTGAGTTAAATCCGGTCAATCACTACTCTTGTTGTCTGTTGCTCAACCAATTCGCGATCCATTGGTTTACCTGACCGTCACTCAATTTCATTTGCTTTATTTTGTAAAGTAATTTATGATGCGGACTTATCAAACGCTTTCTGAAATCAAGATAGACTACGTCCAGTGATTTGGTTACGTCATAAACAGGAAGAGGTCGTTATGTGCCGTTAATAGATTTGCTAGGCAGGATCTTTGTT
>NC_066519.1:12091072-12106072 GCF_024679095.1 Eriocheir sinensis
TCATTGTTGAAGAATCTGTAGCCATCTATGTTATATTCGAACTTAAATCAATATTAGTGGTGTCGATAAATGTTTCGGTTATAGCAATTACGTCAAAGTTTTCTGTCAGAGCAAGACATCGCAGTTCATCAAATTTGTTTCTTGGCTACGCGCATTGAAACTAAGGACTCTTAGGTTATCTTGAAGCTTGGTAATAGAGGTACTGGAGGTTCAATGTTACGAGTCTGTTGCGGTGTGAGGTGTCTATTTACACGGGCAGGATGGAAGGACGTGGCTGAGAGTCGTTTTTTGTTGTTCGGGCGTTACGTACGGCGTTGTTGAGGAGCCTTCCAAATCTGGCTGCCCCGATGGGGACAGGTGTATGCCGTCCCTTTGGAAAAGTCTACTCTGGCCGTAGAAATCGTTCCAGGCGTTAAAGAATTCGACGTCAAGCTCTCCGCAGAGAGTCTGCAGGCGGTTGTTGAGGCTGAAGGCCTTACTGTAGAAGTCGCCCTCATCCCATGTCCGTGGTAGAATTCCTGAAATCAAAATATTAGGGGATTTAGTCTTATACTGCTGGATGAGCCTACGGTACTTGTCCAGCAGTTCCTCAGACCGGGTCGTGGTGACGTCGTTTGTACCTGTGTGGAGAACAAAGAGTGAGTCATTAGAGGCCACAGCGGAGACCTCGTCCAGTGCAGCTGTGATGTCGTCAACACCAGCTCCAGGATAACAGTAGTTACGCCTACGAGAGAGAGAGAGAGAGAGAGAGAGAGAGAGAGAGAGAGAGAGAGAGAGAGAGAGAGAGAGAGAGAGAGAGAGAGAGAGATAGAGAGAGAGAGAGAGATAGAGAGTGGACTTCTCACGGAGGATCAATTTATTCCGATAGATCCTCCTCCTTTCCTCCTCCATCTCCTCCTCCTCCTCCTCCTCCTCCTAATCTCCTCTTTATCTCCCCTTCGCTACCCTTTTAAGCCCATTTCCTTCCTTCCTCTTCCTCTTCCTCTTTCTCCTCGTCCTCCTCTTTATCCATATTATTCAAGGACTTCCCTTCCTTCCTCTTCCCTTCCCTTCCCTTCCCTTCCCTTCCCTTCCCTTCCCTTCCCTTCGTTCCCTTCCCTTCCTCTCCTTTCCTCTCCCTTCCCTTCCCTTCCCTTCGCATTCTACACTTCCCCTCTTTAACCTTCCCTCCTCCTCCTCCTCCTCCTCTTCTTCCTCTTCCTCTTCTTTATAACACGCTTTCCTCCCCTCCTTTCCTCCCTCTCCTGATGTCTCTCTCCATTCCCATATTCTTCCTCTCCCTTCCTTCCTCTCCCTCCTCCTCTCCTCACTCCTCCTCTTCGTTGCTATAACTGGATATCCTGTGGCGAGAGAGGAGGAAGAGGAAGAGGAAGAGGAGGAGGAGGAGATGAATGGAAGAGAGTAAGGAAGGTGAAAGGGATTAAATGGGTATTGTAAAAGGGAGGAAGGGATAGGAGAGGTGATGAAAGGAAGAGGAGGAGGAGGAGGAGGAGGAGGAGGAGGAGGAGGAGGAGGAGGAAGGCGTGTATTGTATGGGTATATGTGATTTATAATGAGGCTCGCGGGAGGTCGTAGAAGGGATCGAAACCTCCATATTGTTAGTTAAATGCGATTCATTGAGGGATAAAGGATTGGGAGTGAGGTGAGGAGGTGTGACCCTTTCTCTCTCTCTCTCTCTCTCTCTCTCTCTCTCTCTCTCTCTCTCTCTCTCTCTCTCTCTCTCTCTCTCTCTCTCTCTCTCTCTCTCTCTCTCTCTCTCTATTTGTGTCTGACCCTACACATATATCTCGTCCACGTTCTGTTTGCTTCCCTCCTCCTCTCCTTCCCTTTTCTTCCTTTCCTCCTCTTTCCTTCTCGTTGTAAACATCAGAGAGAGAGAGAGAGAGAGAGAGAGAGAGAGAGAGAGAGAGAGAGAGAGAGAGAGAGAGAGAGAGAGAGAGAGAGAGAGAGAGAGAGAGAGAGAGAGAGAGAGAGAGAGAGAGAGAGAGAGAGAGAGTGAAGAAATGTTGACTTTTCCCCATTGTCGGAAGAGAGAGGATGAAAGAGAAAGAGAAAGATTTCACCTATATACCTCTCTCTCTCTCTCTCTCTCTCTCTCATTAATATTCCATGTCCTCATCAGTGCCTTAAACAATGGCTCTCATAATCACCCTCCTCCTCCTCCTCCTCCTCCTCCTCCTCCTACTCCTCCTCCTCTTAGCCGCTGTATTTAATCTTTTATAGTTTTAGGTCCATGTTTTATTATTATTATTATTATTATTATTATTATTATTATTATTATTATTATTATTATTATTATTATTATTATTATTATTGTGTGTGTGTGTGTGTGTGTGTGTGTTACTTCTTTATCCTTTCTTTCCGTTATTGTTATTTTATCTTCCTTCTCTCTCTCTCTCTCTCTCTCTCTCTCTCTCTCTCTCTCTCTCTCTCTCTCTCTCTCTCTCTCTCTCTCTCTCTCTCTCTCTCTCTCTCTCTCTCTCTCTCTCTCTCTCTCTCTCTCTCTCTCACCGTATTTCATATCTTTTCACTCCTCCATAATATTTCTCCTCCCTTGTAATATAAATGCTCCTCCTCCTCCTCCTCTTCCTCCTCCTCCTCCTCCTCCTCTACCTCCTCATATCTCTCGCGCCTTCTCTCCCGTCCCGCTCTAATCTCACTCACCTGCTGTGTCTCCCCGCCTCCCCACGTCTCTCTCTCTCTCTCTCTCTCTCTCTCTCTCTCTCTCTCTCTCTCTCTCTCTCTCTCTCTCTCTCTCTCTCTCTCTCTCTCTCTCTCTCTCTCTCTCTCTCTCTCTCATATGGTTCTTTTTTTTCCTTAAGTTCCTTCATCGCCTCATTTTTTCCTCCTCTTCATCCTCCTCTTCCTCCTTCTCCTCCTCCTCCTCCTCCTCCTCCTCCTCCTCCTCCTCCTCTTTATTTATTTCCATTGATTGTGCATCGTCAGTGTATTTTTATTGCTCTCTCTCTCTCTCTCTCTCTCTCTCTCTCTCTCTCTCTCTCTCTCTCTCTCTCTCTCTCTCTCTCTCTCTCTCTGCTTTATTATGGTTAGATTTTTATTCCTTACGATTTTTCTCTCCTCCTTTCTCTCCCTCCTTCCCTCCCTCCCTCCTTCTTTTCTTTCCTCCATTCTTATCTCCCTCCCTTTCTTCCTTTCTTTCCTCCTTCCCTCCCTTTCTTCTCTCCCTTTCTTCCTCCCTTCTGTTGTCCCTTACTTTCATAATACACAGTCTCTCTCTCTCTCTCTCTCTCTCTCTCTCTCTCTCTCTCTCTCTCTCTCTCTCTCTCTCTCTCTCTCTCTCTCTCTCTCTCTCTCTCTCTCTCTCTCTCTCTGTCTCTCTAATAATGCTTTTATCTCTGTATTTTGCTTCCTTGCGTTTGTTTGTTTCCTCCTCCTACTCCTCCTCCTCCTCCTCCTCCTCCTCCTCCTCCTCCTCCTCCTCTTGCAACCACCTGTTATTGTTGTTTTTTTTCTTTTGGTTTTATTTTTTTCCTTTCCTTTCTTATTCTTTTGTTTTCTCCTCCTCCTCCTCCTCCTCCTCCTCCTCCTCCTCCTCCCTACCATTACCAACTGCGTTTTCTTTCGTTTTCTTTTGTAATATTCTTTTCTCTTCCTCCTCCTCCTCCTCCTCCTCCTCCTTCTCCTCCTCCTCCTCCTCCTCCTCCTCTAAAACCACCTCTTACCGTCTTCACCTCTTACTGCGCTTTTACATTTCTTTATTTTCCTCCTCCTCCTCCTCCTCCTCCTCTTCCTCCTCCTTTTCCTGTTGTTATGTTCGTTGTTTCCTCCATCGTTCTCATTTATATTGTGAGAGAGAGAGAGAGACTGTACTGCACTATCCATGTTTCCTTTTCTTTATCTTCTTTTCTTAAGTTAAAATACCGTATTATCTTGTTTCCTATCTCTCTCTCTCTCTCTCTCTCTCTCTCTCTCTCTCTCTCTCTCTCTCTCTCTCTCTCTCTCTCTCTCTCTCTCTCTCTCTCTCTCTCACTAATTTACTCTTTCTCTCGTCTTCTTCTTCCAAAATCATCTCTCTCCACCTTTCCTCTCATTTTTTCTCCTTACCTTTCCTTCTCTACCTCCACGCCCCCCTTCACTTCCCCTCCATTCCTCCCTCTTTCCATCTATCCCTTCTTTCTTCTCTCCATCTCTTTTTCCCTCCCTTTTCTCTCTTTTCTCTTCCCTTCCCTTCCATTCCTTCCTTTCTCTTACTTTCTACCCCTTCTTATTTCTCTCCTTTTCCTTCCTTCTTCCTCCTCCCTTCTCTCCCTTCCCTGAGCTCCCACCTCTCTCCTCCTTTCTCCCCCTCCTTCCTTCCTTCCCTTCCCTCCCTCTCCTCCTGTCCGTCTTTGGCATCGTCTCTTCCTCGGGACGGTTTGGCTTTGTTGACAAATGACTCTGGGACAAAACTCCGCCCCGGGACGGTCCTTTGAGGGGAAGAGTCCGCCACGGAGGGGAGAGTCGGGCATTTTTCGCTGTCAAGGCTTAGTGGCGGAGGGAGGGAGGGAGGAGGAGAAGGAGGAGGAGGGTGAGAAGAAGAGAGAGAAAGAGGGAGGGGGAGGAGGGTGTGTGTGTGTGTGTGTGTGTGTGTGTGTGTGTGTGAGAGAGAGAGAGAGAGAGAGAGAGAGAGAGAGAGAGAGAGAGAGAGAGAGAGAGAGAGAGAGAGAGAGAGAGAGAGAGAGAGAGAGAGAGAGAGAGAGAGAGAGAGAGACTATTCACACATTCTCTTTGAAAATGAATGATGATGTAAGATTTTCCAGAATAAAGAAGAATATGAATAAAGGGATAGCGAGAGAGAGAGAGAGAGAGAGAGAGAGAGAGAGAGAGAGAGAGAGAGAGAGAGAGAGAGAGTAATAATAATAATAATAATAAGTTTATTTCCACCAGAAGTGGTTATTCTTACATCAGAGAGAGAAAGAAAGAAAGAAAGAAAGAAAGAAAGAAAAGAGAAAGAGAGAGAGACTGGAAATGAGTAAGGAGGCGCTCTCTCTCTCTCTCTCTCTCTCTCTCTCTCTCTCTCTCTCTCTCTCTCTCTCTCTCTCTCTCTCTCTCTCTCTCTCTCTCTCTCTCTCTCTCGTGTTTCTTTTTGTTATTCTTTTTATTATTTTTATTATTGTCTAGATCGTTTACCAGACTTGGCGACCTGTGTGAATGTTGGGAGGAGGAGGAGAAGGAGGAGGAGGAGGAGAAGGAGGAGGAGGAGGAGAAAAGGAAAGAAGTTAACACACACACACACACACACACACACACACACACACACACACACACACACACACACACACACACACACACACACACACACACACACACACACATTCTCTCTCTCTCTCTCTCTCTCTCTCTCTCTCTCTCTCTCTCTCTCTCTCTCTCTCTCTCTCTCTCTCTCTCTCTCTCTCTCTCTCTCAATCACGTTGTTTCGTCCACTTGTCCTTCTCTCTAACTCAATTCAGAGAGAGAGAGAGAGAGACTGTGATCTCTCCCCATAACAGTAATTCATCTCTCTCTCTCTCTCTCTCTCTCTCACCCATAAATGTTATTACTTTACCACCCTCCTCACCTTTCTCCTGATCTTTTTATAACCTCTACTCCTCCTCCTCTTCCTCCTCCTCCTCCTCCTCCTCCTCCTCCTCCTCCTCCTTTTATGACTGACTGGAGTATTTTTCTATAAAGTTTGTTGACTGGGAAAGACTTAATATAATGTGTGTGTTTTTCCTTCCCTTTCTTCCTTTTTTCTACTTTTTTGTATTTATTTCTTACTTTTTTCTACTTTTTCTTACTTTTTTCTTAATTTTTCTTACTTTTTTCTTAAATTTTCTTATTTTTTTCTATTTTTTTCCTAATTTTTCTTACTTTTTTCTACTTTTTCTTACTTTTTTTCTTAATTTTTCTTACTTTTTTCTTAATTTTTCTTTCTTTTTTCTATTTTTTTCCTAATTTTTCTTACTTTTTTCTACTTTTTTCTACTTTTTCCTACTTTTCTACTTTTTTTCCTTACTTTTTTCCTTCCTACCTTTTCTTCTTATTTTTTCCTGTTATATCTTCCTTTCATTCCTACACACCTCGTTCTTTTCTTCTTCCTTTTCCTCTTCCTCCTCCTCGTCCTCCTCCTCCTCCTCCTCCTCCTCCTCCTCTTCAATATTCCCTTTCCTTCCCACACTCAACCTTCCTTCCCTTCCCATTGTCGTCCTCCCTTCCCCCTCCTAATCCTCCTCCTCCCCTCCTCCCCCCCCCTCGTTAGTGTTGTATAGCGTTATATGACTCATCTCCACGGGTCGTTATGTTTCTATGGTCGTTTTTAACTATTTTAATTGAGGGATTCTCGACTGAACTGATCGTTAAGCCTTAATTGGAACCTTTAAAACGTGTTGATATTTGGGATTTATTTATTTATTAATTATTGTTTATTACTACGTCTACTACTACTACGACTACGACTATTACTACTACTACTACTACTACTACTACTACTACTACTACTACTACTACTACTGCTACTGCTACTACTACTACTACTTTTGTTACTACTACTACTACTACTACTACTACTACTACTACTACTACTATGAAAGAGGAAGGAGAGAAAGAGAGGAATGAGAAAGAAGAGAAGGCGAGATAAAGAGAGGAAAATGAAAGAAAGGCGAAGGAAGGGCGAGGGAAAGAAAGAAAGAAAGGAAGGAAGGAAGGAAGGAAGAAGAGGGAGTTGAAAGGAGGAAAAGAGGAAGAATGTGAGGGAAAAGGAGGGAGAGGAAGAAAAAAAGGAAGAAAGGAAAAAAGGAGAAGAATAGCAAGGGGAGAGAGAGAGAGAGAGAGAGAGAGAGAGAGAGAGAGAGAGGAAGAAGAAATGGAGAAGAGAGGAGAGAAGGAGAGTGAATGGAAGGTGAGGGAGAGAGGAAGAAAAAAAGAAAGAAAGAAAAAAAGAGAGAAAGAAAAAAAAAAAGAAGGAATTTGAGGGAAGGGAAGTGACGGCGTAGAGAGGAAGTGGTTGACCATATGGTTCATTAGTGTCACCTGGTCTCTCTCTCTCTCTCTCTCTCTCTCTCTCTCTCTCTCTCTCTCTCTTTCTCTCTTTATCTATCTATCTATCATTTTCGGGTTTTTTTCATAATTTTTATTTTACTCTTTATTTTCTCTATTTCTTTATTTCTTTCTATCTTTTTTTTTCTCTTTCTCTTTTTCTTTCTCTTTCTTTCTCCTCCCCTTTCTCTTTTCTCTTTATTTTCTCTTTTTTTTACTCTTTCTCTCTTCGTCTGTCTATCTTTATCTTTATCTCTCTCTCTCTCCATCTATCTTTCTCTCTCTCTCACTGTGTCTCAATTTTCCCATTTCCTCTTCCCATTCATCTCTCGTTAATCCTATTCTTCCCTTCCTTCCCTCCCTCCCTCCCTCTATCCTCCCTTTCTCTCTCTCTCTCCCTCTCTCCTCACTTCCCTCCACCTGTCTTTTTTTTCTCTAGCTCCCTTCTCCTCCATACATTTTCCCTCCATTGTCCTTCCTTCCTCCTCCTCCTCCTCCTCCTCCATTTTCATTCTCTCTTCCTCTTATATTTCTTCCTCTTTCTCTCTTATTTCTTATATATACAAGTATTTTCTCTCTCTCTCTCTCTCTCTCTCTCTCTCTCTCTCTCTCTTTGTCTATATTTATTGTGTGTGTGTGTGTGTGTGTGTGTGTGTGTGAGAGAGAGAGAGAGAGAGAGAGAGAGAGAGAGAGAGAGAGAGAGAGAGAGAGAGAGAGAGAGAGAGAGAGAGTATTTACAAGCTCTTATTAATTAATCTAAAAGGGAACTAAAATGTTATAGTGTTGATGGGGCAGAAATTATTATTATTATTATTATTATTATTATTATTATTATTATTATTATTATTATTATTATTATTATTATTATTATTATTATTATTATTATTATTATTATTATTATTATTATTATTATTATTATTATTATTATTATTATTATTATTATTATTATTATTATTATTATTATTATTATTATTATTATTATTATTTTTATTATTATTATTATTATTATTATTATTATTATTATTATTATTATTATTATTATTATTATCATCATCATTATTGGGAGCAGAACGAGATCAAAGACTTATAATATATGCGTTATACATTATCAATAGAGGCGTGTGTGTGTGTGTGTGTGTGTGTGTGTGTGTGCGTGTGCGTGAGAGTTCCCTGCCTCGCATCATTACCAGACCCAAATTGCATCCCTCACCGTTCTGTCCGCCTCATTAGCGACTTGTTGAGGCGACACTCCCGCCCTTGAACCTGTTATTATACCCCTTATTTATACCCTGCTGTAGGCCTCACCGTCTGTCTGTCTGTCTGTCTGTCTTGCTGTGCCACTCTCATGCCTCCCCGTCTGTCTCTCTGTCTGTCTTGCTATGCCACTCTCATGCCTCCCCTTCTGTCTGTTTCTCTGTCTGTCTCTCTCACTCTCATGCCTCCCCTTCTGTCTGTCTCTCTCACTCTCATGCCTCCCCTTCTGTCTGTCTCTCTGTCTGTCTGTCACTATCATGCCTCCCCCGCCCTCACTTCCTCCTTCCTTCCTTCCTTCCTTCCTTCCTTCCTTTATTTCTTCCTACTCACTTTTTCTTTCGTCTTCCCACCCCTAACTTCCTTCCTTCCTTCCTTCCTTCCTTTATTTCTTCCTACTCACTTTTTCTTTCTCCTTCCCACCCTAACTTCCTTCCTTCCTTCCTTCCTTCCTTTATTTCTTCCTACTCACTTTTTCTTTCGTCTTCCCACCCCTAACTTCCTTCCTTCCTTCCCTTTCTTCCTTCAACTTCAAGTCTCGTCTTTTCCTTGTATTTTTGTATTTTTTTCATTCGTCTTTCTGTCATTCTCTCTTTCATTCTCTATTGCCAGTCCACACTTCCTTCCTCTTTCCTTCCCCTCACACTTCCTTCCTTCCTTCCTTCCTTCCTTCTTCTAACATTAAATACTTTTGTCTCTATCATCCTTCATCCATTCTTATATTCTTCATTCTTCCATTCTTCATTCTTTCATTTTTTTATTTCATTTTTAATTCTTTCACTTATCCTTTTATTCTGCATTTTTCGTTCTTTCATCCTCTATTCTGTTCTCCTTCTTATTCCTATCTACACGTTTTCATCCTTTCCTTTCCTTTCCTTCCTTTCTTCCTTCCTTCCTCCTCCTCATATCTTGGTTTGGCATTTCTCCCTTTCATCTCCTCCTCCTCCTCCACCTCCTTCTCCTCCTCTTCTTCCTCATCTAATTATGTATCCTCCTTTTCATTCATTCATTCCCATTCAACATAACAAGAGGAAACCAACACTCATTCATGCCTGTAATAGTAGTAGTAGTAGTAGTAGTAGTAGTAGTAGTGGCAGTAGTAGTAGAGGTCATAATCGTGGTTGCTTGGGTAAATGGTGCAGTGTGTATATACGAGATAAATTAAAGAAAAGAAGAAAAAAAGATTAAAAAAATAACTCCCCAATCCTTTCAACATTGAGCGAAAGCCAAAACTCTGCGCCCATGATTCCCAACCCCAAAGCCCTGAATATCCGGCTTCCTAAATATCCTTCTCTGTAATTGGAGGGCCTACCTGTGTGTGTGTGTGTGTGTGTGTGTGTGTGTGTGTGTGTGTGTGTGTGTGTGTGTGTGTGTGTGTCTCATTAGTCTGCATCTTATTTTCTTATATTCTAATTTTTTTTTTTTCCTTTTTTCTTTTTCAGGTGAGTGAGTGAGTTTTTGTAATCCGTTTGGCCGTGTTTGATATGTAAGGTAATGTCAGTTATTCTCACTCTTTCTCTTTCATTTTCTCTCTCTCTCTCTCTCTCTCTCTCTCTCTCTCTCTCTCTCTCTCTCTCTCTCTCTCTCTCTCTCTCTCTCTCTCTCTCTCTCGATGGTATGCTGTTGCTATTATCATTAAACTACTACTACTACTACTACTACTACTACTACTACTACTACTACTACTACTACTACTACTACTACTACTACTACTACTACTACTACTACTACTACTACTACTACTACTACTACTACTACTACTACTACTACTACTACTACTACTACTATTACTACTACTACTACTACTACTACTACTACTACGAGCGCATGAATTCAAATAACACCTTTCCAAATATTCAATTCCACGTGGCTGTTTGGACATTTTAATACCGCTTGTTTGTTAGGGAATAGACCTGACAACACGAACCGCTTTAAAGAAATAAGAGAATATCGTTTTAAAGGGAAGAGAGCGTGTGAAGGGAGCTGGAAATATATGCTAGTTGCGGCCTTTAGTATAACTTGACCTCTCTTTTGGCCGCTCATTACTTTATGTCTTTGTAGGAACAGCGATTAGCGGGCTTTTTTTTTTACACCTTTTTCTGTTGTCCTTGAGCTGTTTCTTTAGCTGTGAAAAAAAGCCTGAAAATACCTGCTAATAAATAAATAACAAGAATATAATTTTAAAAAGAAGTGTGAAGAGATTGAGATGTGAAATGAAGCGAATAGACAAAAGAAGGGGAGAGAGGAGGAGGAGGAGGGAAGGAGAGGGAAGAGAAAGGGGAGGAAGGGGGGGAGAGGGAAGAGGGGTAATGGAATGGATGAATATTGTTTTAAATTGAAAAGTGCTGGAACGGAGTGAAATATGGGTTACTGTGTGTTAGTATAGGCGAAGGAAGGGAGGGAGAGAGAGGAGGGAGAGTGGGGAAAGAGAGAGAAAGGGGGGAAGAAGGGCAGAGAAGGGAAGAGGTGGAATAGTGGGCGAAAGGGGGAGGGAGAGAGAAAAGAAAGACGGGGAGAGGTTGGAGAGGGGAGAGAGAAAGGGAGAAATGGGAGGGTCGAAGAAGGGAAAACCGGAGAGAGGAGAAGGAGGGAGAGAGGAAGGAAAGAGGGGGAGAGGTTGGAGAGGGGAGAGAGAAAGGGGGGCCAGGTAGAAGGGGAGGAATGGGAGAGCCGAAGGAGAAGGGGAGAGGGGAGAAGGAGGGATAAAAGGAGGGGGGATGAAGGGGAGAAGAGTGTGTGGGTGAAACTTAGTGTGGGAAGAGGCAGATGGGCAGGCGATGCAATGGGGAGTAAACAGCGATCGGGAAGGGAAGGGAAGGGAAGGGAATGGAAGGGGAGAAAGGACTACTAAGGAAAGGAAAGGAAAGGAAAGGAGAGGGAATGTGGAAAGGAAAGGTAAGGAGAGGAAAAGGAAGGGAAGAATGGACTAAGGAAAGGAAAGGGAAGGAAAGGAGAGGAAAAGGAAGGGAAGAATGGACTAAGGAAAGGAAAAGGAAGGAAAGGAGAGGGAAAGTGGAATGGAAAGGTAAGGAGAGGAAAAGGAAGGGAAGAATGGACTAAGGAAAGGAAAAGGAAGGAAAGGAGAGGGAAAGTGGAAAGGAAAGGTAAGGAGAGGGAAAGGAAGGGAAGAATGCACTAAGGAAAGGAAAAGGAAGGAAAGGAGAGGGAAAGTGGAAAGGAAAGGTAAGGAGAGGGAAAGGAAGGGAAGAATGCACTAAGGAAAGGAAAAGGAAGGAAAGGAGAGGGAAAGTGGAAAGGAAAGGTAAGGAGAGGGAAAGGAAGGGAAGAATGGACTAAGGTAAGGAAAAGGAAGGAAAGGAGAGGGAAAGTGGAAAGGAAAGGTAAGGAGAGGAAAAGGAAGGGAAGAATGGACTAAGGAAAGGAAAAGGAAGGAAAGGAGAGGGAAAGTGGAAAGGAAAGGTAAGGAGAGGGAAAGGAAGGGAAGAATGCACTAAGGAAAGGAAAAGGAAGGAAAGGAGAGGGAAAGTGGAAAGGAAAGGTAAGGAAGGGAAGAATTGACTAAGGAAAGGAAAAGGAAGGAAAGGAGAGGGAAAGTGGAAAGGAAAGGTAAGGAAAGGTAAGGAAGGGAAGAATGGACTAAGGAAAGGAAAGGAAGGAAAGGAGAGGAAAAGTGGAAAGGAAAGGAAAGGAGAGGGAAAGGAAGGGAAGAATGCACTAAGGAAAGGAAAAGGAAGGAAAGGAGAGGGAAAGTGGAAAGGAAAGGAAAGGAGAGGGAAAGGAAGGGAAGAATGGACCAAGGAAAGGAAAAGGAAGGAAAGGAGAGGAAAAGTGGAAAGGAAAGGTAAGGAAAGGTAAGGAAGGGAAGAATGGACTAAGGAAAGGAAAAGGAAGGAAAGGAGAGGGAAAGTGGAAAGGAAAGGTAAGGAAAGGTAAGGAAGGGAAGAATGGACTAAGGAAAGGAAAGGAAGGAAAGGAGAGGAAAAGTGGAAAGGAAAGGAAAGGAGAGGGAAAGGAAGGGAAGAATGGACCAAGGAAAGGAAAAGGAAGGAAAGGAGAGGGAAAGTGGAAAGGAAAGGTAAGGAGAGGAAAAGGAAGGGAAGAATGGACTAAGGAAAGGAAAGGAGAGGGAAAGTGGAAAGGAAAGGTAAGGAGAGGAAAAGGAAGGGAAGAATGGACTAAGGAAAGGAAAGGAGAGGGAAAGTGGAAAGGAAAGGTAAGGAGAGGGAAAGGAAGGGAAGAATGGACTAAGGAAAGGAAAGGAGAGGGAAAGTGGAAAGGAAAGGTAAGGAGAGGAAAAGGAAGGGAAGAATGGACTAAGGAAAGGAAAAGGAAGGAAAGGAGAGGGAAAGTGGAAAGGAAAGGTAAGGAGAGGAAAAGGAAGGGAAGAATGGACTAAGGAAAGGAAAGGGAAGGAAAGGAGAGGGAAAGTGGAAAGGAAAGGAAAGGAGAGGGAAAGTAGAAAGGAAAGGAAAGAGAAGGAAAGGAGAGAGAAAGTGGAAAGGAAAGGTAAGGAGAGGAAAAGGGAATAAGGGAAGGGTGGAAAACGTTACTATTTTGAACGTTTTTGCCTGGAAATGTATGCTAGCTTTGGCCTCTGATATAAGCTTGACAATACGTACTAATAAATAAATAATAAGAGTTTGGTTTGACAAGGAAGTGTGAAGCAAGTGAAACGTGAAATGAGAGTGTGTAGACAAAAGAAGGTGAGAGAGGAGGAGGAGGAGGAGGGAAGGAGGGGAGGAGAAAAGGAGGGGGGAGGAGAAAAGGGAGGAAGGGGCTGGGCTAGGCTTTCCTGTGGTTCTAGTATTGCCTAGGTTGTTAAATGAATTCTGAAGTTATTGTTTCTTTAGAGATGAATGGTTTGTTATGGTATGGTAAATATGACACACACACACACACACGCACACACACACACACACACACACAGAAAGAGAATGAGAAAGAAAAAGAAGGAATGAGAGAGAGAGAATGAGAGATAGATAGATAGATAGATAGAGATAGAGAGAGAGAGAGAGAGAGAGAGAGAGAGAGAGAGAGAGAGAGAGAGAGAGAGAGAGAGAGAGAGAGAGAGAGAGAGAGAGAGAGAGAGAGAGAGAGAGAGAAAATAAAGAAAAAGAATGAGTGTTTATGTTGCTTGGCTCATGCTGCATCCTGGACCTCATCTTAAAGCCTCATTTTAGAAAGAGAATCCAGAGTCAGGACAGCACTGGGGACTCTGAGGCCACTCGGCGGTGACTGAAAAATCCTGACTGTGGCGGAGGGCAGGACTCGAACCCGCGTCCTCCTCAACCCGGCGCCGGCACGCTTATACCGCTCAGCCACTGCCTCCCCTACTATTTTTTTCTTTTTTTTTACATCAGAGGACACGGCTCGAGGGCAATAAAAAGAGCACAAAAAAAACCGTACTCGCTGCTTCTATAAAAGATAAAGTAAAGAGTAGCCAAAAGAGAGGTCAATTTAACTATATGTTCTCTCTTACATTATCTCTTACACACACACACACACACACACACACACACACACACACACAAACACACAAACACAAACACAAGCCACAAACACACGTATACACAATTACCCACCCACACAA
Source organism: Eriocheir sinensis (assembly GCF_024679095.1). Taxonomy (NCBI): domain Eukaryota; kingdom Metazoa; phylum Arthropoda; class Malacostraca; order Decapoda; family Varunidae; genus Eriocheir; species Eriocheir sinensis. The sequence goes on from NC_066519.1 coordinate 12,104,889, forward strand.
ACACACACAGACAAACACATTCACTTCCCCCACACACACACACACACAGAACCCTTTCCTCCCTCTCTCCAGTCTCCCCTCCTTAACCCCCTCCAAGCACTGGCCGCACACTTTAAACATTGAAAAATTGTGTCATTTGCCAAGGGGGGTGAGTCGGTCGATATATGAATCATTCCCACGCGTCCCCCGGCGGCCCGGTGCTATATCAGAGATCAAAGCCCTGCGCCTGACACCTCCATTTGACGGGGAAGAGTGCAGTGGCGGGGAGGGAGAGAGGGAGAGGGAGAGGGAGGGATAGAGTGTTAGTGTGTAGGTGGAAGAGGGAAAAAAGATAGAGTAGCGAATGGTAGATGACAGAAATGGGAGAGAGAGAGAGAGAGAGAGAGAGAGAGAGAGAGAGAGAGAGAGAGAGAGAGAGAGAGAGAGAGAGAGAGAGAGAGAGAGAGAGAAAGGAAAGGAGGGTAAGACTGTGTTAGTATGTGGGTGGAAGAAGGAAAAAAGGAGAGAGTAGGGAATGATAGATGAGAGAGAGAGAGAGAGAGAGAGAGAGAGAGAGAGAGAGAGAGAGAGAGAGAGAGAGAGAGATGGGAAGGGAGGGGAAGGGAGAGGAGGGTATAGAGTGTTAGTATATGGATGGAAAAGGGCGTAAGAATATATGAGGGAGGGATTATATATTAAGGCGTTGATAGATAGGAAAGAAAGGGAGAGGAAACACGCAGAGGCAGAGAGAGAGAGAGAGAGAGAGAGAGAGAGAGAGAGAGAGAGAGAGAGAGAGAGAGAGAGAGAGAGAGAGAGAGAGAGAGAGAGAGAGAGAGAGAGAGAGAGAGAGAGAGAGAGAGAGAGAGAGAGAGAGAGAGAGAGAGAGAGAGAGAGAGAGAGAGAGAGAGAGAGAGAGAGAGAGAGAGAGAGAGAGAGAGAGAGAGAGAGAGAGAGAGAGAGAGAGAGAGAGAGAGAGAGAGAGAGAGAGAGAGAGAGAGGACAGTATTAGCATGTGGAATAGATTAGGATGGAAAGACTTGATAGGGGTGATTCGTAGAGGGGTATAATGGATGGATAGAGAGGGAGAAGGGATGTGTAGTAGAAGGGATTGAAAGGAGATGAAATGAGATGGAAAAAAGAGTGTTAGTACGCTTATAGAAGAGGAATAGGAGAGGAAAGGATAGGGGAAGGGTTAATAGTGAGGG
>NC_066519.1:12116072-12118572 GCF_024679095.1 Eriocheir sinensis
GGAATTTCTCTTAATCTAATGTTAAGGATTTGACTGCATCGTGTTTGCGAGGAGGTGCGGGGTGCCGAGACCAAGAAAACGGGCCGGAGTCTAGTAAATTTCTCCTCCCGGGACGCCATGTTTGCCGGCCCGGGACGCTACTCTCAAACGCCTCTCCGCTAACACAGGGCTTTCGTAGGAGTTTAGGGCTTTTCTATAGATACTTTTATGACCCTGGTGGTAGACTGACTCATCTTTTGTACCATGGTCGTGGACAAGCACTCCTGCAAGCCCTATTAATGTCTTTTTGCGGCCTTTGGATATAGTTAATGTGCAGCGGCGGAAACGCTTCGTCTCAAAACACCGCTCCGCCGCCTAATTTAACAAGACTATCGTAGGACTTTGGGGCATTTCCAAAGGTACTATTATGACCCTGGTGATAGACTGACCCTTCTTCTGTATCCTGACAGTGGGAGACACTCAGGAAAGCCTTATTAATGTCCTTTTGCGGCCTTTGGAAAGAGCGGCGGAATCGTCTGCAGACAACACCCCCAGACCCGACTCTCTCAAGCGCTTCGCCGCCCCGCCACACACGCATTTAACAGGGCTTTCGTAGGTGTTAGGGGCGTTTCCAGAGGTACTGTTATGACCCTGGTGATAGACTAACCCTTCTTATGTACCATGAAGGTGGAAAAACACTTATGAAAACCCGATTAATGTCCTTTCGCGGCCTTTGGAAAGAGTTGGGGGCGTTTTCAGAGATACCTTTATGACCCTGGTGGTAGACTAACCCTTCCTCTGTACCATGAACGTGGAATAACACCCGTAAATACCCGATTAATATCCTTTTCGGTCTCTGGAAAGAGTTTACATACGCGGCGGAAGCGTCTCAGAATGCATATATATACCGACCCGCGTCAAGTATTCTTACACGTATCGGGCTCCCATTACGACGATTTTCCAAGGCCACAGAGAGGATTAAGAGGGTTTCCATGGGTGGTTATCCCGTTTAAAGTGCAAGAGTGTCACTAGCATCCCTAAACAGCCCATGAAGAGCCCAGCAACTTATGTACGAGAGGCTTTTTCAGACAGGCGAACTGAGCCGAAGAGACGTTCAAGAATGCTGGCAGTGTATTGTGTGCTATATGGTGGTGTGCATGCTATATTGTGTGCGTAGTATTTGGTGTTCGGAAGGAAGCTACATGTACGCGACTCCTTGCTTGCCCTTGGTGAAGATATACTTAGGTAGTTGTTCAGCGCTATAGGACAAGTATAAGGGGGTGTCTGCTTATATTACAGGCAGAATAAGGTGAGTAGGTGTTTGCTACAGGCTATATTAGACTACGTATGGGAAGGGATCTCTCTCTCTCTCTCTCTCTCTCTCTCTCTCTCTCTCTCTCTCTCTCTCTCTCTCTCTCTCTCTCTCTCTCTCTCTCTCTCTCTCTCTCTCTCTCTCTCTCTCTCTCTCCTCTCTCTCTCTCTCTCTCTCTCTCTCTCTCTCTCTCTCTCTCTCTCTCTCTCTCTCTCTCTCTCTCTCTCTCTCTCTTCTCCTCCTCCTCCTCCTCTTCCTCTTCCTCTTCCTCCGTCTTCTATCTACAATGTGACATATCTCTTCCTTTGTTCCTCCCTCCTCCTCCTCCTCCTCCCAGTTTCTCCTCCCTTCCTTCCCTCCATTCCTGTCCTCTCATCTGTCTTCCTTATCTCTTTTTCTGGTTCATCCTTGCTCTATTGTTTCCTCTCTCCCTCCTCCTTCCCTCTCTCCTTTCCTCCCTTCCCTTCCCTCCATCACGTGTAGTCAGTCTGTAGTTCGCGGTGACCTAACTTGTACCATGACGATTGATACGAATACAGTTATCATATTAATAATTTCTCTCACTATTACTTATACAAGACATCCTCCATCACGTGTAGTCAGTCTGTAGTTCGCGGTGACCTAACTTATACCATGACGACTGATACGAATACAGTTATCATATCAATCATTTCTCTCACTATTACTTATACAAGACATTCACAGTAGGTTTAGAAGTGTTCAGTAACTGTTGCAATGGTTAGTCTGTAGTTCGCGGTGACCTAACTTATACCATGACAGTTGATATCATTGTAGTTAACACATTACTTATTCCTATCACTGGTATTAAGATGTGTAATTTGCTGTAGGTGTACGGGTGCTTATACAAATAGTGTTTCTGCTGTCTACACATACATATATTGACCCACATTTTCGTAAGGCTTTCGAAGAGGTTGTGTTAGTATAGTATGTCCATGGCTAGAGTGTTATGAGCCTAGGGATAGTTTGATAAGGCTTTCGTAGAGGTTGTGTTAGCATATGTCCATGGATATAGTGTTATGAGCCTAGGGATAGTTTGATAAGGCTTTCGTAGAGGTTGTGTTAGTATAGTATGTTCATGGATATAGTGTTATGAGCCTAGGGATAGTTTGATAAGGCTTTCGTATAGGTTGTGTTTGTACAGTATGTCCATGGGTAGTTTTATGAGCCTAGGGATAGTTTGATAAGGCT
>NC_066519.1:12123572-12126072 GCF_024679095.1 Eriocheir sinensis
TATTCATTCCATCTCTTCACACTTCCCTACACCATATAGGCCTCCTTGGTGAAGTGGTTAGCGTGCCTACCTATGTATCCATCTGGCCTTGGTTCGACTCCCGGCCTAGGCAGTGTATCATAGTCTCATGTATTTGTTGTATCTCTCCTTTTTTTTTTCTTTCTATCACTTTCTCTTCACTTTCAGGCACGTTGTCTTCACCTTCCCATCACCTTCCGTCATTCAAATGCTTCCTGCCCTCTGTTTCCGTGTGTGTGTGTGTGTGTGTGTGTGTGTGTGTGTGTGTGTGTGTGTGTGTGTGTGTGTGTGTGTTTTCATTTTCGTTTGTTTTGTATTTTCTTTATTTTCTTTCCTTCATTTCCTTCTCATTTTCTTGATTTTTCTTCATTTTCTTATTTTCTTCTCATTTTCTTTCCTTTCGTTTCTTTCTCATTTTTCTTCATTTTCTTCTCATTTTCTTTCCTTCATTTTCTTTCCTTCATTTTCTTGCCTTCCTTTTCCTTCTCATTTTCTTCTCATTTCCTTCTCATTTTCTTTCCTTCCCTTTCCTTCTCATTTTCTTTCCTTCATTTTCCTTCTCATCTTCTTTTTCTTCCTTTTCCTTCTCCTTTTCCTTCTCATTTTCTTCTCATTTTCTTTCCTTCCTTTTCCTTCTCATTTTCTTTCCTTCATTTTCCTTCTCATCTTCTTTTTCTTCCTTTTCCTTCTCATTTTCCTTCTCATTTTCTTCTCATTTTCTTTCCTTCCTTTTCCTTCTCATTTTCTTTCCTTCATTTTCCTCCTCATCTCCTTTTACTTCCATTCCTTTTTCATTTTTTTCTTATTTTCTTTACTTCATTTTCCTTCTCATCTTCTTTTACTTCCTTTTCCTTCTCATTTTCTTTCATTTCCTTCTTTATCTTCTTTCCTTTCTACTATTTTTTTCAGTTATGTTTTTTTTTTCGAAAATGAAAAGTGAAATAAAACAAAAACAGTTATTATTTTTTAACATAATCTACTACAGAGTTTTTTTTATGTTACTGGATGATCAAAATAATCGTTAATTTCCATAATATATACACATCCGCACTCTCTCTCTCTCTCTCTCTCTCTCTCTCTCTCTCTCTCTCTCTCTCTCTCTCTCTCTCTCTCTCTCTCTCTCTCTCTCTCTCTCTCTCTCTCTCTCTCTCTCTCTCTCTCTCTCTCTCTCTCTCTCTCTCTCTCTCTCTCTCTCTCTCTCTCTCTCTCTCTCTCTCTCTCTCTCTCTCTCTCTCTCTCGCTCTCTCTCTCTCTCTCTCTCTCTCTCTCTCTCTCTCTCTCTCTCTCTCTCTCTCTCTCTCTCTCTCTCTCTCTCTCTCTCTCTCTCTCTCTCATCTTCTCTCTCTCTCTCTCTCTCTCTCTCTCTCTCACACACACACACGTTAACTTCACATCTTCCTGCTTATAATTATTAACTTCTATTTTCTACATTTTTCTTCCATCATAATACAACTTCAATAACTACAAAATTTCCACACATTTCTTAACTCATTCACTACTAAATAGACGATTCTTTCCTTCGTTATACCACATTTCTTCCTTTTATTTCGTTATCGCAAGTCTGGTTCCTTTGTTTCCTTTTAGCATTTCGTTGTAGGCTCAAAAATCGACGGCTAAGAATGTTCACAATAGCCGCTGTCACACGCACAAGAGTCACAAATGGCTAATCTTGTGCAGTGTCCAGCAGCTGTAGTGAAATTCGACTTTGTTTTCCTTCTTTTCCTTCTTTCTTTCCTTCCTTTAGCTTCTTCTATTACAGCGGGGCGGTGCGGGGCGGGCCGTGGCGGTGGGCGCAGGATGTGTATGGGAGCGGTGTCTCGTGAGGTAGCTAGGCACGTAACTTCTACTGCTTCCCTCTTGTATAGCTCTGCCTGGTGTTTCTTTGCCTTGGTGAGTGTTTTTGTGGTGGCTTCTTTTGGTGGTCTGGTTGTGTGTCTCTGGAGCTCGCCTCGCCTCGCAAACTGGAAGAAAAAGGGAATATTAGAGGATTGTTGTTACTATATATACACATGCATACAGACAGACAGACAGACACACACACACACACACACACACACACACACACACACACACACACACACACACACACACACACACACAGAGAGAGAGAGAGAGAGAGAGAGAGAGAGACAGACAGACAGATAACGAGACAGACAGACACTAGACAGACAGTATAGACAGACAATAAATCATAATAGATGAATAGATGAATATGTACACCCTACGACACCATGCACACACACACACACAAACACACACACAAAACACTTAATACCATCTTTAACATGACAACATCCTCGTGATATACCCTCTTACGCCCATTCTGTACAAACATTGAGTGCAGTTTAGGTGAGCGGACTGTAGCGGTTCAACTCCCATTTCTTTTACATTAAGGGAGGCAACTCAAGGGCAAAAAAACATAGCAACAAAAAAGACCCGTTAGACACTGGTCCCCGATGAAAGGAAACAGAACAAGAGGCCA
>NC_066519.1:12133572-12148572 GCF_024679095.1 Eriocheir sinensis
TAAAATCGACTGCCCAGAAAGAGGATTTAGGAGGATTGTGTTATATATGGAAGAAATGGAGTAAATTATAACAAAATGAACTAGTAATATGATTCACAGATTCACATCTGGTTAAGTGCCGTAATGTATTCACCTTAGCGCGGTTATAGTGTCGGCACCGTGACCGCATACCGCAAACGATCACTTAGCACGAATAACCAACCATACCGCTTTTTTTGCATACAGTAACGGAAGCATCTCAGTAGTAAAATAAGGTCTCCTATGCTCTTCTCTCGTAAAAGAACATAGAATCGAGTGCCCCGAAGAGAGGATTGAGGAGGACTGTGTTATATATGGAAAAAATGGAGTAAATCATAGCAAAATGTTCTAGTGATATGGGTGATAGATTCACAACTGGTTAAGTGTCGTATATGCATTTACCATAGCGCGGTTATAATGTCGTCACCGTGACCGCATACCGCAAAACGATCACTCAGCACGCATAACCTTACCGCTTTTTTCATATAGTATACAGGGAGCATCTCAATAGTAAAATAAGGTCTCCTATATGCACTGCTCTCGTAAAAGAACATAGAATCGAGTGCCCAGAAGAAAGGATTGAGGAGGATTGTGTTATATATGGAAAAAATGGAGTAAATTACAGCACATTGAACTAGTGATATGGTTGATAGATTTACGCCTAGTTAAGTACCGTATATGTATTTACCTAAGGGCGGTTATTTATATAGAGCCATTATACCTCTTACCGCAATCAATCTCTTACCACGATTAACCATATACCGGTTTTTTTTTCATCATATAATAACGGAAGTATCTCAAGGGAAAAAAAGATCTACTATGTGCTGCTCTCGTGAACGGAAATAGATTTGAGTGGCCAGAAGAGAGAAATGAAGAGGGTTGTTTTATATATTATGAAAGAATTGTAACAGAATATAAATAACAAATTCAACTATTAACATGATTGATAGATTCACACCTAGTTAAGTGCCATATATGTATTTACCATAGCGTGGGTACTGTATTATCGCCATGACCGCGTACCGCCAACAATCATTTACCACGATTAACCATACCATTTTTTTTTCACATAGTAACGGAAGGATCTCAGTAGTAAAATAAGTCTGCTAAGCGCTGCCCTCGTAAAATAACAGAATCGAGTGCCCAGAAGAGAGGATTGAAGCGCATTTTTTTATATATGGAAGAAATATGACAGATTATAACCAATCGAACTAGTAATATGACTGATAGATTGATAGATTGATAGATAGTTAAGCACCGTATATATATTTGCCTTAGCGCGGTTATTTATATAGAGCCATGACCGCGTACCGCAACCAATCACTCACTATAACAGGAAAAATCATAGCGCTCTTTTTTCATATAGTAACGGAAGCATCTCAAGGGAAAAAAGGTCTGCTGTGCGCTGCTCTAGTAAGGGAAAACAGAACTGAATAGCCAGAAGAGAGAACTGAAGAAGGATTTGTTATATATGGAGGAAATGTATTGTATTATAAACTGAACTTGCATTATAATTGATAGATTCACGACCAGTTAAGTACCGTATATATATTTATCTTAGCGCGATTATTTATATAGAGAGCCATGACCGCGGACCGCAACCAATCACTTACTATAACAGGAAAAATCATAGCGCTCTTTTTTCATATAGTAACGGGGGTATCTCAAGGGGAAAAAATTCTGCTGTGCGCTGCTCTAGTGAGGGAAAACAGAACTGAATCAGGACACCTCTCCTCCCGAAATTGACCCCTCTTTCGGCCACCTCTTTGGATTCTTTTTAGGAGCAGCGAGTAGCGGGCTTTTTTTTATTATTGTTTCCTTTTTTTGTGCCCTTGAGCTGTCTCCTTTGTTGTAAAAAAATAATCCTTTTTTTGTGCCCTTGAGCTGTCTCCTTTGTTGTAAAAAAAAGTAATAATAATTGATAGATTCACAACCAGTTAAGTACCGTATTTATGTCCTTGCCTTAGCGCGGTTAATTTTATGGAGCCGTGACCGCGAACCTCAACCAGTCACCTACTAGAAAAATCATACCGCCCATTTTTTTTATATATTAACAGAGGCATCTCAGGGGAAAGATAAGTCTGCTACGCCCTCATCTAGTGAAAGGGAATAGAACTGAGTGGCCTGCATGGAGTGAAAAGAGTTTTGTTATACGAGAGGAGGGAAAACATGGAAAAAGGAAAAAAAGGAAGAGGAGAAAGGGCGATTTTTCCTCAAGAGCAGAACGAAAGGTAGGAAAAATATTACCAGATGAAAAATACCTGTTTGCGACCTGTTTTAACACCTGAAGGATTAATTACAGATAAGATAGAACGGCAAACAACTCGTATATTGTCGTTATGACCAATTATAACAGTTTAAACCAGGCTACTCAACTGGCGGCCCGCGGTTCGAATTTGGACCTTCTGAGAGTTGTAGCTAGACCCCATGTAGGCTCCAGGAGTAGAAAAATATACTTCGATAGCTTGCGGGTCCTGGTGATGGATTCTTCTTGCAAGTGTATATCCTCGAATAACTCTAGGGCCTACAATCAGTTCAGGAAATACACTTGCAAGAATCCATCGCCAGGACGTTCATGTTATCTAATTATATTTTTTTCTACTCATAAAGTCTTGGGTCCAGCCACAATATTTATCAGATCCTCTGCATACTACATTTGAACTTGTGTAACTGACCCCATGCATGCTCCAGGTGTAGAAAAATATACTTCGATAGCTTGCAGGTCCTGGTGATGGATTCTTCTTGCAAGTGTGTATCCTCGAATTACTCTAGGGCCAACAATCAGCTCAGGAAATACACTTGCAAGAATCCATCGCCAGGACGTTCATGTTATCTAATTATATTTTTCTACTCCTAAAGTTTTGGGTCCAGCCACAATATTTATCCGATCCTCTGTATACATTTGAACTTGTCTGACTGGACCTTTGCTCATAACAGTTGAGTAGCCTTGGTTTAAGCTCACATTATGACTGATAGCGTTAACAAAATGTCTGGCGTATTTATCTGCGTTTTTATATTGTTATTTTCCTAAGATTGAAGGGAATTTTGTTATATATGTAATAGATAAGGCAAATCATAACAAATTCAACTAGTAATATGCTTGAAGCGTTAACAAAATGTCTGGCGTATTGATCAACGTTCTTATATTGTTATTTTCCTAAGATTGAAGGGAATTTTGTTATATATGTAATAGATAAAGCAAATCATAACAAATTGAACTAGTGATATGATTGATAGCGTTAACAAAATGTCTGGCGTATTTATCTGCGTTTTATATTGTTATTTTCCTAAGATTGAAGGGAATTTTGTTATATATGTAATAGATAAGGCAAATCATAGCAAATTGAACTAGTAATATGCTTGATAACGTTAACAAAATATCTGGCGTATATTTTTCAGCGTTTATGTGTATGTGTTTGTGTGTGTGGTGTGTGGGCGTGAGTGTGTGGGCGTGGGTGTGATGCCGGGCCAAGAGGCGGCGGCCCCGTGAAGACCGATTTTCCATAGGCTCCTGATAGTCTTTGTTATCACGGCAATGCCACGCGAGACTCGGCCCCACACACACCCCATACACGCTACCAACAAGCATACCGTCAGGACAGACAGACGAAGCGACTTTCGATCGTTTGGTCAGTCACTCGGTGTTTTCAGGAGCCTTCCGCGAGTGTGTGTTTTTCGGCTGGCTCTTCGTCCGCCGGTCCGCCATTTTGTAAACTCCGCCGTTGTTTCGTTGGTTTTGCTCCTCTATGGGATGACACGGACGCTAACGGACGCTCTCACACGCACGCACGCACGCAAATACACACACACACACACACACACACACACACACACACACACACACACACACACACACACACACACACACACACACACACACTAATAATAATAATAATAGTAATAATATAAAGAATAAGAATAAGAATATAATAGTTTATTGACAAAAAAAAATTAATATCACAAAATTCACAATACAAGTCTGCATAAAACGGTCCATGTAACATTCGTTAAGCACTAAAATATTAAAATCAACTTAAAAAGATAAAACTGGAAATATAAAACCATAAATGACAATAAAACAAACACAAAATAATCAATATAAAATTTATTGGATAGTAAAGACACTGAGGTAACACTAGAAACACAAAACCGTCTAATGAACGTACAAAATCATAAGAAACTACAGGAACTCATCAAGAAAGTGGCGTATTGTAGCACAGACAGGGGCCAAGCGGTCCTCTCTACCAGTACATTCTCAAGACGGAAGACACATTCCAACACACACACTCTTACATACTTACATATACACACAGAAACAAACATTTACACACTCATACTTCCTTCTTTTCTACACTCTACATCCTCGGTCTATCCGTAACTCAAAATCTCAACTGGAAACCTTATATCTCCTCTCTCAATATATCAGTTTCCTCGACGTTAGGCGTTCTGTATCGTTTATTCCTGTTTTTTCCCCTCCTAGATGCTATCCATATACATACTAGGGCATTTATATACAAGGCGTTCTGTATCGTCTTCGCCAGTTCTTTTCCCCCTTCCCAGATGTTGTCTATATACAAGAACATATATACACAAGGCGTTCTGTATCGTCTTCGCCAGTTTTTCCACCCCCCGAGATGTTGTCTATATACAAGAACATATATACACAAGGCGTTCTGTATCGTCTTCGCCAGTTTTTCCACCCCCCCAGATGTTGTCTATATACAAGAACAAATATACACAAGGCGTTCTGTATCGTCTTCGCCAGTTTTTCCACCCCCCCAGATGTTGTCTATATACAAGAACATATATACACAAGGCGTTCTGTATCGTCTTCGCCAGTTCTTTTCCCCCCTCCCAGATGCTGTCCATACACAAGGGCCTTATCCGTCCTCGTATGGGGTATGCGTCTCATGTGGTGGGGGGCTCCACAGACACCCCCCTTCTGAACAGACTTGTCATAGGCCCTTCATGTCATCAATTTCCTTTCACTGACAGTCTAATGCCTCTTATAATACGCCGCAGCATTGCTTCTCTTTTTTTATTCTAACCATATTTTCATGCTAAATGCTTTCTGATCTTGCTAACTGCATTGTTTAACTTCTTCCGCGGCCCCGCTGCACACGACTTTCTACTCTTGCTCATCCCTGTTCTATACAAATCCCTTATACATGAGTTAACTAGCATCTTCATTCTGTCATCCCTTCCGCTGGTAAGCTCTGGAACAGCCTTTCTGCCTCTGTATTTTCTCCTGCCCACGACTTGAACTCTGTCATGAGAAGAATATTAAGACGCCTCGCAGTCGAAGGCAAACAATTCCTTAGAACAGCTCAGCAACGTCTTTGTAGAGAAACGCCATAGCGGACTCTTTGGTATCTGTTATGCCCCTCACCTGCCTCCTTTACTGTACAAAAAACATGCTTACACACACACACACATACACATACAAATACACACACACGCACGCGCGCTCATAAGCACACACAAACATTTGCACATACTTTAGGATATTGGTGTTTTGTCGTCAGTTTTTTTTTTCAGAAGTAGAATATTATGTGCTGCTGATTTGACTGTAATGTAATATGATATGTATAGCAGCGTTGATTGAGTGTCGTTAGGTCAGGCGAATATAAGGTGGCCGTCGATTAATAAACATACAGATATTGGTGTTGATTGTTGCCGAAGGGTAAAGCAGCGCTCCACTCAGAAAGTTGGACCATACGCTATGACTAGACGGGAGCCTTCTGTCGGTAGCTAAGTACTTCTCAGACTACAGGCGGGGACCTTAATAAGTGACACCGTGTCATGGAGGAGGGAAACAGCAGGCTGAGTCCCGCAGAGATTGGTTATTGCGCTCATTGCGTTCATAATGTACATAAACCATGCATATAGCAGATCGAACAAACAGTTATACAAGCATGTTATCTGATTATGCGAACACTGTAATTGAATTAATAGCTGCGGGTGATTAGAACTTAAGGAAGCATGAATATAGGGCGTCTGTCTGATATAGACCGTGAGCCCATGCAAGGCAGCTCCTGTAAGCGGGCGCATTCCGTTTAGAAGAAATATTCGACAGGTTACTCTACCCTTTGGGCAACAGTTTTCTGTGACTTTTGACGACAACGTATTCCCTGAGATAGTGAGTGTCGTTTGGGCGAGATCAGAGCGGCACACGTGCTGTAGAACTGTTTGTCGCGGCGGGCTGATGATTCAGTATCCTGATGAGTCGTGGGGCCCCGGGCACGCACGGACTTGAACAACAGAATCGAACACTTGGTGAGAGGAAAAATCGAGGCAAGAGGGTTCATTGAACATCAATTACGGGTTCATGATGTGCCTTTCCTTCTGCCTTCAACAGTGGACCTGCTCTTGCCTTGATGCAGTGACGAGTCAAAATTTGGGCACACTACAACCAAGCGCTTTGCACATACATCTTATAACGACAGAATATATATATATATATATATATATATATATATATATATATATATATATATATATATATATATATATATATATATATATATATATATATATATATATATATGGAAATTTTACTATCCCTAACGTGTAAGTGGTGAAAATTAGTTGTATTTCCGGCAAGTGGCTGGCCGTGCTAAATGTTATATCACAGGTCTTTAACACCGGCAAGGAGCCGGGAAGACTTTCACCCAGGCGGAGAGTCAAATACGTCAAAAGGGAGCTGATTTTATTGCCTACATGAAGAAATAACTGGCGCCCGAATTATATTTTTCGCCCAAATGGAAGGCGTCTTCACCCAAATATAACGCGGCCCTGTACACCTGTCCCCGCCTGCCCTCACGACCATTTTACTTGTATGACCGCTTCGTGAAGGTGTCTGTCGTACTGGCACTCACCACATGTCTGCCAAGCCTGCTTCACACATATAATGACCATGTCCAGCCTATATATATTTTACATTTATGTCTTCGCGGTGAAGTGAAGTTACTGCGCATATATATATATATATATATATATATATATATATATATATATATATATATATATATATATATATATATATATATATATATATATATACCTTTGTTGAAGCTGAATTTATCCAACTTAGCCCATTACTATATACGTGTCCTACCTGGCTCTCTTGCCATTATAATAACCTTATTAATATCCCCTTATCAAAGCCCTTCATCCATTTATAAACTTCGATCAAGTCCCTTCACACCCTCCGCCTTTCTAGAGAATTAAAATTGAACTGTTTAAGTCTGTTCTTATATGGCAAGTATCCCAGCCCCAGAATAGTTTCGTCATCCTCCTCTGCAAGGATTCTAAGATTTTTATATCCACTGTATGGCAAGATAACCGGAACTGAACCGCATAATCGAGATGCGGTCCAGATAATGCTAAATATACCTTGAGGATGGCTTCAGCGCTTCTATATCTAACGCTCCATGAAATATAACCCAGGAACCTGTTTGCACGATTCATAGCCTGAATACATTGAGCCCTAGGACGGAGATCAGAGCTCACTATGACTCCTAAGCCTCTCTCACGTCTAGACCTGCTCAGGGGAGTGTCATTTAAAGTATCTGTGAAGGGTGTTGCTGCCTACACTCAGAATAGTGCACTACCCGACACTGAACTGTATCTTCCACCTCCCCGCCCAGTCATACAACATGCCTAGTTCATCCTGGAAAACACCGGCGTCCTCATCGGATTCAATCACTCTGCCGATTTTTTTGTCGGACGCAAAATTTCTACTATACTGCTACATGATCCAGGCAGGATTAACGAAGAAAAATGGTGGGCGCAATGAAAGAAATGTTCCCTCCCCGTAAAATATATATGTGTATGATTTATTGATTGTGATGGCAAGTTAAGCATTATATATCTTTCTTTTTTTTCGTGAAAGTGTCATATTCTCTTAACTGATAATGCTGGCGATGACACCCTTCGGAAAAGTCATCTCCAGCATAATTAATAAAGAAAATAAGACATGTGTTTATTCGTCACGTTTCCTCCCTTCCATTAACACGTCTTACCTCCATACACACCTCTCATTGTGTTCGCCTCAAGCACACACCTGCTCACTTTGTTCCTCTCGTCCACCGGCCTGTTCGTGGGCCAATTGTTGCCTCTTTCCTTCCTCAACCTGAATTTATGCATCTTGTACCCGTTGCTGGGTGTCCTTACGTGAGATTTTTGTATAAATACTTCATCTTAACCGGCCTTTGTAATCATTAACTTCATCAGAGCACCTAAATTATATCCCCTCGCGATCTACGTCTTTCTAAAGAATGTAAGTTTAATATTTTTTTAGTATTTATCTGTGTGGTAGATTCCTAAGTCCCTGGATCCTTATAGGTATACTTCTCTTTACTGCATCAAGAGACTCTATTCCCTTTTTGTAACAGCTGCGTGAAAACTTTCTCTGTGCGGTAAGTTCCTAAGTCCTTGCATCCTTTTAGTAATTCTTCTTTGTGTTGTATTAAGAGAATCTGTTTCTTTCATGTAACAGCGGCACCAAATCTTTCTCAGTTCAGTAAGTTCCTAAGTCCCTGTATCCTTTTAGTCATTCTTCTCTACTGCGCCAAGAGAATCTGTACCTTCCTTGTAACATCGGCGCCAAATCTTTCTCTGTACAGTAATTTCCGAAGTCCTTGGATCATTTTAAACATTATTCTCTGTCCCGCTCCGAGAGAATCTATATCTTTCCTGTATTAACGGCACCGAAACTTTCTCTGTACGGTAGGCGCCTATGTCATTGGATCATTTTAGTCATTATCCTCTGTACTGGCCCAAGAGAATCTATATCTTTCTCTGTACAGTAACTTCCTAAGCCCTTGGATCATTTTAGACATTCTTCTCTGTACTGCGCCAAGAGAATCTGTACCTTCCTTGTAACATCGGCGCCAATTCTTTCTCTGTATAGTAATTTCCGAAGTCCTTGGATCATTTTATACATTATTTTCTGCACTGCGCCAAGAGAATGCATATATCTTTCCTGTATTAGCGGCACCAGAACTTTCTCTGTACGGTAGGCGCCTGTGTCAATGGCTCATTTTAGTCATTATCCTCTGTACTGGGCCAAGAGAATCTATATCTTTCTCTGTACAGTAACTTCCTAAGTCCTTGGATCATTTTAGACATTCTTCTCTGTACTGCGCCAAGAGAATCTGTACCTTCCTTGTAACATCGGCGCCAATTCTTTCTCTGTACAGTAATTTCCGAAGTCCTTGGATCATTTTATACATTATTTTCTGTACTGCGCCAAGATAATCTACAGCCTTCTTGTATTAGCGGCACCAAAGCTTTCTCTGTACGGTAGGCGCCTATGTTATTGGATCATTTTAGACATTATTCTCTGCACTGCGCCAAGAGAATGTATATGTTTCTCTGTACAGTAAGTTCCTAAGTCATTGGATCATTTTAGACATTATCTTCTGTACTACATCAAGATAATCTACATCCTTCTTGCAACAGTGGCGCCAAATCTTTTCTGTACATTAAGTTCCTAAGTCCTTGGATCATTTTAGACATTATTCTCTGTATTGCATCAAGAAAATCTAAATCCCTCCTGTAACAATGGCGCCAAATCTTTCTCTGTACATTAAGTTCCTAAGTCCTCGGATAATTACAGTCATTCTTCTCTGTATTCCATCAAGATAATTTACATATTTCCTGTAATAGCGGCGCCAAATTTTTTTCGGTAATTTGTATTATTTTAGACATTCTTCTCTGTACTGCGCCAAGAGAATCTATATCCTTCTTGTATCAGCGACATCAAAACTTCCTCTTTCTCTCTACAGTAGGTTCTGAAGTCCTTAGATCATTTAAGACATTCATCTCTCTACTTCATCAAGATAATCTACATCCTTCTTGTAACATCGGCGCCGAAACTTTCTCTGTACAGTAGGTTCCTATGTTCTTGGATCATTTTAGACATTATTCTCTGTATTCAAGCAAGGTATTCTGTATCCTTCTCGTAACAGCGGCACCAACACTGAACGGCATGATTCAGGGGAGGCCTAACCGCTACCAAATACAATTCACGGGTAACTTCTGCGCCAAAAATACTATGCTGGCGTCCGTTAACTCTTCGGTGGGAAAAAACTCAAAAGCAAATTATGATAGAGACCTGAGATTGTTGGTCCAGTTAATTTTTCGCCCGCTAACAATTGATAATGTTGACAGGGATACTTCAAAGCTGTTTCCAAAGGTTGTAGCGGCGTCTCCAACGATGACGTCGCTGGTGAACACTTAATAGTGACTGACTCATCGCTAGTGTCAACACGCGGCGGTAATATTATGGTTCGATGTGGAACAAAGAACAGCGTCCAAGATGATCCCCAGTTTGGCATTTTACGTTCGTGGGAGTAGTGGAATAGTTTGGGCGAACACTCTTAGAATAGACAGAAGGGAGTGTGACCGAAAGAACAGATAGTTTTATTTGTATTGGTTGAGGACGCAAATACGGGGCGTGAAAAGTAATAATTTGTGATTGAAATATATCGTACATTAAAAAAAGTGTTCACTTGTTTGCATTTAATTGCTGAATAGCTTGGTCAAAAAAAGGTTGTCCAGCTGAAAACTTTAATTATTTTGAAGATAACTTTGAACTTTTGGGTATCGAGTTTTGGGTTTTGAGCAGCGAGTAGCGGGCTTTTTTTTTTATTATTGTTTACTTTTTTGTGCCCTTGAGCTGTCTCCTTTGTTGTAAAAAAAAAATCGAGTGGGACGCAGAGAGCTCCGGTAAATGGCTATAAATCGGACTGGGATCGAGTTGGTTACTGGCGGCGTCCCTCAGGCATCGCTTCATGGTCCATTACTATTCATCCCTTAGGCCCTGCATCAACGGTCCTGACTGCGCTACGACCAGTGACATAAGTTTGTTGATGACGCATAAAATTAGAAGACTAACCAGTTCAGACAGCGACGCCGAGGCACTTCAGGAGCAGCTAAATGGCCTGCATGAGTGGCCGCCAAATGGGTGATGCAGTACAGCGTCAGCAATTGCAACGTTCGAAGTGTGGGTAAAAACTCAGTTACTGCAAATTAAATCACGCAGGTCTTGGCCACTCCAGCTGCGGAAAGGATTGGGTGTGCTTGTGGGCTCTGACCTGCGGCCCAGAAATCTCTGTATTACCCCCCGAAACAGCGTCAACAGTCTTAGTTTTATTCTATTTGTAGTTTAATTTCTGGAAGCGAAAGCAACGGGCCGCAGAAGGTATCCTCAGGGCGCGCTCTTAGAGGCGACGTTTGGATTTGAAATTATATTCGGCGATGTTTGCGCAGTGAACCAAGACTCTTCAGAACAACTGTGACAAAGGTCAAAGGTTATAGCAGGTGTTTTCTCCTTATTTTTTTTCCTATATTTTATTTGGAAACCCTTGAGATGTTAAAAATAATTGCAAATGATAGTTTTTGTGATTTTTTTGCACAGTGAAAGCTGATCGTTGTGCTGCAAACTGCTGGGAGAGATTTTAGATTGCTTCATAATACTTGTATCTGAAATTTAGTATTTTTTGCCTTACTGAGAAAATGACAGTTTGGTTTTAGGTCATGGAGGTTCTCCTTTTATTGTATATACTTTGAAGGGAATACTCTTATCAATCTTTATTTCTTCCATTATTTTCCTGAGCAAAACAATCCATTCAGAAATAGCTTCATAGGTTTTGAAGTTTATACATCTTTTTATGAAACTTGTCTCCACTTATAGTTGTCAGCAATGTCATGCAGCTGTGCGGTGACAGTTATTCAACCAAAATCTTTTAGATATGTTTATATGTTTATTCAGCATCATACTGTACACAGACACAACTCTTTGAGAGCATTTGGTGCCTGGTCCCTCCCTGTGCGAAGGATGCTCTGAAATGTACTGACTGGTCTCCTGGGCGCCGCGCCGCTGACGGGTGTCCCGATGGCTGCCCCCTAGCTTGTACCCGGCACTGCCTAGACCTTATGTTGCACCCGGCACTGCCTAGACCTTATGTTGCACCCGGCACTGGCTAGGCCTTATGTTGCACCCGGCACTGCCTAGACCTTATGTTGCACCCGGCACTGGCTAGACCTTATGTTGCACCCGGCACTGCCTAGACCTTATGTTGCACCCGGCACTGCCTAGACCTTATGTTGCACCCGGCACTGCCTAGACCTTATGTTGCACCCGGCACTGGCTAGGCCTTATGTTGCACCCGGCACTGCCTAGACCTTATGTTGCACCCGGCACTGGCTAGGCCTTATGTTGCACCCGGCACTGGCTAGGCCTTATGTTGCACCAGCACTGCCTAGACCTTATGTTGCACCCGGCACTGCCTAGACCTTATGTTGCACCCGGCACTGGCTAGGCCTTATGTTGCACCCGGCACTGGCTAGGCCTTATGTTGCACCCGGCACTGGCTAGGCCTTATGTTGCACCCGGCACTGGCTAGGCCTTATGTTGCACCCGGCACTGGTTTGGCCTTATGTTGTACCCGGCACTGGCTAGGCCTTATGTTGTACCCGGCACTGGCCAGGCCTTATGTTGCACCCGGCACTGGCCAGGCCTTATGTTGCACCCGGCACTGGCCAGGCCTTATGTTGCACCCGGCACTGGCCAGGCCTTATGTTGCACCCGGCACTGGCCAGGCCTTATGTTGCACCCGGCACTGGCTAGGCCTTATGTTGTACCCGGCACTGCCTAGACCTTATGTTGCACCCGGCACTGGCTAGGCCTTATGTTGCACCCGGCACTGGCTAGGCCTTATGTTGTACCCGGCACTGCCTAGACCTTATGTTGCACCCGGCACTGGCTAGGCCTTATGTTGCACCCGGCACTGGCCAGGCCTTATGTTGTACCCGGCACTGGCTAGGCCTTATGTTGCACCCGGCACTGGCTAGGCCTTATGTTGTACCCGGCACTGGCTAGGCCTTATGTTGCACCCGGCACTGGCTAGGCCTTATGTTGTACCCGGCACCGGCCAGGCCTTATGTTGTACCCGGCACTGGCTAGGCCTTATGTTGTACCCGGCACTGGCTAGGCCTTATGTTGCACCCGGCACTGGCTAGGCCTTATGTTGCACCCGGCACTGGCTAGGCCTTATGTTGTACCCGGCACTGGCTAGGCCTTATGTTGTACCCGGCACTGGCTAGGCCTTATGTTGCACCCGGCACTGGCCAGGCCTTATGTTGTACCCGGCACTGGCTAGGCCTTAGCTTGTACCCGGCACTGGCTAGGCCTTAGCTTGTACCCGGCACTGGCTAGGCCTTAGCTTGTACCCGGCACTGGCCAGGCCTTATGTTGTACCCGGCACTGGCTAGGCCTTATGTTGTACCCGGCACTGGCTAGGCCTTATGTTGTACCCGGCACTGGCCAGGCCTTATGTTGTACCCGGCACTGGGTAGGCCTTATTTTGTACCCGGCACTGGTCAGGCCTTATGTTGTACCCGGCACTGGCTAGGCCTTAGGCTGTACCGGGCACTGGATAGGCCTTATGTTGTACCCTGGCTAGGCCTAAGGCTGTACCGGGCACTGGTCAGGCCTTATGTTGTACTCGACACTGGCCGGGCCTAAGGCTGTACCGGGCACTGGTCAGGCCTTATGTTGTACCCGGTACTGGCCAGGCCTTTTGTTGTACCCGGCACTGGCTAGGCCTAAGGCTGTACCGGGCACTGGTCAGGCCTTTTGTTGTACCCGGCACTGGCCATGCCTTATGTTGTACCCGGCACTGGCCAGGCCTTATGTTGTACCCGGTACTGGCCAGGCCTTTTGTTGTACCCGGCACTGGCCAGGCCTTATGTTGTACCCGGCACTGGCCAGGCCTTTTGTTGCACCCGGCACTGGCCATGCCTTATGTTGTACCCGGCACTGGCCAGGCCTTATGTTGTACCCGGTACTGGCCAGGCCTTTTGTTGTACCCGGCACTGGCTAGGCCTAAGGCTGTACCGGGCACTGGCCAGGCCTTTTGTTGTACCCGGCACTGGCTAGGCCGAAGGCTCTACCGGGCACTGGCTAGGCCTAAGGCTGTACCGGGCACTGGTCAGGCCTTTTGTTGTACCCGGCACTGGCCATGCCTTATGTTGTACCCGGCACTGGCCAGGCCTTATGTTGTACCCGGTACTGGCCAGGCCTTTTGTTGTACCCGGCACTGGCTAGGCCTAAGGCTGTACCGGGCACTGGCCAGGCCTTTTGTTGTACCCGGCACTGGCTAGGCCTAAGGCTGTACCGGGCACTGGTCAGGCCTTTTGTTGTACCTGGCACTGGCCATGCCTTATGTTGTACCCGGCACTGGCCAGGCCTCACCGGACCATGCTGTTCAGTGTTGGTGCCGATAATACAACAAAGCTTTAGATGTTTCCTGTTTTCTGCGGTAAATCTTTCACACACTAAGAATGATTACATATAGTAGTTGTTGCTTATTTTTTTGCATATTGAATCATTGTGCTACAAACTAATGAGATATTTTATTTTGTTCCATAATATTTAGATTTACAAAAAAAAACCTGTACGACTGAGAAATTGCCATTTTCCAGTTCTTGGTTATGGATTGTTTTTGTGTATAATTTGAAGGAACTCCTCTCATCAGCTTCTACTTCTTCCGTTGTTTTCTTCCGTAAAAAATCCATTTGGAAATTGCTTTATAGGTTTTGAAGTTTTACATCTTTTTATGAAATTTTATTTCATTTCTGCCACTGATAGTTGTCACCAATGTCATGTACCTGTGCTCTAGCATTATAGTTATTCAACCAAATCTTTGAGGTATGTTTTATATGTTTCTTCTACATCACATCTGAGAGCACTAGGCGCCAGGTCCCTTCCTGCAATCAGAATGTCATGCACCTAGGCATGCAGGAGTCTGGGGCGCCGCCCCGCTGACGAGACCACGATGGATGCCGCTTTTTATTGTTTCTGGCACTCGTTAGGCCTCGTCTGGGTCCTGCTGTTCAATTTTGGTGCCGCTGTTACAGAAAGGATATTGATCCCTTCGAGGCAGTACAGAGAATAATGATTTTATGTTGGTG
>NC_066519.1:12151072-12221072 GCF_024679095.1 Eriocheir sinensis
AAGTAGAATATATACATATGCAAGTCAGTTGTGTAATATCCGTTCACTATGAAAAAACGTATGTATAATGAGAGCCCGGCTGATGAACGCTATTATTGCATAGAAAAAGATATATAGATAACACTTAAGAATTCTGGTAATGGTGAATTACTTATGAAATAGGAAGCGATGGTGAGTTACATAATTATCAAGTTGTAAACCAAAGTGAATTACACATCAAACATAATTATATATCGGATAGAAAGCGATGGTGAGATACATATGAAATTTCAATTTTTGGAGAACTACATATCAAATAGTTATAGACGGTGAATTACATATTAACTAGAAAGCCATAGTGAGTTGCATAGCAAATAATAACCGCTGGAGGATTACATATCAGATAGCTAACGATGGTGAATTACATATCAATAGTAACCGATAGTGAATTACATATCAGATAGTAAGCAATGGTGATTTACATGTCAGACAGAAGAAGAGAAGAAAGAATGGGATGAAGAGAGAACACCATCATTATCAAACTCTTAAGCTACAAGCATAGGACTTTTACTAACCTAATTTTGCTACAACAGTTCTCAGCAGGGTTTTATCTTTCCTGATTTCAGTTGTCTTTGAGCTTCTTCCATTCGCTGTAAAACAATAATAAAAAAAAATGGAAAAGAGAAAACTGAAAAAATGAAGAGAAGACTGGAAGGGAAGCCACGGAAGAAATTAATACTGTAGAGGAGAAAGTGAAGAGAAAAAAATCTGTAAGAAGAGAGAAAATGAAGCGAAACCACGGTAGAAAACATACTGTAGAAGAGAAAAGAACACTGTAGAAGAGAAAGTGAGAAGAGAAAGTGAAGTGAAAAAAACACTGCAAAAGAGAAAATGAAGAAAGAAGACTGTAAAAGAGAAATACTGAAGATAAAGAAAGACTGCCCTGTGTCTTGTCCTGCACTAGAATTATACAAGTATAGTAGAGTATATTAGAGTATATGCTAGAAAAAAAATATTGAGATCTAGGTGATTGCGGAAATATAGTTAGGTTTGCATGGGCTCATCTGTGTCGGGTAACCTATAAAAATGTCAGGCTTTCTAATATATATTTAATGTGAGTGAAACAGGCTGGTCAGTCATGTGGTGGGCGCCAATACGATGGATACATTACAGCATGGCTACTCAACTGGCGGCCGGACTTTCTGAGTGTTGTAATTTGACCCCAGGCTTCAGGAGTAGACAAGTATGATCAAATAACATGAAGCTCCTAGCGATGTAATCTTGTAAGTGTATTTCCTCAACTGACTCTAGGCCTCACAGTCAGTCCAAGAAATACACTTACAAGAATGCATCGCCAGGACACTTCATGTTATCTATGTATTTATATAATCTACTCCTGAAGTTGGGTACAGCAACAATATATATCTGGACCTCTCCATGCATTTAACTTGTCTAACTGAACCTTTGCTTATAATAGTCAAGTAGCCCTGCAATATGCTAGTGAAAATATCGATCTGTGGGTGCTGGTGGAAGTATAGTTGAGTTTACATGAGCTCCTGCTGAGCCCCGCTGACCTATATTCGTGTTCACTTGCTTCATCTGGGAGTGTAAGTCTACGGTGAGGGTTTGCCCGATTTTGTTTACTATGGATGTGATTTGTTTCTTGTTGTTTCTTTTTTGTTGTTGTTGTTTCTTATTGTCAAGAGTAAGGGAATGATTGCAAGTCTATGGCAAAGATGTTCCCGATTTTGTTTAGTATCATTATTTTTTTTCTATTAATTATTCTTGCTAAAACACACACATTCACTCACTCACACATACACATACTGATACACACACACACACACACACACACACACACACACACACACACACACACACACACACACTCACTCACTCACTCACTCACACACTCACTCACTCACTCACTCACTCACTCACTCACTCACTCATCCCCACATACACACACATATGCACACACACAGTTTTCTATCTAAACTTTGAAAATTACCAGAGCTTTGTTAACGGATTTCTTATACAGGTGACCAATGTTTCTCAAAGTTTTCTTTCTGAAGTGACTTGTGCAATAATGACCACCCAGCAATATACCATTAATCTGACACTTCATATGCAACATTAACGTAATTATGTCAAGTTTTTACGTGCTACAAAATGCTCAACATTGCTTTTTATTAATATTATTGGTATCATATAGAAATAGATTTGTTTTTACGATATATGCACAGTATTTTTGGGGTCAGCCTTGTATGAACACCAAGATATTTATAGCGAATCCGTTTCTTTTTCATGGATCTGAGGTTGACACACACACACACACACACACACACACACACACACACACACACACACACACACACACACACACACACACACACACACACACACACACATACTAACACTAACACACACTAACACACACATAAATGAAGAAATAAGTAACGCATACCCAGTTAGCAAACATAGAAAATAGCTTTAGCAACCATTGATGAGGAAACGGTAAAGACATCTATTTTATCCATAAGACTCACTCAAATAAATGGTAGCAGAAATAGCATCGAAAACACAGTAAAAAGTGATGATAAGAAGACTGAGAAGGTACAACAAGCAACCACAAGATAAGGGCAAAGCTTTCAAGGAGGAATTGAAATGGTAGAGATAACGATTTCACCCATAGGACAAAGATTAGCATAGCAGCAGCAGTAGCATCAAACACACACAAAAAAAAAATAGATTAGATTGCAAAGACTGAGAAGGTACAACAAGCATTCATTAGATAAGAGCCAAGAGAGAGTGATTTAGGAGTGATCTAGTTAGGAAGAAAGACTTGAAAAAATACAACTACCAACGCTAAAAAGAATAGGTTGAAAAGACTTAGAAGCCACAACAAGCATTTACAAGATTAGCGCCAACCCTGAGTGACTTAGTTAGGAAGAAAGACTTGAAAAAATACAACTACCAACGCTAAAAAGAATGGGTTGAGAAGACTTAGAGGGCACAACAAACATCCATAAGAAAAGCACCAAGCCTGAGTGATTTAGTTAGGAAGAAAGACTTGAGAAAATACAACTTCTAACACTGACAGAGGAAGAAAGACTTGAAAACATATGCCTACCAACACTAAAAGAGGCGGTATACTAAGAGGATACAACAAGCATTCATAAAATACTTCCCAAGCCAGAGATATTTAGTTAGGAAGAAAGACTTGAGAAAATTACAACTAGCAACACTAAAAAGGAGACAATATAACACAGTAGGAAAAAAATATATATAGTTGGCGTTAGTGAATATATTTTTACCAGGAAAGTCACATGCAGAAGAACACAGCAGAATAGTTGATGCAAGAAGATTATGGAAGTATGAGAGAATTTAGCTCTTCAAACAGAACAGTGGAAAGTATTATATGTTAGAAAAATGAAGAAATATGTAAGGAAATTCAGCTATTAGAGACCACAAACAGATATCATATGCTAGAGGATTTTAGAAATATATAAGATAATTCTGGTTTTCAAACAGATCATATCAAAATATGATATGCTTGATGACTAAAGAAAGATGTGAGAAAATTCAGTTCTTCAGATAGAATGAATATATTTTAACCGAGAAAGTTCTATACAGACTAACACAGTAAGATATTATATACTAGAAGACTAAGGAAATATGTGAGAGAATTTAGCTTTTCAAACAGAACACAGCAAATTATTATATACTAGAAGATTATAGAAATATTCAAGAAAATTCAGCTATATCAAAGAGACCAGAGGAAGATATTGTATGCTAGAAAATATTGAAAGCTGTTAAAGAATTTAGATTTTCAAACAGAGCACAGCAAATCAATATATACTAGAAGATTTTAAATAAAGGAGTGAGGAAATTCAGCTCTTCATATAGAATGAATATATATTTTTACCAGGAAACCCAGATGCAGAAGGACACAGTATGATATTATAGAAGAAGACTAAGGAAATATGTGAGACAATTTAGCTTTACAAGCAGATCATAGCAAAATGTTATATACAAGAAGATTGAAAAAATATCTTAGGAAATTCAGTTATTAAAGAGACTACTAGGAGATATTACATGCTAGAAGATTACAGAAATATGAGAGAGAATTCAGCATTTCAAACAAAACACAGAAAAATATTAGGCCCATGTAGTAGAAGGTTAATGAAGTATGTGAGGAAATTCAGCTGTTAAAGAATCACAAGGAAAATATTATATGCTAGAAGAATATTTGAATGTATTAGGGAATTCACCTTTTCAAACAGAGCACAGCAAATCAATATATACTACAAGATTTTAAAGAAAGATGTGAGTAAATTCAGCCCTTTAGACAGAACACTTAGGCGGTGGAATATATTACAGGAAAAGATGAAGAAAAGAATATATTACAGGAAAAGAGGAAGAAATTAATATATTACAAGAAAAGAAGAAGAAAAAAAATATATTGCAGGAAAAAAAGAAAAGAAAATATATTATAGGAAAAGAGGAAGAAAAGAAGAATACATTAAAGGAAAAGAAGAATATATTACAGGAAAAGAGGGAGAAAAAAATAATATATTGCCGGAAAAAAAAGAAGAAAAAAATAATATAGGAAAAGAGGAAGAAAAGAATATATTACAAGAAAAGAGGAAGAAAAAAAGAATATATTGCAGGAAAAGAAGAAAAAGAATATATTATAGGAAAAGAGGAAGGAAAAAAGAATACATTGCAGGAAAAGAAGAATATATTATAGGAAAAGAAGAAGAAAAGAAGAATATATTATAGGAAAAGAAGAAGAAAAGAAGAATATATTATAGGAAAAGAGGAAGAAAGAAAAATATACGACAGGAAAAGAAAAAGTGTGTGTCCTAAAAACATTCACATTTATAAAGGAAAGTATAAATGATTTTGAGAAGACGGAAGGCACACTGCGACCTTGACTCAGTCCTTTAAAAATAAAATTACGTTGGGTACGACTGGGGTACGAACACACACACACACACACACACACACACACACACACACACACACACACACACGCACACACCACACCACACCACAACCTCACACACACAACACAACCTCACCCCACCACACTACAACCTCACCCCACACAACACAACCACCCCACAACCTCAGACACACTACACAACCCTTCCCCACCACACACACACTCACAACCCCACACAACCTCACCCCACACAACCCCGAAACACACACAACCACCTCCACAACCAGCTAGAAACTCACCTCCACAGCCTCCTCGCCGCAGCCCGCCTCGCCCCGCACATCACCCCACCAGCAGCGGCGCCACAGAGCAGGACCCCAAACCAACACGGGCTCTCATAAACACACCTTTGGATTTTCACAACCACGGAAGACTAACCCCCAACTGAACACTGGGTCACCATAACCACCATCACCCACCATCACTATAACCTCAAGATCTTCACTGTATCGCTTCTTAAACCCTCGTATCGGGCACCAGGGCAACGGAGGGTTCGTTTCCAGCCACTGCACGAAGAGAGTGACCCGCCGTCGGAGAACCGCCGGCCGAGACTCACCGCCCGAAACGTGTCTGTGTTTGGTTTGAAAGCGAGCGCCTTTTTGCTTCGTGGTGAGCGCTCCTGCTGCCGGCGCTCGGGGGGCTGGCGGGGTGTGACGTAGGGAGTGACGTCACGGCCTGGCTCGCGGCGTGACGTCAGAAGAAATGAGTGACGTCAGCGGGGAAGGAAAGCCAATACTGTGCCCGTGTGTTTGTGTGTTCGTAGATGCGTTGTCGGCCTCCTGTGCTGTGCTGGGTGGGTGTGTGTGTACGTGTGTGTGTGTGTTTAGTTGTGTTGGGTGTTCTTGGTGGTGTTGCTGGCCGCTTAGAGTGTGTGAGTGTGTGTGTGTGTGTGTGTGTGTGTGTGTGTGTGTGTGTAGGGATTGGGTTAGTATACGAAGATGCAAAAACACACACACACACACACACACACACACACACACACACACACACACACACACACACATTACTGAATATAGATAGATATAATACGTAGATAGATTCATATATACATTAACTATATACAACTCTTACTAGTCAATTATTTCGCTGTGATTAGATTCAAGTATTCATAGGAAAGAAGTCGGTATGTTATGTGGTATTAATATGACTAAAGATAGATTGATAGATAGATAGATTAATAGATAGGTAGATAGACAGATAGATAGATAGATACTTAAACAAACCAAGCCCCCACGTTCTAATAATATTTTCCTATACTTTCTTAAACCCTAAATGTCAAACCAAACCCACAACCCCTCCTACACACACACACACACACACACACACACACACACACACACACACACACACACCTACCTATTCCCTCCCTCCCCATCTATGCGAGGCGGGTTACTGGGTTCCCTTCTTTAAAGACGCGTTGTGCTTGCTTTGCTGACGTCATCGACTCCATCAAGTTGGGTGTTGTTTACAGCGCCGCCGAGATAACGAACAGGCTACTGCGAGATAACGGTGAGAACAACGAAGAACGAGGATAACGAACAGAGATGATAACGAAGAACGAGAATAACGAACAGAGGCAACAACGAAGAACGAGAATAACGAACAGAGGCAGCAACGAAGAACGAGAATAACGAACAGAGGCAGCAACGAAGAACGAGAATAACGAACAGAGGCAACAACGAAGAACGAGAATAACGAAGAGAGGCAACAACGAAGAACGAGAATAACGAACAGAGGCAACAACGAAGAACGAGAATAACGAACAGAGATAATAACGAAGAACGAGAATAACGAACAGAGATAATAACGAAGAATGAGAATAACGAACAGAGGTAATAACGAAGAACGAGAATAACGAACAGAGATAATAACGAAGAACGAGAATAACGAACAGAGATAATAACGAAGAACGAGAATAACGAACAGAGGCAGCAACGAAGAACGAGAATAACGAACAGAGGCAACAACGAAGAACGAGAATAACGAACAGAGGCAGCAACGAAGAACGAGAATAACGAACAGAGGTAATAACGAAGAACGAGAATAACGAACAGCGGCAGCAACGAAGAACGAGAATAACGAACAGAGGTAATAACGAAGAACGAGAATAACGAACAGAGGCAGCAACGAAGAACGAGAATAACGAACAGAGGTAATAACGAAGAACGAGAATAACGAACAGAAGCAACAACGAAGAACGAAAATAACGAACAGAGGCAGCAACGAAGAACGAGAATAACGAACAGAGGTAATAACGAAGAACGAGAATAACGAACAGAGGCAGCAACGAAGAACGAGAATAACGAACAGAGGTAATAACGAAGAACGAGAATAACGAACAGAAGCAACAACGAAGAACGAGAATAACGAACAGAGGTGATAACGAAGAACGAGAATAACGAACAGAGACAACAACGAAGAACGAGAATAACGAACAGAAGCAACAACGAAGAACGAGAATAACGAACAGAGGTGATAACGAAGAACGAGAATAACGAACAGAGGCAACAACGAAGAACGAGAATAACGAACAGAGGCAACAACGAAGAACGAGAATAACGAACAGAGGTAATAACGAAGAACGAGAATAACGAACAGAGGTGATAACGAAGAACGAGAATAACGAACAGAGGCAGCAACGAAGAACGAGAATAACGAACAGAGGCAGCAACGAAGAACGAGAATAACGAACAGAGGCAGCAACGAAGAACGAGAATAACGAACAGAGGCAGCAACGAAGAACGAGAATAACGAACAGAGGTAATAACGAAGAACAAGAATAACGAACAGAGGCAGCAACGAAGAACGAGAATAACGAACAGAGGCAACAACGAAGAACGAAAATAACGAACAGAGGCAACAACGAAGAACGAGAATAACGAACAGAGGCAACAACGAAGAACGAGAATAACGAACAGAGGCAGCAACGAAGAACGAGAATAACGAACAGAGGCAACAACGAAGAACGAGAATAACGAACAGAGGCAACAACGAAGAACGAGAATAACGAACAGAGGCAACAACGAAGAACGAGAATAACGAACAGAGGCAACAACGAAGAACGAGAATAACGAACAGAGGCAGCAACGAAGAACGAGAATAACGAACAGAGGCAACAACGAAGAACGAGAATAACGAACAGAGATAATAACGAAGAACGAGAATAACGAACAGAGATAATAACGAAGAACGAGAATAACGAACAGAGGCAACAACGAAGAACGAGAATAACGAACAGAGGCAACAACGAAGAACGAGAATAACGAACAGAGGCAACAACGAAGAACGAGAATAACGAACAGAGATAATAACGAAGAACGAGAATAACGAACAGAGATAATAACGAAGAACGAGAATAACGAACAGAGGTAATAACGAAGAACGAGAATAACGAACAGAGATAATAACGAAGAACGAGAATAACGAACAGAGGCAGCAACGAAGAACGAGAATAACGAACAGAGGCAGCAACGAAGAACGAGGATAACGAACAGAGGTAATAACGAAGAACGAGAATAACGAACAGAGATAATAACGAAGAACGAGAATAACGAACAGAGGTGATAACGAAGAACGAGAATAACGAACAGAGGCAACAACGAAGAACGAGAATAACGAACAGAGGCAACAACGAAGAACGAGAATAACGAACAGAGGCAACAACGAAGAACGAGAATAACGAACAGAGGCAACAACGAAGAACGAGAATAACGAACAGAGGCAGCAACGAAGAACGAGAATAACGAACAGAGGTAGCAACGAAGAACGAGAATAACGAACAGAGGTAATAACGAAGAACGAGAATAACGAACAGAGGTAATAACGAAGAACGAGAATAACGAACAGAAGTAATAACGAAGAACGAGAATAACGACACTTTCTGGTTGTGATTGTAAGCTGGCTTCCTACGATACGATAACCACCTTTCTTATTCTAACAGTGAACTGGCTACTTGGGATACGATAACGACGGTAACTACGAAGAACGAGAATAACGAAGACCGTCAACGACGAAGAACGATGATAACGACACTTTCTGGTTGTGATTATAAACTGGCTTCCTACGATACGATAACTACCTTTCTCAAGCTGTAAACTGGCTACTTGCGATACGATAACGACGGTAACTACGAAGAACGAGAATAACGAAGACCGGCAATAACGAAGAACGATGATAACGACGCTTTCTGGTTGTGATTCCAAAGTAAACTGGCTTTCTATGATACGATAACTACCTTTCTTATTCTTATAGTGAACTGGCTACTTACGATACGATAACGACGGTAACTACGAAGAACGAGAATTGCGAACAGCGGTAATAACGACACTTTCTGGATGTGATTGTAAACTGGATTCCTACGATACGATAACTACCTTTCCTTATTCTAATTGTAAACTGGATACTTGCGATACGATAACGACGGTAACTACGAAGAACAAGATTTACAAAACAGCGGTGATAACGACACTTTCTGGTTGTGATTCTAAACTGGCTTCCTACGATACGATAACTACCTTTCTTATTCTTATAATGAACTGGCTACTTACGATACGATAACGACGGTAACTACGAAAAACGAGAATTGCGAACAGCGGTAATAACGACACTTTCTGGTTGTGATTCTAAACCGGCTTCCTACGATACGATAACTACCTTTCTTATTGTTAATTGGATACTTGCGATACGATAGCGACGGTAACTACGAACAACGATAATGACGAACGACGATATTAACGACAATTTCTGGCTCTGATTGTAAAGCGGGTACTGATAGCAACTCCTACTTTTTTCGTATAATAATTCATAACTGGCTACTTACGATACGATAGCGACGATAACAACCATAATAACGATACTTTCTTGTTCTAATTGTAACCCGGCTAATGTACGATACGATAACAACGATAACAACGATGCTCTTTTGTTCTAATTGTAACCCGGCTAATGTACGACACGATAACAACGATAACAACGATGCTCTTTTGTTCTAGTTGTAACCCGGCTAATGTACGATACGATAACAACGATAACAACGATGCTCTTTTGTTCTAGTTGTAACCCGGCTAATGTACGATACGATAACAACAACCTACCGTATTCTTATTGTAAACTTAGGATAACAACGACGGCTTCTAATCGTCATTGTAAGCTGAATGCAGAAACTTGCGTCGATATTAACACGGTGTTCCCCTGCCGAATAAAATATGTTTCTAATAATCGAGTAAAGAATTTATACATCTTTTTATGTACGTCTATATCTATCTAGCTATTTATCTAAATCTATCTATCTATCTATCTATATCTATCTATCTATCTATCTATCTATATCTATTTATCTATCTATCTATCTATATCTATCTATGTTTATGTATTTATAGTATTGTTGTTTTATTATTTATATCACTTTTTTGAGCATTTATTGTTACCATTATTATTATTATTATTATTATTATTATTATTATTGTTATTATTATTATTATTATTATTATTATTATTATTATTATTATTATTATTATTATTATTATTATTATTATTATTATTATTATTATTATTATTATTATTTTATAGATCAAATTAGTATTATTGATAGTTATAACTTTCTTACTATTATTGTTAGTAGTCCCGTTAGCAGTAGCAGCAGGAGTTGTAATAGTAGTAGTAGTAGTAGTAGTAGTAGTAGTAATAGTAGTAGTAGTAGAGGAAAGTGATAATGATGGTAGTGATATTAGGTGATATTAGAAGCATCCTTAGCAGAGTGAACATTATCTTACTGCTCTAAATATAATAGTTTACATGCATACATTAATTAATTGAAAAGAAATAATGAAAAAAATGAAAATAAATCAGGGAAAACAGAAATATGAGAGAGAGAGAGAGAGAGAGAGAGAGAGAGAGAGAGAGAGAGAGAGAGAGAGAAAAAATATATAGAACGAGAAATGAGATAAATAAAACCCAACAGAGAGAGAGAGAGAGAGAGAGAGAGAGAGAGAGAGAGAGAGAGAGAGAGAGAGAGAGAGAGAGAGAGAGAGAGAGAGAGAGAACGAGTTAGAAAAAAATCAAAATAAAGAACAAGAATGAGATTGATAAAACCAGAGAGAGAGAGAGAGAGAGAGAGAGAGAGAGAGAGAGAGAGAGAGAGAGAGAGAGAGAGAGAGAGAGAGAGAACAAAACAGAGATAGAACGAGTTAGAAAAAAATCAAAATATAGAAAAAGAATGAGATTGATAAAACCCGAGAGAGAGAGAGAGTACATGTCGCAAGGCGTAACGCATCTGAGCTGGGCTGCCCCGAAATATCTGGAACGCTAATTTTAGACCCCCGCCAAGACCCCGGTAATGCCCCGCCTCGCTTATTGATCCAGCACTGCGCAACTCCCTTCAGAACACCCCCCCCCTCGCCCCTCCTCGCCCCCCCCTCCCCCCTCTCTCTTCCTCTCCCTCCCTCTCCCTTCCTCTCCAGGCTCTCTTCCACCTGTTTCGTGCTCTCCCTTTCTCTCTCTCTCTCTTTCTCCTGCTCTCGATTCTCTCTCTTCTCTCTCGATCTGGTTCTCTCTCTCTCTCTCTCTCTCTCTCTCTCTCTCTCTCTCTCTCTCTCTCTCTCTCTCTCTCTTCATTTTGTGGCTTTAAACATCTATATAAACACTTTTTCTCTCTTCTCTCTCTTTGTCTATTTCAATTCTTTCGTCTATACATTCGCACACCCGTATTTATATAGTTTTTTTCTTCTTTTTCTTCTTCTTCTTATTATTATTATTATCATTTTTAATCCTAATACTAATACTAACACTAATAATTCTTTCTCTATTATTAACATGGATTCAAATATGTTCACAAATCCTACTAAACAATCCACTTCTTTATATTCCTTTAGTTATCCTACATTCACTTGGACTCCACTCCTCGTCCTCCACCTCCCTTTCCGCCCCGCTCCTCCTCGCCCCTCCCTTCCTCACCCTTGGCAACGCTGCGCTCTCCCCTGGCGCGGCCGCTCCTGGCATGGCAACACTGGCTGCTATATATAGTAACACAGCAAAGCTAAAAATAGTTTGACAACATGGCTGTGAACGCGTGCTCCTTACAAGTTTGTCAAATATTGAGAGCTGGTGTGTTATATGTGACCTGGCATCCTTTCTTTGTGTGTGTGTGTGTATGTATGTGTGTGTGTATGTGTGTGTGTGTGTGTGTGTGTGTGTGTGTGTGTGTGTGTTAGCCTCTCTCTGTGTCTTTCATTCTCTCTATGTCTCGTTCTTTCTTTTTCTCGTTCTCTTTCTATCCCGTTCTATCTTTCGTTCTCTCTTTCTCGTTCTCTATCTCGTTCTTTCTCTGTGTTTCGTTCTCTCTCTCTCTCTCTCTCTCTCTCTCTCTCTCTCTCTCTCTCTCTCTCTCTCTCTCTCTCTCTGACCTATATAGTATGTTTCGTCTTTAGTATATGGATAAATTGTGTATATAAATGTCCTGCCTATGTCTATCTATCTAATATATATTGTTTGTGTGAAAATGTCAATATATGTCACTATGATATCGATTTATCTATCTATCGATCGGCAAATAGATAAATAGATTGATTTTCTTGTTAGGTATTACCAGTCCTGCCAGCTCTATCTCCTCCCTTCTCATGTAAAAAAAAGAACCAGTAAGAATGAAATCAGAGTTGGCAAAACTGACGAGGCTTATCAACAAGAAGGATGTTATGGTGCCCGTAAAATTAACACTGGGATTGAAGAAAGGGAGAGAAAGAAGGAAAGAAAGAAGAAAAAAAAGAGAAAATAGAAGATAGAAGCAGAAACTATATAAGAATCGACAAAAACATAAAAATGACCAAGAGAGAGAGAGAGAGAGAGAGAGAGAGACTAACCATTATCAGATATCAATTCTAACCCCTAAAAAGACACTGATTACACCACCACAAATAACAACACCGCCACAAATAACACCACAAATAACACCACCACAAATAACAACACCGCCACAAATAACACCACAAATAACACCACCACAAATAACACCACCACAAATAACAACATCACAAATAACAACATCACAAATAACACCACCAAAAATAACACCATCACAAATAACACCATCACAAATAACAACATCACAAATAACACCACCACAAATAACACCACCACAAATAACACCACCACAAATAACACCACCACAAATAACACCACCACAAATAACAACATCACAAATAACAACATCACAAATAACACCATCACAAATAACAACATCACAAATAACACCATCACAAATAACACCATCACAAATAACACCACCACAAATAACACCACCACAAATAACACCACCACAAATAACACCACCACAAATAACACCATCACAAATAACACCACCACAAATAACACCATAAAGAAAAAGTAGTTAGCCAGAGTTACGTCAAAATCTCTAAACACCAAATCGTACAGTAATAAAAGTTGACACAAGAGAAAGATAGGAAAAAAGAAAGTGAAGAAAAATGACATTCGCTTGACTAAGATATCTTCACTGTAAGCATTGATGAAGGGAAGGAAAGGAAAGGAAAGGAAAGGAAAGGAAAGGAAAGAAAAGGAAAAGGAAGGAAAGAGAATGAAAGGAGAGGAAAGGAGAGAGAAGGGAAAGGGAAGGGAAGGGAATGAAAAGGAACGAAAGGAAAGGAAAGGAAAGAGAATGGAAGGACAAGAAAGGAGAGGAAAGGAAAGGGAAGGGAAGGGAAAGAAAAGGAACGAAATAAAGGAAAGGAAAGAGAATGAAAGGACAAGAAAGGAGAGGAAAGGAAAGGGAAGGGATGGGAAGGGAAAGGGAAGGAAAGAAAAGGAAAAGGAAGGAAAGAGAATGAAAGGAGAGGAAAGGAGAGAGAAGGGAAAGGGAAGGGAAGGGAATGAAAAGGAACGAAAGGAAAGGAAAGGAAAGAGAATGGAAGGACAAGAAAGGAGAGGAAAGGAAAGGGAAGGGAAGGGAAAGGGAAGGAAAGGAAAGGAAAGGAAAGGAAAGAGAATGAAAGGACAAGAAAGGAGAGGAAAGGAAAGGGAAGGGATGGGAAGGGAATGAAAAGGAACGAAAGGAAAGGAAAGGAAAGAGAATGAAAGGACAAGAAAGGAGAGGAAAGGAAAGGGAAGGGATGGGAAGGGAAAGGGAAGGAAAGGAAAGGAAAGGAAAGGAAAGAGAATGAAAGGACAAGAAAGGAGAGGAAAGGAAAGGGAAGGGATGGGAAGGGAAAGGAAAGGAAATAGAAGGAAAGGAAAAGAAAGGAAAGGAAAAGAAAGGAAAGGCAAGGGAAGGAAAGAACCTCACTGTAAGCATAGACGAAGTAAATAAGCATAGACAGACAAAAAAAATAAAGAAAATAAAAAGAAAAGAGAGGAAGAAAGAGATATAGAGAAAGAGGAAGAGAAAAAGAAAGATATGCCGAGAAACAGAGTCACGGAAAAAGAGACACCGAGAAAAACAGAGAGAAAGAAACAGGAAATATAGGATAAAAAAAATACCTAGCTTGACTTAGAGGTGTTGAGGATAACCATAAGTGAAGCAAGCACAGATAAACGAAGGAAATAGAGCAAAAATAAGGAAAAGGAAAGTAAAGGAAGAGTAAATGCAAAAAAAAATCACTAGCTTGACTTAGAGGTGTTGAGGGTAACCATAAGTGAAGTAACTCAAGTAAGCACAGATAAACGAAGGAAATAAAGCAAAAATAAGTAAAAGGGAAGTAAAGGAACAGGAAATGTGGGCTAACGTCGGACCTGAGTCAAAAATTAAAGCTGGGGAGGCAACGAATAGGGAAAGGTCTTTGTCCGGCACTGCACGACGAATGCTTCAAGCTGATAGACACATAGGTAGATAGATAGAGAAATAGATGGATAGGTAGATAGAAAGATACATAGATAGATAGATAGAGAGGGAAGTAAATAAATAGGTAAGTGCTTCAAGCTGATAGATACATAGGTAGATAGATAGAGAAATAGATGGATAGGTAGATAGATAGATGCATAGATAGATAGATAGATAGATACATAGATAGATAGATTGATAGATAGATAGATAGATACATTGATAGATAGATAAATAGATAGATAGATACATTGATAGATAGATACATTGAGAGAGAGAAGTAGATAAATAGGTAATTCAAAAGCTAAATCGATAAAGAGATTGAGATAGATGCAAAAATAGATTGAGAGATAAATACAGTGATAGATAGATAGACAGACAGATAGATAGATATAGAGGGAAATAGATAAATAGGTAATTGAAAAGCTCAATCGATGGAAAGATTGAGATTGAGATGCAAAAATAAATTGAAAGATAGATAGATAGATCGATAGAAAGAAAGGTAGATAGATACATATATGGATAGTTAAATAGATAGACAGATAGATAGATAGATATGTGTATGTGCATATATGTGTGTGTGTGTGTGTGTGTGGAGGCAGCATAACCCTAACGTCCACACACACACACACACACACACACACACACACACACATATACACGCGCGCACAGACCCTACCCCCCCCTGACACACACACACACACACACACACAGGGACGTCACGATTCACCTATGACGTCACGGACAGGTCATGGCTACGTCAGACATTTTTTGAGGCACGCCATTGGTCCGCAGCGGGTGACGTCACGACCCACGGCCCACCCCTCCGTCCAACGCCTTTGTCCGCGAGGAGAGGAGAGACTTGTTCGCGATGTGCTGGGTTGGGTTTAAGACTTGAAATGTATTGATGACTCGCTTTCTTTCTCTTATTTTCTTTCTTTCTTTATTTATTTCTGGTTCTCTTTATCTCTCTGTCTCTCTCTGTGTCTGTCTCTTTTTTTCTGTCTCTTTCGTTTCTCTGTTATGGTTTTAGGTTCGAAATGTATTGATATATCTCGCTTTCTCTCTCTCTCTCTTTCTTTCTTTCTTTATCATTCTCTCTCTCTCTCTCTCTCTCTCTCTCTCTCTCTCTCTCTCTCTCTCTCTCTCTCTCTCTCATTCTGTCTATCTTTCTCTCTTTTCCTTTTGCTCTCTTTCTCTTCCTCTCTTTCTTTCTCTTCTTCTTTCTCTGTGTCTTTCTTTCTCTTCCTCTTTTTCTGTCTTTGTTTCTCTGCATAGCTTTCTTTTTCTCTTCCTCTTTCTCTGCATATATCTTTATCTGTTCCTCTTTTCCTCTGTCTCTTTACCTCTCTCTCTCTCTCTCTGTTTCTTTCTCTTCCTCTTTCTCTCCTTCTCTGTTTCTCTTCTTTCTCTTTCTTCCTTTTGCTTGTTTTCTTTATCTTCCTCTTTTTCTGTCTCTTTCTCTATCTTTCTATGTTTTGCTCTCTATCGTTCTCTTTCTCTTTCTCTGTCTCTTTCTCTCTCTCTTTCTTTCTTTTTTTTCTTTCTCTGTGTCTCATTCTTTCTCTATGTCTCTCACTCTCTCTTCCTATTTCTCTTTGTCTATTTCTCTCTTTCTCCCACTCTTTCTCTCTTTCTTCCTCTGTCTCTGTTTCTCTGTCTTTCTCTGTCTCCTTTGTGTTTCTCGTTCTCTTTTTTTCCCTCTCTTTCTTCCTATTTTTCTGTGTCTTTCTTTGTCTCTCTTATCTTTCTCTTTTTCTGGAATAAATGGTATAACTTTTCTCTTTCTTTCTTTCTTTCTTTTCTTTTTTATCTTTTTATCTTTTTCTGTGTTTCTGTGTCTCCTTCTTTCTCTGTCTATTTATTTCTCTCTCTCTCTCTCTCTTTCTTTCTTTTGCTGTCTTTCTCTTTCTTTTTTTTCTGTGTCTATTTATCTCTTTCTTCCTTTTTCTCTGTCTCTTTCTCTGTCTTTCTTTCTCTCTTCCTCTTTCTCCTGTGTCTTTCTTTTTCTCTCTTTTTTTCTCTTTTTTCTGCCTTTCTCTCTGTTTTTCTCTTTTCTTATCTCTCATTCTTCTGTTTTTCTCTCTTCCTCTTTTTCTGTATCTTTCTCTGTCTCTTTTTCTCTTCCTCCTTCTTTGTGTTTCTCTTTCTCTGTCTTTCTTTTATTCTCTTTCTCTGTCTCTCTTTCTGTCGGTTTCTCTGTCTCTCTTTTCTTTGGGGTTTGGTATACAGCGTAATGATTTTTTTCTATCTATATATCTATTTAGTTTCTCTCTCTCTCTCTCTCTCTCTCTCTCTCTCTCTCTCTCTCTCTCTCTCTCTCTCTCTCTCTCTCTCTCTCTCTCTCTCTCTCTCTCTCTCTCTCTCTCTCTCTCTCTCTCTCTCTCTCTCTCTCTCTCTCTCTCTCTCTCTCTCTCTCTCATATGTAGATAGACACACACATATAGATAGATAAAACACACACACACACACACACACACACACACACATACACACACACACACACACACAATCCTTACCTTATAACGTAATTCGCTGTGTGTCTGTCTGTCGGTCGGTCGCTAACGTACACTTGATATAACGTAATCGAACGGAATTCCTATAACGAACAACACGATGACGAACACACACTAACACACACACGAACACACACTCACTTCTTTCTTTCTCTCTCTCTCTCTCTCTCTCTCTCTCTCTCTCTCTCTCTCTCTCTCTCTCTCTCTCTCTCTCTCCCCCCCCCGCACTTGACTTCGTAACTTCATATTGTTAAGCTGAATGCATCTCCGCTTGGTGACGTCATCCGTAGCCTAATATAGCATCGATGTGACCCGACCCTGGCGCGCGCTGCGATTGGCTGGCGGGAGCGGTGACATCACGCATCCTTGGGTCATAGCAGGTCGATCATTAGTTCAAGCTCAACGCTGACGTCATTGATGTTAGCGTGCGTCGGGAGGGCGGGCGAACCACAGAAATTTGGGACAAGGTTTGGGGCTGTGTTGGGGGAGAAAGGAAGGAATCGAAGGGGGTTGTATTGGGGGGGGGGAGAAAGGGAGAGGAATGAGCTGGGTTGGGGAGAAGGAGAGGGGGTTGTGTGTGTGTGTGTGTGTGTGTGTGTGTTGGGGGGTGAAAAGGAAGGGGAGGGAGGAGGTTGTGTGGGGTGTGCGGGGTGGAAAGGTTGGTGTGTGTGTGTGTGTGTGTGTGTGTGTGTGTGTGTGTGTGTGTGTGTGTTGGAAAGGGGGAGAGGGAATGAGAGGGAGGGAGGGAGGGAGGGGGCTGTATGTGTTGGGGGGTAAGGTTGTGTGTTCGTGAGTCTGTGTGTGTGTGTGTGTGTGCGTTAACGTCATGCTATTCAACACTCGTCATATGTAAGCGTTTCATGGCGTCACTGTGCTTAAAATCATACTCTTCTTTTTTTCTTGCCTTCCCTCCCTCCTTCTCCTCCTCCTCCATCTCTCCCTCCTTCCTCTCTCCCTCCTACGTCATTCCTCCCCCAGAAGAGAGAGAGCGCCTCAAGCCACACGGGAACACAAGCTTAGGCAGTTCAAGCTTTCCTACGCTTAACCACGAGCTCACACGCGCCATGCCAGCTGATATGCCCGCGCCGAGGCTGGGCATGGAAGGCGGCACTGGCACTGGCACGCTCAGCTGGCCTTGTATCTCGCGGGCGGGAGGCGGCGGCTACGTCACTGCCTTGATTGACACCAGCAAGGACGTCATTGTCACGTGACCCGCGTCCCGGCCCGCCATTGGCCGCCGCCGCCTCGGTATTGATTCCGCCGGGAAGTCCTGCCCTGCTATTTTAAACAATTCTTCTATATTTAGCATCGCCTTCTATATTTATCAGCGGCGTCCATGGCGCTGTTTTAGCGTTACGTGCGGTGATGTAATACTTGGCGGCGGCCCGGCGGGGGGCAGGGGGGCGCGGGGCTGCCCGGGGCAGGCCGGGGCACGGCCAGGGAAAAATTTGGTGTTCCAGTTTGGTGCTTTTCCCATCGTGTTGACGTCACGGCTCTGCCTCCAGCCGCGGACCCCCCCCTGCCCCCTCCCTGCCCCCTCCCCGCCCCCCGGCCAGCGCGGCCTTGTGTACGCTTTATTACTCCATCACTCACACACGACAATATATTTATCTATATCTACCTAACACCTACATACAGACACACACAGAAATAGGTAAACAAACATATATATATATATATATATATATATATATATATATATATATATATATATATATATATATATATATATATATATATATTGTGTGTGTGTGTGTGTTTACCTATCTATCTGTTTGTCTGTCTATCTATTTATCTATCTATATTTATATGTCTATGTATATATGTGTAATCCTATGTGTATCTATCTTTCTGTTTCTCCATCTTTTAATCTGTCAATACCTATGTATCTATCTATATCTATCTATCTAGCTGTCTGCCTATTTATATATGTATCTATCTACCTATCTATCTCATTCTGTCTGTCTATCTATTGATAACCTATCTGTCCATCTGCCTCTCTATCTATCTGTCTACCTGTCTAAATACTTATCTGTATACATATCTATCTCCCAGTTAGTCTGTCTACCTACCTGTCTATCTGTATCTACTTAATGATTTCTCCATCTATCTCTCTATCTCTCTCCTTCTATCTCTATCTATCTACCCGTATATCTATATTGCTTGTTATTTTTTATCCATCTTTATTCTCTTATTCTTCTTATTTTCTGAGTCTTCCTTATTGTTTTTTTCTATATCTCTCAATCCCTTATTATTATTATTTTTATATATGAAAAAAAGAAATAAGAATTAAGAAAAAGACTTAAAACGTCTCCGTGGTGCAGTGATTATCGTGCCTAGCTACGAATCCACTGGCCTTGGTTCGCATCCTGTCCCTGTTAGGCGGCGTGCAGCCCACCCGCCCTGCTGTTCATCCTTCCCTTCGGGCTGGTCGATAAATCAGTACCTGGGGAAACCTGGCGAAGGTAAACTGTGGGAGCCAGGATGTCCCACCTACCCTCATATTTTCCACTGCAGGTTCAAAAGCTAATGTGACGGAGATGAGCACTGAGGCAACGCGGAGCTATAGCGTATGCCCTTTACTTTATCTACCTATATTTCAGTTACTGAGAAAAAGACAAATGAACTCTTTTTTTCCTATTTCTTTATTATTTTTTTATCTATATTTTATTTCTTTGTATATTTCTGTTTTTACTTTATTTATTTATTTTTTATGCTATGTCATTTATTAATTTATTTACTTTACTTTTATGTGCCTTTTTATTCCTTTTTTTTATAGTTTTAGTGTGTTGCCCCTTATTGTGTTGTAGCTAATTTTGGTGTGTGTGTTTTCATTTAAAATACTCGTTATGGAGCTATACAAGATTGTCCGTACTTAGTTTATTTATCGTGCATTAAACCCTTTATTATTACATTCCAGACCATCAGCGGCCAGGCTCCCTCAACGTAGGCTTCGGGTGGCAACGGTCTGGTTATGTGTCTTGGGAATCGATCTTACTCGCCCTCACCCTCAGGAAGGACAACATTGCATATGACGACACCTGGAGGACACCGAGCAAGAGGAAAGGAGAGGATGCTGGAAGGAAGGTCAGCACACACACACACACACACACACACACACACACACACACACACACACACACACACACACACACACACACAAAACACACGCATTTTATTTATTTTAAGTGGTTGCCGTGAAGATGTGGATAAATATATGTTTGCCTAGGACTGGGGGTGACCACTTTTACATATCATTTCTATTTGCAAGAGATATTGGACCGTATTACTAAACATTTCGTCGCCCAAGTTCACATATTTGCCAAGGATTTTGTAGGATTTGTGGGCATATCCAGGAGTACTTTTATGACCGTGGTGGTAGTTTGACCCTTCCTCTGTACCATGAACCTAAAGAAACACTCATTAGAACCCGACTGATCCCCTTTTTGACCTTTAAAAATAGCTGATGTGAAAAACGAAAGTGTCATAATACTGATCATTATTAAGTCACTACTGAAACAGACCAGTGTACCCTATAAAGAGAAGTTGAGGGAGTAAATAATAAGATCCGATTTCATAGTCCAACACGGTGGCCTTGTAATCGCCCGAAGCAAGCTCTTCAATCTCACACACTCATCATGATTCTTAAGTTTTCGCTGCAAGACCAGATACACAAGATGATTTCCTGTATATTTCCTTATCAAAACACTTCACCAGGAATTATCGAGGTCTTTGGTATTGGTTTGGAGGCTTACCAACGCATCACGGCGAACTGTGGAAGCGGCCCTAATTAGGTTGATATTATAAGACACTTTCGCTTCTCACGTCAGCCATTTATAAAGGTCAAAGATGGGGTCAGTCGGGTTTTAATGAGTGTTTCTTCATGTTCGTGGTACAGAGGAAGGTTCACACTACCACCAGGGTCATAAAACTACTCCTGGAAATGCCCACAACTCCTACGAAGCCTTGTCAAATATGTGTTTTTGGACGACGAAATGTCTTATAATACGACCTTTAAAAAGTGTCGAGTACAAGGGTTACGTGTGTGTGAGCCGCGGAGTAATGTAAACGCGGCTGGCTGGCTCCGTAGAGTTTACCGCGGCACGCCCTTGGTAACGCCCTGCTCGTAACACACTCCTTATCCTGTAGCCATTGGTGAATAGGAACAGTCTGGTGGAAATATTGCTGAAAAACCCTCTGCTGATCAGTCTGCTGGTGCTAAATGTGGCAGGGGACTTGCTAAGACTTTGATAATGAAATAATAAATAAGTGTCAATGGTAACTGTTTGTA
Organism: Eriocheir sinensis; assembly: GCF_024679095.1. NCBI lineage: Eukaryota > Metazoa > Arthropoda > Malacostraca > Decapoda > Varunidae > Eriocheir > Eriocheir sinensis. The sequence continues at coordinate 12,172,690 of NC_066519.1, forward strand.
TTGTAAGAGGTGTGTCTACTAAGGCATATGATATAGCCTAGAGACATATAGGGCGGTATTTCTAAACATTTCGGGGTCCAAGTACACATATTTGACAAGGCTTTCGTAGGAGTTAAGTGCATTTCTAGGGGTAGTTTTATGACCCTGGTGATAGTTTGACCCTTCTTCTGTGCCGTGAACCTTAGAAACACATATTTGACAAGGCTTTCGTAGGAATTATATGCATTTCTATGGGTAATTTTATGAGTAGTGTGACCCTTCTGTGCCGTGAACCTTAGAAACACATATTAGGGACCATATAGACAGACATAGTTTAATTCACGACTCACAGCATGGGTTTACTAAAGGAAAGTCGTGCCTCACTAATCTCATATCCTTTTACAATAGAGTATACGAGGCAGCTGACAATGATGAGAGCTATGATGTGGTTTATCTTGATTTTAGTAAGGCCTTCGATAAGGTACCTCACCAGAGACTGTTAAATAAAGTCAGGGCTCATGGGATAAGAGGGAAGGTATTTGATTGGATTAAGGCGTGGATTAGCGACAGGAAACAGAGGGTTACCATTAACGGTAAAAAAATCCGAATGGGGTAATGTTACCAGTGGGGTTCCTCAAGGTTCAGTTTTAGGCCCGCTTCTATTCATTATCTACATCAGTGACATAGACAATGGGATAACTAGTGACATAGGTAAATTTGCAGATGACACCAAAATAGGACGCACTATTAGGACAGGGGAGGATGCTAGAGCACTGCAGGAGGATCTCAACAAACTGTCAGCTTGGTCAGAGAAATGGCAGATGAATTTTAACATCACCAAGTGTAGCGTACTTAGTGTAGGAACACGCAACCCATTACACGGGTATAGTTTAGACTCCACGGCGATAGGCAGGTCTGAGTGTGAAAGGGATTTGGGAGTGTTAGTGAACTCTGACCTAAAACTAAGGAAGCAATGTATTAGTGCGAGGAATAGGGCTAACAGGGTATTAGGCTTTATTAACAGGACGGTAACCAACAGGAGTGCAGAGGTCATCCTCAGACTCTATTTAGCGTTAGTTAGGCCACACTTAGATTATGCTGTCCAGTTTTGGTGCCCACACTACAGAATGGACATCAACTTGCTAGAATCAGTTCAGAGGAGGATGACCAAGATGATTCAGGGGCTGAGGAACCTCCCATATCAAAATAGGCTGAAACATCTAAACTTACATTCACTAGAGAGACGAAGAGTGCGGGGAGATCTGATAGAAGTATTCAAATGGGTCAAGGGTTACAACAAAGGCGATATAAGTAAAGTACTGAGAATTAGCCAGCAGGATAGAACTCGCAGTAATGGATTTAAATTAGAAAAGTATAGATTTAGGAGAGATATAGGCAAGCATTGGTTTAGTAATAGGGTGGTGGGGGAATGGAATAGACTCAGCAATCACATAGTGCGGAGACGATAGCTTGTTTTAAGAGAAGACTGGATAGCTACATGGACGAGGACGACAGGTGGCAGTGAGGTGTGGGTGCAGTAAGGTGACGGGGTACTGGATGCGTGCCTAGTACTGCCGGTATAACGAGGATCAAGCCTCTACCAGTTACCCCTGTAACTACACCTCACCCATCGTGAGTAGTGGGAGGGATTCTGGAGCTGCCCTGTGTAGGCCACCTGGCTTCTTGCAGTTTCCCTATGTTCTTCTTATGTTCTTCTTATGTTCTTATGTTCTTATTTGACAAGGCTTTCGTTGGAGTTATGTGCATTTCTAGGGGTAATTTTATGAGTAGTGTGACCCTTCTACTGTGCCATGAACTTAAGAAACTCATATTGATTGATTGATTGATAGTTTATTGTTGCAGGCAAACAACAAGGGTGCCATGGACTTAAGACTCATATTTGACAAGGCTTTCGTTGGAGTTATATGCATTTCTAGGGGTAGTTTTAGAAAGTCAAAAGACTCAGACCGATAAAGACCACAGACCCAGAAAAAACTCCTCCATTGGGGTATATCCCCAACGAAATACCAAAAAAAAAAAAAAAAAAAAAAAACTACATGAGGGAGTGCCGTTATAAAGGCAAGACCCGACCAACCTTTGCTCCCGACCGACAACTCAACGTCCCATCGCAGGGGTGGGTACGCCATTCCCCGGACATCATTAATATTTTACTCGTTTTCCACAGTTTGTCCGCGTCCCACTGCACTGAGGTGAATATATTTGTAGCATAAGAGTATTATTTAACTTTTCATATAAATACATTGTGTGTAACGCCTGTAGGAGGGACGAAAAGGGGGAAAATGTGGAGGGTCCTGAAGCTGCTGATCATCGCGGGTGTTTTATGGGGCTGTGGAGGCTGCGGGCCCACAGCCTCTACAGCCCCGTCAGTGGTGGTTGTTATCAGGAGTCGTTGATTGTGTTGGCCGTCCTGTCACCTGGGCGGGAGTTAGATCCTGTCGAGTTGCCCCGACTTATGCAGGAAGGTTTGCGTGCACTTGAGGTTGAGGGCGTGGAAGGCAGTGTATGCTGCTGATCATGGAAAAAAAAAATAATAATAATGATAATAATAATAAATATGACACGTTTAGTTTAGGGAATTATCCGTTTAGTCTAGGGAGTTTTTATCCCCCCCTAAAAAAATACGCGAATGCGACGGATTTCGTGTCCCCCACCCGAAACCAATAGAATTTTACTTTTTTTCACGGTTTTCCTTCGTCACACAGCACTGAGGTGAATACATTAGTAGGATAAGAGCATTGGTTGTATTTTCATGTATATAAGTAGTGTGTAAAGCTTGCAGGAGGGACGCAAAGGGAGAAAATATAGTGCTGTCCAACTTCCTAATGCAAGAGATAGGAACTTCGATAATCCCTCACTACTCCCTACTCACTCAGGCCTATAATATTTTCTCTCAGTTTTCCTTCGTCACACAGCACTGAGGTGAATATATTAGTAGTATAAGAGTATAGGCTGTATTTTCATGTCTATAAGTAATGTTTAAAGCCCTTAGGAGGGACGAAAAGGGAGAAAATATAGTGCTGTCCAACTTCCTAATGCAAGAGATAGGAACTTTGCTAATCCTTCACCTCTCAATACTCACTCAGTTGTATAATTTCAGTGCTGTCCAACTTCCTAATGCAAGAGATAGGAATTTCAATAATCCCTCATTTGATAGCATTCACTCAGTCCCATAATTTCAGTGCTGTCCAACTTTCTAATGCAAGAGATAGGAGCTTTGATAATCCCTCACTCCTCAATACCCACTCAGTTGTATAATTTCAGTGCTGTCCAACTTTCTAATGCAAGAGATAGGAGCATTGCTAATCTCTCACCCCCCATCACTCGCTCAGTCCTATAATTTCAGTGGTGTCCAACTTCCTAATGCAAGAGATAGGAGCTTTGATAAGCCCTCACTTTTCAATACTTATTTTTTACTATTATTTCAGGTTCAGAATTGGCTGGGCTGTTAAAATGCCTTACAATGAACTGCCTACTATCAACACATTATCACACACACACACATACACACACACACACACACATATGATGAGATCTTCATATTGAGGCAGTGAAGAGCAACCTAACCTCATCATCTTGTGAAGGAAAACTGCTTAGAAGAAGAAGATGCTGTACAAAGTGAGTCTAGGCAACTTGTTTTTTTATCATCTCTGTGCTCTCCTTGACACTTGAATACTTATTATCTAGAGAAACTGCAATAGAAAGCAATCTAACATATGCATTATTTCCTGTCTTTTCCCTAATAATAATAATAATAGTTTTTTCGCCCAGCGGCATATATAAAAAACAGGACAAGTAAACAGACAAGTACTCACACTAATATGCCCCCTGTTATGCTCTCTTATGCCCCTAATATGCCCCTTAATATGCCCTCAAAACTCCCTCTGGTCTACCTTATTCACTTTTTACTGTCCTTCCCCTAATGTGCTGCTAATATACCCACTAATATGCCCTTTCATGCCCCGTAATATGCCATCAAAACCCACTCTGGTCTAACCTATTCGCTCTTTCCTATCTTTCCCATAATGTGCCTTTAATATACCCACTAATATGCCCTTTTATGCCCCTCTAATATGCCCTCCTTTCCTATCTTTCCCATAATGTGCCTTTAATATACCCACTAATATGCCCTTTTATGCCCCTCTAATATGCCCCTAATATGCCCTCAAACCCCTCTCTGGTCTAAGCTATTTACTCTTTTCTATCTTTCCCTTATGTGCTCCTAATATGCCCTCTTGTGCCCCCTAATATGTCCCCTAATGCCCCCTCTTTTTTTTTTTTTTTTTTTTTTTTTTTTTTCTTTCATTATCTGTTCTTCTCCACCCTTCTATATTTACTCACTATCCTTCCTATTTGTCCTGTAGTATGCCCCTTACTATGCCCTCTAATACCCTTTACTATACCCTCTAATGCCCCCTTACTATACCCTCTAATGCCCCCTAACTATGCCCTCTAATGGCCCTTTACTATGCCCTCTAATACCTCCTTTCTATGACTTCTAATACCCCTTACTATGCTCTCTAATGCCCCCTTACTATGCTCTCTAATGCCCCCTTACTATGCCCTCTAATACCTCCTTTCTATGACTTCTAATACCCCTTACTATGCCCTCTAATGCCCCCTTACTATGCCCTCGAATACCTCCTTTCTATGACTTCTAATTCCCCTTACTATGCCCTCTTATATTCCCCCTACGGTCTCCCCTTCCAGTCAGTCTCCCGGCAGTCTCCCTTGGCCAGTCTGCGTCGTGAGGTCAGGCTGAGGCGCCACAGACAGTCACTGCTGCTCTATGTCCATCTGCCTGACCCCAGCGACCCCTTGACCAAGTACAGCGACTGCCACTTTGAGGAGCTCTTCAGGTGGGGGAGAGAGAGGTGGTGTTGTGTGTGTGTGTGGAAGGAGAGGAGGTCTTACAGTCACCCCTCAAATAGTACGGTTTCCAATAGTTCAGTTTCGGTTTTATGTGGATTTTCAGAGATTTTTTTAGGATTTTTAGATTTCCCGACGAGCAGGAAATTTAAAAATCCTAAAAGGATCTTCTATGACAATCCATATAAAGGCGAAACCAAACTATTGGAAACCGTACTATTTGAGGGAAGACTGTGTTGCTTGGTTTTCATTGTTTTCTTTGTAACATCACCTCAACAGAATGTATATACTGTGCTTATTTCACTGCCTTTACCACTTTTTCTTTACTTTTAAGTTTTTTCTGCCTTCATATTATGGTTAAGGGACATGTATTTCGTCCTTTAAGTATAATATGGAGGCGTAATATTGTATTTTGGAGGCGCGTAGTGATTCTCAATAAATACCCTTTTTTCTATCACCTCAAAAGAAAGTACATTATATTTATTGTTTGTTTTTATTATTTTCTTTGTTACATCACTTCAGTTGTGAAATACACCGGGTATTCGATATATGCGAGTTTGAAATATGCGAATTTGCTCATATGCGACTAACCTAAATGTGCCAAGTATTCGTTTTATGCGAGAAAAATTCACTATTATGCGAGTAGCGGCGCTGGTGCAACTGTTTGGTGAGGTATGGTGGCCGACTCGCACTAGAGGGCGGTGGGTGCAAATGTTTTCCTGCCCTTTCCTCGCCTATAATTAACCTTTTCCTCCCTTTGATCCTAAAGTTAATCCTCAGGTAGCTAATTATCAGCTTAAATCGTAGGCTTTGGGTGTGTCTCCCCGGAAGCAATCAGTGTGCTTTATTGTTGCTTTAGTGCTTTATTATTGTGAAACGGTGCTGGAATTATTGCTTTATTATTGTGAAACGGTGCCGGAATTGTTGCTTTATTATTGTGAAACGGTGCCGGAATTATTGCTTTATTATTGTGAAACGGTGCTGGAATTAGTGCTTTATTATTGTGAAACGGTGCTGGAATTAGTGCTTTATTATTGTGAAACGGTGCTGGAATTATTGCTTTATTATTGTGAAACGGTGCTGGAATTATTGCTTTATTATTGTGAAACGGTGCTGGAATTATTGCTTTATTATTGTGAAACGGTGCCGGAATTATTGCTTTATTATTGTGAAACGGTGCCGGAATTATTGCTTTATTATTGTGAAACGGTGCTGGAATTATTGCTTTATTATTGTGAAACGGTGCTGGAATTAGTGCTTTATTATTGTGAAACGGTGCTGGAATTAGTGCTTTATTATTGTGAAACGGTGCTGGAATTATTGCTTTATTATTGTGAAACGGTGCTGGAATTAGTGCTTTATTATTGTGAAACGGTGCCGGAATTATTGCTTTATTATTGTGAAACGGTGCTGGAATTAGTGCTTTATTATTGTGAAACGGTGCTGGAATTAGTGCTTTATTATTGTGAAACGGTGCTGGAATTAGTGCTTTATTATTGTGAAACGGTGCTGGAATTAGTGCTTTGTTATTGTGAAACGGTGCCAGAATTAGTGCTTTATTATTGTGAAACGGTGCCAGAATTAGTGCTTTATTATTGTGAAACGGTGCCAGAATTAGTGCTTTATTATTGTGAAACGGTGCCAGAATTAGTGCTTTATTATTGTGAAACGGTGCCGGAATTATTGCTTTATTATTGTGAAACGGTGCCGGAATAAATAGTTAGAGGGTTCGAAGACGGGTCGTGGAACATAACCCCCTATAATTAATGGGATGATAGGTTCGATATATGCGAATTCACATTATGCGAGCTTTTTGCAGAACATAACCCTTGCATATAACGAATACCTGGTATATAGGAGAAGTAGAACTCTTTAATATCCCATTTTATTATTATTCTCTGTTATGTTCTTCAGTATACATTATGGGTCATTTATTTTAATTTCACCTTTTCATTTGTCCTTTTCTTTCTTCATCACACTCCATTTGCTTTTTTCCTCTTATTTTTTTCATCACCATATGTCTTATTTTCTTTGCTGCACTGCCTTATTTATCTTTTATTTTGTCACACCTTTCCATTGATGAAATATACAGCAGAAGCAGAACACATTTTCATTCCTTCCCTTCATCTGTCCTCCTCACCCACCCTCCTCACCCACCCTTCTCACCCACCTTCCTCATCCACCCTCCTCACCCATCCTTGACCCTCAGGCTGACCAAGGCATCATTCCGGGAGCTGCTCACCATCATCCAGGGTGACCTAGACCGCTGGGACAACCGTGGCCGCCCTCTACCGCCACCCTACCAGCTGCTCCTCGCACTGCACTTCTACGCTACCGGCTCACTGCAGGTCAGGTTATGAGGGAGTCAATTCTTGCAGAGAGACTTGGGATTCTGGAGGGTTAAGTTTACTGTAGGCTGTGGAAATCTGCTTTTTAATGGCGTCTCCTTTTTTTATCTTTCCTTGTTAGTTAAATATATATAATAACACCCACAACGTTTCTCCCCACCACCCAGAAGGAGATCGGGGAGCGTCACGGGCTGGCAGTGAGTCAGCCAACTGTCTGCCGCACCATCCAGCGAGTGTCCGAGGCTCTGGCACGACGCTACGAGGAGTTTGTGGTGTTCCCGTCCATCAGTGAAGCCCCGGACATACATGCAAGGTAGGCTGTGGCTTTGTGTTGGAGGAGAATGTGTAATTAACCACCATGGCCTGATGACATGTTGGACTCGTAATTGCCAGCAGATACCTTCCCGACATGAGGAAGTGCTCTTTATCGTCGATCTATGGGTACTGCCAAGACCTTGTGTGTGTGTGTGTGTGTGTGTAGGTAGAAAGTTCTTACATGACCTGACAAAATCCCAAACAGTTACTATACTTCTTAAATCATATATGCTTCCTTACTAATGAGACTTTCTATACAACAAAGTGAAGTCATTCTTTGTTAATTTATACCATAAGGTGCTGGCTATCAACTGTTTGAAGATACCCTGAACTTAACCTAACAAAACCCCAAACTGTTACTTTAGGTCTTAGCTCAGAAAATTCATATGTGCTTCCTTACTAATGAGACTTTCTTTACAACAAAGTGAGGTCATTCTTTGTTGATTTATACCATAAGGGACTGGCTATCTTGTGTTTGAAGATACCCTAAACCTTAACCTAACAAAACCCCAAACAGTCTTATACTATAGGTCTTGACTCAGAAAATTCATATATGCTTCCTTACTAACGAGACTTTCTATACAACAAAGTGAGGTCATTCTTTGTTGATTTATACCATAAGGGACTGTGCTATCTTGTGTTTGAAGATACCCTGAATTTAACTCTCCTGAACCTACTTTCCTCTTTACCTCTCCCCTCCTCCCTTCCCTTCTCTCCTTGCCCTCTTTCCCTCCCTCCCTCCCTGCACCTTTCCTCTTCCCTCCTCCTGTATACCTCAGACAACTAAAACTAGAAAAATTAAACTAGAAAAACAAATGAAAAAATAAAAACCCTATTTCCACCGTGTCCTCCTCAGATTCTACGCGACATCACACTTCCCAAACATCATTGGGGCCATCGCCTGCACCCACATAAGGATCTCCAACCCGGGGGGGGCCATGGCGGAGCAGTGCCGTAATACTCAAGGTTGGCACTCCCTTAAATGCCAAGTGGTGGTGGGGCCAGACCTGCGCATCCTGACAGCAACCACTCGTTTTGGCGGCAGTGTCCCGAGCCACCTTATCTACGAGAGGTCAGGGCTGCGTCGGGTGCTTGAGCAGGGGGAGTACGGGCACCTGGTGGGGGGCAGGGGGTACCAGTGCACGCGGTACCTCCTCACACCCATCCCCAGCCCCTCCACGCAGGGCGAGAGAAGGTACAACCACGCCCATGCTGCCATATGCCATAGGGTGCAGTCTGCCATTGGGTTAGTCCAGCGACGGTTCCAATGCATGGCGAGGGAGCTCCGTTCGAACCCCAAGACGTCCTGCGCTGTCATCCTGTCCTGCTTTGCCCTCCACAACTTCCTCCTGCAGCGTCAAGGCCCAGGGGAGGTCTCCGAGGGTCCATGTGCCCCCGATGACGGCCCACAGGAAAGGTTCGCCGGGGAAAGTGAGAGTGATGCTGAAGGGGAGTCCTACAGGTGCCACGTCCTGCACGAGTGGTTCAGCGACGAGGCGGAGGACCAGGAGACTCACCTTGGCCCTTCAGAGGTGAGGACACAAGGCTGAGTGTGTTTAACCCATCCGCTGCGATTGGCACGGATTTGGCCGTCACTGGTAGCCTGGTAACATATGTTCCCAGGTCTTTCTCTGCCTCTGTGGTGGATAGTGGAGTGTTTCCCATGTGGTATTAGTATGCTAGATATCCCTTCACTGGTAGCCTGGTAACATATAGTCCCCAGTCTTTCTCTGCCTCCGTGGTGGATAGTGGAGTGTTTCCCATGTGGTATTGGTATGCTGGATATCCCCTCCCAAGGTGCAGGACTTTACATTTTCTTCAGTGAATTGTAGCAGCCACTTTTTGTTCCTTTCCTGTAACTTGGTGAGGTCTTCTTATAGGAAATCTGCAGTCAAGGGTTCAACAATAGCATTTTCCCAGTACTTACTCCTTATGGGTTTGCCCTGTGTTCTGAGGCCCTCCTTTGATGATTACACACTTCCCATTCCCTTAAGAGGTGAGAGTGCAAGGCTTGAGTGTGTTTAAGAATAGCGTGTTCCCAATACTCACTCTGTTCTTAGAGTCTTAGAGCCTCAAATGTGGAGAATAGTAATGTTTCCCCTCCATAGATGATTACATACTTCCCATGCCCTGAGTGTCTTGACCCTTCAGAGGTGAGGACACAAGACCGAGTGCATTTAAAAGTAGACTCTCTTTTGGCTACTCTTTACTTTTGTCTATTATGGAGGCAGTGAGTAGCGGGCTTTTTTTTCCCACTTTGTTGCCCTTGAACTGTCTCCTTTGTTGTAAAAAAAAATACCCCCCTTGAGCCTGATGCAAAATAGTTGATAGAGTAGCCAAAAAAATGTCAGAATGAGAGGGAAAAGTGTCTGACTCATTATATATTCCCTTGACTCACCACAATCTATATTTTCCAGAGTGTTGTGTCACCCAACCTGCCCTGATGTCTGCTTCATAGACCTCCTTGAAGATTGAGACTCTGGCACTCCTCTCCCCTGCACGCCTTGGCCCTCTCTCCCTCCTCCCTCCCTCACAGGTACCGGTTCACTCCCAGCATGTTGTATAAGCGTAACACTTTGACATCCACAAGATCTGCTTTGCTGGTCTTAGTACACAGATTATTTTGTCCTTTTCTTTCATCAGTTTGCAATACAATTTCATTTTCTTTTAGATCTGAGTTTTTTATTTTATTTATTTTTTTCCATAGAGGAAGTATACCAGATTGTTAGTTCATATGTATTTGTTTTACTTGTGTTTGTTGTAAAATAAGTTCTCTGTTCATGTTTATATCAGGTAACTTCTGTTGTAAGACCTCCAAAGTATTTCTTAGATCAGCAATCTGTTTAATCTAACATTTTGAAATACTGACAACTTACTTAACCCGTCCGCTGCGATTGGCACGGATTTGGTCTTCACTAGTACCCTGGTAACATATACTCCCAGGTCTTTCTCTGCCTCTGTGGTGGATAATGGAGTGTTCCCCATGTGGTACTGATGTGCTGGATATCCCCTCCCAAGGTGCAGGACTTTACATTTTCTTCACTGAATTATAGCAGCCCCTTCTTGTTCCATTCCTGTAGCTTGATGAGGTGGTCTTGTAGGAAATCCAGTCAAGGGGTTAATCTAATCAAGTTAGCCCAGCCAGGGATGGAATTCTCTCGCCACGCCCAGCGCCTCGGAGGTTCAGAGTGGGAGGCTCGCTCTGCCTCACCCAGTCCACTCATAGGAGGCACTCATGTCTTTATTCTGGCACAGGCCATAATTAGACAGTTGTCTATGTATGGCCTGTGTGTCATGAAAGCCTGTGGTGGGGTAGATTAAAGACGTGGCTGCCCCCTACAGGTGCAGGCAGGGTGGGAGGCAGGCCGAGCCCCTCACTCTCAACCTCTGAGTGGTGGCGGCAACACAGGAGTGGTTTGATCCCCAGCCGACACTTTACATTTCCTTAATACTTTGATGTAGTCAATAACTTTTAGCATTAATATACACTTGTCTGGTGGTACACAGGAAGCAGACTTTGCTGCATAATAATGCTGCAAAATGCTATATAAAATGGCTTTTAAAGTAGTGAGTATGTTAGACTTTTCGTAATGGTATTTCCAGGTGTTTTTGCTACATTTTAATAATATTGAAAGAATATACTTATGACAGTATTATTTAATAGTGAAATTTCAGTTTTACTATTACTATATGATACTTTGTCATAAAATAATTCTTTCAGTACTAAAAATCAGCAAAAAATACTATGAAATACTCTATTCTTACCTTGAAAGCCATTTGTATAGCATTATTATGGAGCAAAAAAACTGTACCAAGTCATAATTACCTTGAAGACTTCCCGGAGACAAACAGGAAGCTTTTGGCGTTAACTTAAAGTCAAGGAGTGTCCGGTTAAGATAACATTTTATTAACAAACATTACAAGCTTTCAGGAACCATAACAGCAGCATCTCACGGAGCCTGGAGAGTTAACGTAATAGAAGTTGGGGTCCTGTAACTCAAAAATAGCCATCTATGTGTGTCCAGGCACTCTTGATGACTGCCAGTGAAGTGAGGACGGGTCTTGTATTGGTGCCACTTCTTCCAGGGGTGTGTGTGGGTGTGATGTCTGTGGCAGCTCTCCAACATGCTGCCGGGATAGTGAGACTGACACCTTGCAGACAGCACTGGGAGGCCAAGGTGTCCATCACATGCTGTTGGGAGAAAAGGCATCGTCATTAACTTGCAAGAAAGTTCCACGGACTCAAGACGGAAGTTACTGAGGAAACACGTCTTGTATTGGTGGCTCCCTTGGTATGCCATGCTCCGTTCACTTCAACCAGATTCCCAGCTCCCAGCTGAGAAAGTAAGGATGCTGCTGTTGGTGGGCTCTGAACATATGTGACTGTTGGGCTGCAAGACTTAACCCCTTGACTGCGGATTTCCTACAAGAAGACCTCACCAAGCTACAGGAATGGAGCAAAAAGTGGCTGCTACAATTCAATGAAGAAAAATCTAAAGTCCTGTGCTTGGGAGGGGATATCCAGCATACCAGTACCACATGGGAAACACTCCACTATCCACCACAGAGGTGGAGAATGACCTAGGAGTATGTGTTACCAGGCTACCAGACAAATCAGCAGCTTCCTTACTGACTCAGCAAGGGAGCCAGTTGAGGTGAATGGACTATATAGTTCTTAGGGCTGACCATTTGTAACACTGTTTGGAAATGTGTGTGGAAGACTTGGAATAAATTTGAGGGACAGTCTTATGGGTTTACTTTAATCAAAAAGCTTGCTGTTTTTCTCCGGAGCCTTGAAGAGGTAGTTATGACTTAGTACAGTTTTTAAGGCCTGTTTTTGGCCACTTTTTGCTGTTTTTATTGTGGAAAACTTGTAATATTGGCATTAGGACAATTTTTAAGGCCTGTTTTTAGCCACTTTTTTGCTGTTTTTATTGCAGAGGTCTTGTAAAATTGGCATTAGTACAATTTTTACGGCCTGTTCTTAGCTACTTTTTGATATTTTTACTGCAGAACACTTGCAAAATTGTTATGAAATCTGTATCAGTATGAATAAAATGTCTAAAAACTTCCACAAATATAAATCAAACAGGATTAAAAACTGAATTAAACCTTAGCAAAGTAATACAAAGTGATGTATCTTTACTGGATAAAGTATTGTGGAGATGTTTTAAATATGCTGAGCTGATAATTAAGAAATATATTGAAAAGTTATAATAAAACGTTTTACTGGACCTAAACGTTTCCTTAATCACAAAAACAAGAGTAGAAAAATAATATTACTACTGAATCATAAATACTTGAAAGGGGAAAAATATTAAGTAGCCTAACTCATATATTAGACTCAAGGGCCGAGAGTGAGAGAGAAAGACAGACAGATAGAGAGAGTTTAGCTGTGTCTTGAAGTTACCTTGACGAATAGAAGAGCGAGAGTGGAAGAAAACATCCTTACTTCTGAATTATGAATACTTGAAAGGGGAAAAATATTGTCAGTAACTTGCATACTATATATAGACTCAAGGGTAGAGGGAGAGAGTAGCTGTGTCTTGAAGTTACCATGACAAACAGAAGAACGAGAGTAGAAGAAAAACATCATTACTTCTGAATTATAAATACTTGAATGGGGAAAAAATATAAGTATACATGATTCAAGGGCAAAGAGAGAGAGAGTTTAGCAGTACCTTGAATTAAGTTACCTTGACAAACAGAAGAACGAGAATAGAAAAAATATTACTAATTCTGATTTATATAAATAGTAGGCCTATTCAAAGGGGGAAAATATAATTATAGTGAACTGTATATACTTAGAACTGTGGGCGAAAAGTTAAGTAAAAGTAACCTTGACAAACGGAAATTTAGACTGGAAAAGAAGAAAACGAGTAGGATAGAATATTACTTCCTCTCAATCATAAAAGAGACTTAATAAATTCAGAGCCATATAATTAGAGAGTTTATATTGCCCTGCCCAGACCTCACCCTCTCTCTGATAACAAATAAAGACTCAGAAATTACTACTATCATTCCTATTATTATTATTATTATTACTTCCATTTCCACGTGTTTGAAAGGGTGGGACATTCCTCCATTTTTAACTCTCCCTGCTGCAAAACGTCCTTCCTCAATGTATTTACCTTCCTAACTTCACAGACTCGAAGAAAACGTGTCCTATTTCTTTATAAGCCCACAGAGGCGGAACATAAGCTTATAAGACAGATAAATGGGGGAAGAAAACTAAATCCATCTTCATATCTCTCTCCTCCTTGTACCCTGTCACCCAAGATGTAAAATAAGATAGTAAAAACATAGTAAAATATATCAAAAGCCCTTAAAGATGGGAGTAAAAAGCCGCATAACAGCTAAATAAGGAAAAATAAAAAATAATTTATCCGTATCTGTCCCCTCCCAGCAGAAGAAGAACACAAGATATAAAGAAGCCCCGAGAGCCAAACCAAGGAACTGGATGAGTGGAAATTTGATATAATAGGCTTGACTGAGACACACCTGAGAGGCGATGTGCAGACTGAGGGGAGTGATTATGTGATGATTGGGAAGGGGCGAAAGAAACAGGAGACTATGGGAGGAGGCGTATCCTTCCTCCACCGCAAAAATGAGAATCTGAAGGTGGAAGAGCTAACAGTGCAAGCAGTGAAGATGTATTGGGCGTGAGTGTGGAATGCAAGAATAAAAAGGGCAGACTAGAAAGAGTAGTAATGGTTGATGTGTATGACTGTAGAGGGTGAAAGAGCAGCAAGGGAAAACAGGGGAAAGTACAATATCCTTAGAAAAGTTGTGAGAGAGCATGCAGGAGAGAGAGTGATTGTTATGGGTGATATGAATGCACACACAGGTATGTTAGGTGAACGTATAAATCGGAATGGAGAAATGCTAGCTGAGTTTGTAAGTGAAATGGACTTAGAGAACCTGAATGAAACTCTGGCTGAGGGACGTGTGACCGGGAGTGCAAGAAATCACGAGTCTGCGATTGATTATTGTGTCTCGTATGTGGATAGATGAAGAGGGAATGATTGATATTGTGTCTGACCATAATATGTTGACCGTGGAGTGCGGGCTGAATGGTAGAAATGAAATGAAAGAAAAGGACAGGAACAAGAAGAAGTGGAGACTGAGAGGTGTTGGGTGGGAAATTTTTCAGGTAGACTTGAGTGAAAGAAATTGGGAGCCGGGTAGTTTGAATGATGTGGATGCTTTGAATGAAGGGCTCGTAGAGAATGTGAGAGGAGCTGCAGTCCAACATGTAGGGTATGTGAGAACGAATGGTAGAAAGCGTGTAAGGAAACCGTGGTGGAACGATGCTATTAGGACAGCTAGGAAAGAACGAAAGAGACTGAATAGACTGTGTAGTCGAATGAGGAGGAGGCAAGAAAGCGAAGAAGCTGAGGGTGAATACCAGAATGCATGGGAAAGCTATGCGAGACACCAACGACTGACAAAGCGGAAGATCACGAGTGTAAAGGTTCAGTGTGAAAGAAGTGTGATTCAGACCCTGAGAGAGAAAGGGCTTGAGGGAGGTCGTGAGTGGTATAGATTCCTGAGAGGTGAGAGGATGAGTGACAGTGAGAATGTGGAAAGTCTGAAGGTGAATAGTGAAAAAATTACAGATAAGGAGAAAATGAGGGAGTCAATTAAGGAGTTTTGGGAAGAAATAGGAGGAGTAGGGGAAGTATTTGATATTAGAGAAGGTTGTGTGACTATGGAGAGGAAAGATGCAAATGAGCTGAATGAATGGATCAGCAGGGAGGAAGTTGAGAGATGTGTGAAAAGACAGAAGAATGGTAAGGCTGCAGGACCAGATGAGATCCCGTATGAGTTGTATAAAAATGGAGGTGAGACTGTGATTGAGAGGATGACCGAGTTATTCAACCAGGTATGGGAAGAAGAGAGAGTGCCGAGTAAATGGAATGAATGTAGAGTGACTCTGATCCACAAGGGTGGACATAAGAGTAAGCAAGAATTAAGGAACTATAGGCCAATCTCTGGTAAACTCCATAGGAAAAATCTTTAGTGCTGTGTTGAATGAAAGGTTGTGTAAATGGACTGAGAGTGCCAGGATGCTGGGTGAGGAGCAGAACGGGTTCCGAGTGGACAGGCGAGCGGAAGATATGTTTGTTGTAAATGAGCTGATTGAAAGGAAAAAGAGAGAGAGAGAGAAACTGTACTTAGGCTTCCTAGATATAGAGAAAGCTTATGACAGGGTGAATAGAGATGTGTTATGCAGAGTGCTTGAAAAAGTTGGGCTAAGTGATAAGATTGTTAACATAATTAGAAGTATGTATGTAGGTACAAGAGCAAAGTATAAGACTAGGTGATCTAGAGACAGGTTGGGTGAAGAGTGAAAGAGGAGTGAGACAAGGCTGTATATATTATCACCAACCTTGTGTAGTCTTTTCACAGAGGAGAATGAATGCAGGAGTGAAAATTGGAGAGGATAAAGTATGTGTGTTGTTGTATGCGGATGATGTGGTGGTTATGAGTGAGTCTGCTGAAGAACTACAGAGTCTCCTAGATGTGGTAGGGGGTTATGGAAGGGATTTTGGGGTCAGGTTCAGTAGTGAGAAGAGCAAAGTACCTATGATAGTAAATAGGTCAGAGGATGAGAGAGAAACAACTTGGAGTCTGGAAGGGGATGAGTTGGAACTGACGGAAGAATACAAGTATCTAGGGGTGTGTATGGAGGTAAATGGATGCGGCAGGGCCAAGAATGTAAAGATAAGTATGACAAACCAGTGGGTAGGCCGTTTAGGGAGTGCAGCGAGGATGAGAGCGAGCAAGTATGATATCATCCGTGAGGTTTGGAAGAGTGTGGCTGCCCCGAGCATTATGTATGGAATGGATGTGATGACCTGGAACGACAGTGAGATTGAAAAATTGGAAGTGGGGCAGAATAGGGTGGCAAGAATGGCACTGAATGCACCAAGGTTTGCAGCAGTAGAGGCTCTTAGGGGGGACATGGGATGGAGCACGTTTAGGGAAAGACTAGTAAAGGCAACCTTGAGATATAAAGTGAGACTGGAACAAATGGATGATGCAAGATTAGCAAGGAAAGTATACTTGTGGAGTATAAGAGATGGCAAATGGGCGAATAAATGTGGGCGAATGATAGACAGGAATGTTATGCTAAGTAGGTGGTGTACCGACCCTTTGAAGATAGGCAGAATGTGTTTGAATGGAGAGTAACAAACAGAAATGGAGAGGGGTTTGAGTGCGATGTAAGAAAGTGGAAGAATGTGATAGATATGGCAGTTAAAGATGAGGGATTGAGCAAGTGGAAGAATGAGATGGAAAGAAAGGAAACTCTCGACTGGTATAGGGAGAAAGAGGCCCCAAAGTGTGAGGTGTGGTATGAGGGAAGCCTGGGAGGTGATCTTTTCCGTGCTAGAGCGCAGTGTCTGGATGTGAATCCAAGGAACTATAGATGGTCTGAGTCCCGCAGCAAAGTGTGCCAGATGTGTGACAGGGGTGTGGACGAGACTGTGGGGAATGTAAGAAGTATGACAGGGAGAGAACGAAGATGATGCAGGTGTTTCTGAGCGAGATGGGACGTGGAGTAAATGGGAGGACTGGAAGGGAGTGGATGGTGCTGCCGCTGGGGCTCAGTGGAGAGACGAGTGGACGAGTGATTGAGGCAGTGAAAGAGTTCTTGGAGGGTATGTGGCGTGCAAGATGTAGGGAATGATATCTTGCCCCGAGAACATAGACTTTCCGCATGTTTTGTTTTCTTTTCACATCCCTTGTTGTGCTTTCCTTCCTACCATTGTATCTTTTTAATTTCATGGTGCTACCTACACATGTATTAATAGTTGTATAATCACACTCTGTCCTGCCTGGGGGTTGGGATGGCATGTTCCTCCCTTCTCCCTTGTTGTTTACCTGCAACAATAAACTATCAATCAATCAATCAATCAATCACAGGAGCTGCCGATACAAAGGCCTGGCTGGGGAGAAATCCCGAGCCACCTGTGACATCAAGATCAAGATCAAGATCAGTGCCAGAGGATTAAGTGTCACGTTTTAAGTAAGGGAAATAGAAGGGAAGGAAATATAAGAGGGGAAATAGAGGGAAGGAAAGACAGAGGGGAATTGAAGAGGGGTCAAAGTAAGGTGCGTGAAAGGCTTAAACACTCCAGCAGAAGAAGAGGATGACCTTAAGTATCTTTTGTCTCACCTTTTCGTTTCAGGCGAGTCCAGTCCCGCCCGTGCATCCCTTCGGCCTCCAGACAGCAACAGTAGCAATGGCGGTGGACGGTCTGGTGTCGCTGCGCTGGAGCAACCACTCGTCCTCCTTCCTCAAGCAGCTCTCCTTCCTGCGGGACAAGGTGATGGGTGGGATGTGTTGTCCAGGCTTGCTGTGGTGGGATACGGATAGACAAATGATGGATAAGTTTTTATCTGTATAGTCTTTGGGAAGTGAACAGAGGATGTGTGTGTGTGTGTGTGTGTGTGTGTCACCTTCCTTGTGATGAAGAGTCCCACCTCCCTGCACTAACCGTCCCTTCCCTCCCCGGCTGCAGGAGACGTACAGTGACCTGACCCTGGTGTGCGGCGGCCAGTTCTACCAGGTGCACCGGCTGGTGGTGTCCGGCTGCAGCGAGTACTTCCGTGCCATCCTGGAGCACCATGGTCTCGGCACCCGGTGGTGCTGCAGGACCTGCCGCCCCGCCACCTGGAGGCCCTGCTCAGCTACATGTACCTGGGCCAGGTGTCCGTGCCGCAGGACCAGCTGGGCGGCCTCATCAGGGCCGCAGAGTGCCTGGCCATCAAGGGCCTGGCTGTGCCTGATGAGGCCACACCCACGCCCACACCGCCGCCCCACCAGGATGCCCGGGGCCGCCCCACCCCGGCCTGGGAAGATGGGCTGCCGCCCCCCAAGCGCCGCCGCCAGGACAGGGGCGAGGCTGGCGGCAGCCCTGGCCCCCCGCCACACAGGGGTGACTCAGGGAGGAGCAGCAGAAGCAGCAGCAGGGGCAGCAGTCCCCAGCAGGTCACCCCCTCAGCCACGCCGCATCAGGTAAACACCCGGCAGCTCTGATAAGACGAAGCAGGTCTTGCACACTTGCAGAGTACAGTTGTCCTTCAGCTAAAGACCTGTCCAGCAGGGCTGCTGCTGTGTGCCAGCAGTGTGCTGTGGTGACTGGCCATTCAAGTGTTAACAGTTTTCTATGTCAATCAACTGAGAAGTGTCAGTTTCCAATTAAAATGTTTCCACTTTTGAAAATTTGTTGAAGTAATACTTGCAGATACTTTTAGTTTGCCTCCCCCAGAAGGCTGCCAGAAGGAAAGCTTCTCTGCCCCGGGTGTGCTGGCCTGGTCCTGACAAGTGTGTATCCCACAGAACACCTCACCTGAGGACACCACACCACTGATCAAGGTGGAGGAGGACAGGGAACACCCACGGGAGGTGAAGTGTGAGGTGGAGAGCATGTTCGAGATGCCTGACCCCCTGGGAGACACACAGCATGAGGGCGGCCACAGCGAGGGTGACCAGGCTGCCTACACCCCCACCACCACCACCACCACCAACAGCCTCCTGCACCAGTACCCGCCACACAGCCAGGCCTTTGACCAGGTGGTGGCACAGGTGCTCCCGGGTACCTCAGGCATGCATGAGGTGAGGGACACAGAGGGAAGGCTTGGAGGACTGGCAGGTCTTGCACACTTACAGAGTACAGTTATCCTTCAGCTAAAGACCTGTCCAGCAGGGCTGCTGCTGTGTGCCAGCAGTGTGCTGTGATGACCGGCCATTCAAGTGTTACAATTAACAGTTTTCTATGTCAGCCAACTGAGAAGTGTCAATTTCCAATTAACCCGTAAACTGCGCCAGACATCTCAAGATGCTATGAGTTAGACTGCGCTAGACATCTTGAGATGACACATGTTCCAAGGTGAATATTTATATTTCCTGCAATGCCAAAGTATATTGCAATGAACCTCGTGTGCCAGCATCATCCCTCTTTCACACCATGTAGTCACCATTGTCATATTAGCTGCTCTTTAGCATCCATGGAGAGTAGAATTATGTCATCTACTGATGCCAACCAGTCTCATATAGCTCCTGCAGTCGTGGCCAAGGGGGAGGCATGGGAGGGGGTAAAGAGAAAGATTGTAGTAGAAAAATTTGAAAGGGACAATGATTCAGATTGCATTCAACCATCAGATTCAGCTGGTCTAAGGAAGCGTGAGCGTGCTTCTGGCGCTCAAGGTCACAGACACACTGCCTCTCCAAAAGTGCGGAAAGTTACTAGCTAGCCTAGTCACTCACTGACACCATCATCACTGTCCAATGATTCAGAGTGGCAGAAAGATGAGGAAAACGACAGTGGGGGTATAAGAGAAGACTCAGCTAATGAACTGAGTGAGGGAGGGGTGTCAGCTGGGATGGGAGAGGAGGGGGAGGCAGAGGGAGAACAGGAGCCTCAGAGACGTGAGACAACGTGTACTCCATTCGTCTGGTCTGATGGATCAGATTTTGCGCCAGACATTCATAACTTTGACAAGAATATTGCTGGTGTGACTAATGACTGGCCTCTTGATCATGATGCAGAAGAGGTTGATTATCGAAATTGACAAAGTGATGTTTCCTGTGATACATTTTGTTTGTTGTAACTGAAATAAATAATTAGTGGCAAGAGAATGTTCAGACGTGACTGTGCCGTGTGTCATCTTCCCTTTGCCACCGTCCTATATACCCCGTCACTACCAGCGCTCCCAAGGTCACCTCATATCCGCAACCTTTATCCCGCCATCATTGCCACATTAAGTGAATTATTATTTTTTTTTCACTATTTGGTGCTCAACATGTCTCTTGGGTGTTGTTATACTAAAAATTGTTTTCCACCAGGTTATTGTTTTGCCATCTATTGCGCACAAAGGAGCTATTCCCAAATCTTAATTGCGCAGTTTATGGGTTAAAACATTTCCATTTTTGAAATTTTTTTGAAGTAATACCTTGTTACTTTTAGTATGCCTCCCCCAGAAGGCTGCCAGAAGGAAAGCTTCTCTGCCCCGGGTGTGCTGGGCTGGTCCTGACAAGTGTGTATCCCACAGAACACCTCACCTGAGGACACCACACCACTGATCAAGGTGGAGGAGGACAGGGAACACCCACGGGAGGTGAAGTGTGAGGTGGAGAGCATGTTCGAGATGCCTGACCCCCTGGGAGACACACAGCATGAGGGCGGCCACAGCGAGGGTGACCAGGCCACCTACACCCCCACCACCACCACCACCACCAACAGCCTCCTGCACCAGTACCCGCCACACAGCCAGGCCTTTGACCAGGTGGTGGCACAGGTGCTCCCGGGTACCTCAGGCATGCATGAGGTGAGGGACACGGAGGGAAGGCTTGGAGGACTGGGTAAAACATGCTGTGCTCTCTTAAGGTGTATTTGAGGCCTCTAAAATTGCTGAGCTCCCATAATTGTCCTTGATGCTTTCCTAATAATGCTGTGCTCCCATTAGAAGATTTAAATGCCTCCCTGAAAATGCTATACCCCTTAGATGTCTCCTTAAAAATGCTGAATTCCCTAAGAAGTTTTTGACACTTCCCTAAAAACACTGTGTTCCATTACATGTCTTAAACGAAGAGAGACACAAAGAGACATTCGTGTAGTGTTCCCTATATTAAAACCTTACACCACGCCTCATTACCAGCCCATATCTAACCCCTGTGTCCCTTCTCCCAACCCCAGGAGTCAGGACATGGGTGGGACAGTGGGCCGGGCAAGGGAGACCTAACAACAGCCCCGGCCTTCCTCCTGGACAGCTTCAGCTCCCAGAAGAAACCTCTCGCCTCCTCCCACCACACCTCGCTGCACCAAAGGGTAGGATTAACACTGCATTGCTTCTCTTTCTCCCTTTTCTTATGTGTTTGACATTTAAAACTAGTATTCCCAACCTCTTCATTTATGGTAGTTTCATCTTTCATCTATTCAAAGGTATTTACTATCCATCTAAAACTATTCCCAAACTATACATATATGGATTTAACCCGTCCAGCCCCGCTGACGGCTCTGAGCCGTTGTGTGTATGTGTAACACTCAGCCCCGCTGACGGCTCCCAGCTGTCGCAAGTTCTCGACCCTTTATCTCCGTACATAATTGCCTTAGGCTTGTAATATTCACACAAGTTGTGAGTCAAGATACAGGGCAAGTTTACACTACTTGGCAACTTACCTACCAGTCCTCACTTGTCACTCACAGAAGGAAATATTTGTGCCGTCAGTTCAGCCTTTGTGCTGGGTGCCTGCAGACATGGCTGATTGCCCGCGCCGCCCGGGATCTCCTAATGAAGAATCCAACAAAGGAACGGATCCCACAACAACGTACACACCCATCACTTGTCAAGCAGAGGCAGGGTGCCACAGGTGTTGGTGCACCTCCTCACTTGGTAGAGGGACACTTCTCCCACTTCATCCCTCCTAACCCTACCAAAAAGAACCCTTCACAAAGGTGTCATGTGTGTGCCAACACGACGCGCAGAGAGCAGTGAAGGAAAGACACAAGGTCTTACTGTCAAGAGTGTGATGTTGGCCTGTGTTATGACCAGTGTTTCATGGACTACCATACCCTTCTACACTTCTGAAGCTCTCTGTGACTAAGGGTGAGCAAAGATGCTAATTTTGTACACTGTTATAACAAGTGTGTAAATATATACTAGCCTACTACTTTCTCGCTTATCTATACCTTTATCACGTATTGGGAGTTAGATACAAAGTAAAAATACGGCAGGTGGGTGATACGGGCGCAACAAGGCTGCCCCGCCACCTGCACCTTGACACCCAACATGCAGCAGAGCCTTGTCCCAAAGTTTCATGTAATGTTGAATTTTATGTTGCTAAAACAACTGATGCTCTATTCAGGAACATCCTAACACAACACTCGTGTATTATACGCTTAAACCACTGCCTGGTGTGTGATGCTGACGCCAGTCAACGCCGCACCTCCCTCCCCACCACCAGCTGGATGACGCGCGGAGCATAACCCCCTCTACTGAGTACTAAATGGCTATGGTGAGTGATTTTATGTACTTCAGGTGTTTTAACTTCGAGAAAAAGAAATATTAAAAAAATTTGGCGGGTCTGGGTGTTACTGCATCATACAACTTTGACGGGGCTCAACGGGTAAAGGCGTTTTCAGTAGTGTCACCGAGAAGTCAAACGAAGGCAGACAGATGGGAACGGGGTCAAACGTGCTCCGGGATATGTTTGCCCAAAAGGCTCTCGCCAGCCAATGCGAGCGACACTTTTCATCAGCCAATCAGCGAGTAGGTACAACCATAGCACACAGCAATGAAGTTCCCATAGGAATGTTTTGAGGAATAAAATTTAGAATATAATGCTCTTTGAGACCCAGAAAGTTGGTGTTGTATAAAGAAATATTTATTTTATTTTCATTTCACATTAAAAAGAACCTGAAAATGACATAAGCAAGAGAAAGAAGGGAAGATGCTGGGTTTTCTGATGACATTTGGCATCTTTTCGACCACTTGGCAGTGTTGTCTGACTATTTCGTGGCTATGACTTTAATCCCGGAGCAGAGCTGTTTTTTTCTTATGTTGGTGCGTTTCTTGCATCATCTCTATACATAATCATCATGTGCGGGCGAGGAAATGTATATTATTGCAATATTATAGTTGACAACAAGCTAAAACAAGGAGAAAAATAGAGTTGGCTCAGAACTCATACATACGAACTATAAACATGACCTCGGTCACCCGCCGCCCGCCACACACAAAGGTCTCTCCCAGATCTTTTTCTTTACCTTTTTTTTAATATTTCTCCATCTCCCATTTTATATGTCTATTTTGGTCATCCTCGAGGAACAAATCGTCGAACTCCTCCATCTTCCTACTTCCGAAAGTGTGCACTCTGTACAGTCTGCAGAAGAGTGGTGTACACAACAGTTTTTCTGGGCGGGGGCGCCTAAATCGGTGTTGTCTCCTAGTAACCAAATCTCCTTCCAATCCAACCAGCAACCAAATCAGTACTGTCAGACTGTCTCCTACGCTCATTGACTTTGGTTTCTTAAGGTGTCGTCTGGCAGCGGGGCCGAAATTCGTGTTCAGTAAAATTGCCGTGTTTGTGTGCTCTCATCTGAGTGTGGCGGGACACTACTGAAAACTCCTTTAGTTTCATCGTTTACCTATTCACAACTATTTACTGTTCACCTCAAACTACTCCCAGTTCTTCATTTATGGATTAGTTTCATATCATACTGCACTTAAGGAGAGTCCACTGTACTGCACTGTCTCCCTTTCTCCTCTGTTTTCTGTATCTAGCTTATGTGTGCAGTGTGTGTGTCTGCATGTTTTATCCACCTGTCCGTCTGTAGCAGGGATGTGTGTGCTGGTGTCTGTCTGTCTCTGTCTGTATCATGCATATACAGTCATCCCTCAAATAGTACGGTTTCCAATAGTTTGGTTTTGGTTTTATGTGGATTTTCTAAGAAGATTTTTAAGGATTTTTAAATATCCCAATGAGCAGAAAATTTAAAAATCCTAAAAGATCTTCTCTGACAATCTGTATAAAACCGAAACCGTACTATTTGAGGGTCGGCAGTAGATGTGTCTGCATGTGTGTATTTATGTGCCTGTCTCTGTCCTCTCCATCAGTTTGTCCTCTGTCTTCCTCACCCATTGCCCTCTCCTGCCCTGTCTTGATCTTGCTCAACCCTCCTTCTCTTTCCCTCCTTCTTCCCTCCCTTTTCCCTTCGTCTCTCTCCTTCCCTTCCCAAAATGTGAAGACAAAGCCAACTATTACCATTATAGAGAGAGAACAGAAACATATATCTCATACAGTAGCCATCTTGAAACAGGGTTCTTGAAAGTATGGATAAGCTACTCCACTTCCCTTCCTCACACCAAAGAGAAGTAGATACACATATGCATAGTAATAGGAGACAAAAAGCTCTTAGCAAAATAAAGAGGCTCCAGATTAAGTCAGAAGAACATTACTTACTGGGTGAAACTGATTGACTGTGAGGAAAGTTTAACCTGGTAGCAGCGACGGGCCAAATTTGTGGCTTTACCGTGTACCAGCGACGGGCCAAATTTTTGCCATGATATAACCCCCCAAAAAAATAGATGATGCATAAACTGATCACAAATGCTTTGATATATATTATGAAATGGTTTGCGTGAGTGAAGATTTTTTCTCATTAATTCGCTTAGAGGGGGCTTTAAGAAACATGATCCCCTCAGTTACCAGGTTAAAGAACAACAGACAGATTAGGTACTAACTGGGTGGCCACATCAAGTAAAACAGAAAAGAAAAGAAGGAAAACTTGAAGAGGACTAGCACACAAGACTAAGATCCTTCACTGACCTGCCAGGCCTAGACATGACATGGCTAAGTGTGACTACGTGTAGCCTGCCAGTAAGCCTCCAGTGACTTTGGCCTTTTTTCTAGGGGCCGGGGCTATCAGGGTGGGTGAACCAGGGCACCAGCAACACGCAGCAGCCCCTCCACACGGCCCACAGCACCCCGCCATGGCCCACAACAACCACCACAGCAGCAGGAGGAGATGAAAGTGGAGGTGCAAATGGAGGGGTTCATGATGATGAGTGCTGCAGGTTCTGCGGCTACAAGGGCCAGGCTCCGAAACATCTGAAGAAACACCTGCGGATTCACACCGGGGAGAAGCCGTTCCATTGCCCCGCCTGCAGCTACTCCTCCGCCCAGACAAGTAACCTGAACGGGCACATCAGGAGACACCACCCGGCCTTGTGTCAGGCGCGTGGTCCGCTTTCCTCAAGCAGACCTGTAAGAGATGCCGTGAGAAGAAAAGGCACGTGTTTGCAGGTGATTGATGAGCTTTGGTTATGTGCTTTATTTATAGTAAGAGATTTTTATTTATTTATTTATTTATTTATTTTTTTTTTTATAGCAAAGGAGGCAGCTCAAGGGCACGCAAAAAAAATGCCTGCAAAATAATTCCAATACGTACAAAGAAAATAAGAGGAGAAAACAGAGTAGCTTGCCTTGAGTCATACCAACTTGCAAGTGTTCAGGTCATAGGAAGGAGAAAAAGAGAGCTGTTCCAGGCTATTATAGTACCAGGGGAAGAGTTAGAAGAATGAAGACGCTAGTTAACTCTTGCATTAGGGAGTGGAATGGCATAGGGAGGGACAAACTTGGTAGACAGTTGGTTCTTGAGGATGGGGAGGAGTAATCAGTGCACAGGACCCAATGATATGGAGACAAATGCTTTACAATCCCATTCTATAGTGATGCTTTACATGTCTTTGTTGCACGTGCTTCTGTGTGTGTGTGTGTGTGTGTGCTTGTCTTTATTAGTGTGTGCTTAGCTCTCCCACACTTTACAATGGTCTGGTTGATGATATTTCACTCCTATGTCTACACCTTTTCACCTTCAAATAAAAAAAATAAAAAATTGACCTTCAAATTAAAAAAGTTAACTTTCATATTAATAAAGTTGACTTTCATATTAAAAAAAATTGACCTTCAAATTAAAAAAAAATAATTTAAAATTTAAAAAAATGTAATCAAACTGAAAGACAGGTTAATATCATGTGAATGTGTGTAGAGAGCCTGTTTTCGTAGCTTGTGGGATTTTTTCTCATCATGTCCTCATCGGCAACTCTTTCGTGCCCCGAGCAACTGGTGGTAAGCATAACTCAGCCTTCTCAGTAACCCAGCGAGCATTTTTTTTAATCCTGCACTGGAAATAGATTTTATAATGCAAATTTGCAACACTGATATTTTCTACGTGTATAAAATGAATATATCTGTGAAAAACCACAATAATATCCTGTAAAACAATAATGGTAACTGAAATAAAAGTGATCAAAGTCAACTACAGTGTACTGTGGCAAAAAGACAAACTTTCCGGCCGACCGGCTGTAACGCTGAAACCAGTGCATTCCTATGGATTTTTTTCATTGTGCATTACAGGGAGAGAGTGAATATAAAGTGTTTATGAAGTTTCATTACAATAGTGTTGAAAATAAACTAATAATTGAAGTTTTATTGTTGTTGCGTTACATATCACTTTCTTATATTTATATCATTGTTTTTTTCTTCCAGGTTAGGATGCCAGGAGTTGTAAGTTCTCCTGATGAAGATTATACCCCAACCACTGATGATGCACCCATGATAAAGAAGAGAGGAGTGAAGACTGGCACCAAACGAGGGAAGTACACTAAAATCTGCGCAAAAGACAGTGCAACAAATATAATCCTAAAAGCAGCTGAAAATGACGAGAACTGGAAGGCTGTAGCAGAGGCCAACGGCATCCCTATTCAGACAGCTTACGGGTGGATACGACGATCAGGTGAACAAAGAAAAAAACGCGGTGGTCGTCGATTTACAAAAGTTGGTGAAGAGCATGTTGAAATGATGATAGAATATGTGCGGGAAGATCCACTTATTACACTTCAGGAGATTTCTGCCAAGCTCGCTTTGGAAACTGGCATTACTGTTAGCACGAACACTGTGCACAGGCATTTAGAAGGCCAGCTTTACACAGTGAAAAAAAGACTCCCAGAACCTGCTGCTATGAATACAGAGGAAAATAAACAGAAACGGAAAGTGTATGTGGAAAAAATCATGAACAGAATTGGGCGCGGGAAAACAGTTATCTACATGGATGAGACAAATGCTAATCTTTTCCATCGACGATCTCAAGGGCATGCACGCAAGGGCTTGCATTGCATGCCTGAATGTCCCACATCAGAAGGACAAAACATTCATATACTTGGCAGCATGTCTCAGCACGGCCTGCTGTACTGGGAGCGTCGACGGGGCAGCTACAAGAAAGAAGACTGCCAGGAATGGCTGCGAAGAATGCTACGCACAATTACTGAGCCTCTCTACAACATTGTTGTTGTGTGTGACAACGCACCTGTTCTTTCTGGCATTGAATACATTGCAGAAGAGGAGGAGTTCATGGGGGTAGAAATAGTACGTATGAGTCCTTACAGTGCTCCACTAAATCCAACAGGAGAATGCTGGAGTGTCATGAAAGCCGCCATGAAGCGAGATTTGGCTGAAAATTCTGCATCGCTTATGGGCACCCCCCCTGACATGACGCAGACGGAACATCGTATCCAGTCCCTAGAACACTGCATTGATAACGCTGTTACCAACATCACACCCGTCCTCTGCCTGAACACTTGCAACCATGTACAAAAACATTTTTCTGGTGTGATGCAGATGAAGGACTTGGACGATAACTGAATGGATTGTCAGTAATTTTGAGTGCATTTATGCTGACATGTAATGCATAGTTGACTTTGATCTCTTCCTCTACATATTATTGATGGTATTATTAGTCTCATAAATATACCGTACTATGTTATTTTCATGATTTTCAGTTAACAGGGTAATCCATATTGATTTATTAAATTGGACATTGTTTTTATTTCCCTTAGTAGTAGTAACTGACTTGAAAACAATGAAAACTGACTTGGTTATGATCAATGACACTTTGCGAACGAGGAACAATGGCACAAAACTCAAATGTAGACAAGTAAATTCAGACTGCACCAAATTTTTCTTCACCAACATTGTAGTGCGAGAATGGAATAAGCTCCCACCTTCAGTGGTCCAGTGTAACACGATTGACTCCTTTAAAAACAAGCTCGACCATCACTTCCTTAAACTTAATATCAACTAGAGTTGAAGTGCAAATTGTTGAAGCCATCTGATTTATGTAGAATCACTTAATTAGGTTTAGGACAGACCACCTAGTCTGGCCCTTGGGGTCTGTGTGGTCTGGCTTTCTATGTAAATCTATGTAAATCTCTCCTGCAGCCTGTCACCCAAGATATATAAAAAAACCTTCCTTAAACATGGTAAAAATGTAGTAAAGCCCTTAAAGATGAAATAAAAAGCCACAAAACAGCTAAATAAGGAAAAAAATAAAAGGTATTCATATCCATATTTCCGTCCTCCCTGCATCCTGGCACCCAAGATGTAACGAAACCCTTCCTTATATATATATATATATATATATATATATATATATATATATATATATATATTAAAAATAAAGATAGATAGAAACCTTTAAAGATGGAATGAAAAGTCAAAAAGCCAAATATTGAAAAAAAAAAAAAGTACTTCATCTCCATATCTCCGTCCTCCCTGCATCCTGGCACCCAAGATATAACGAAACCCTTCCTATATATATATATATATATATATATATATATATATATATATATATATATATATATATATATATATATATATATATATATATATATATATATATATATAGTAAAAATAAAGATAGATCGAAACCTTTAAAGATGGAATGAAAAGTCTCAAAACAGCCAAATATTGAAGAAAAAAAAAAAAAAGTACTTCACCTCCATATCTCCGTCCTCCCTGCAGCCTGTCACCGAAGATGTAAACAAACCCCGAGTGCCAGTCAGTGCCAGAGGAGTGCCACGTAAGTATAAAGACCATGTACTGACCCACGGAAACACTCTTATTAATGGAGGTTTCATGCCCCTATAGAATATCCCCAAAAGAAGGCTGCCATTAGGGTATTTGATAGGAATTACAAGGTGTTGAGTGAGTAAATAGGGATCACCCTCGGACGCTATAGGCACGCCCGCGGACTGATCACCCACGCCCCCGCGCCCACTTGCACTCACTCAGCATGGGAGGAGATGTAATGCCAGGAGGTTAAGTTAAGTATGGAATGTACACAGGATCACAAAAGTAGGTATAAGTATTGTAAGTAGTTAAGTGTCTCCCCGTACGACCGTTAGATTTCCGCACTCCATTACATATTTTTGTTGTTGTTTCTCATGAAGATGTCCCGGGGGTAGGGGGTGGTAGCCAGGGACCTCTTTGTGAGAAACAACAACAAAAAAAATGTTACGGAATGCGGAAATCTAACGGCCTGAAGAGACACTTAACTACTTTCTACAACATCCGCTAGCTTGGTATTTAAGGTTGTGGCTGCCTCTAGTGGATTGTGTAGTTGTAGCTTGTTATTTCTCTTCCCATGTTATGTCTGTGGAGGTAACTAGGCCCCCTATAGCACTCAAGAAGAGGAAGAAGATCAGAAGAAGAGGAAGAAGACCCTTTATTTTGTTTTACCTTTTAATTCCAGGCGAGTCCAGTCCCTTAGGCCCTTAGAAGACAGCAGTAACAATGGCGGTGGACGGTCTGCTGTCACTGCGCTGGAACAACCACTCGTCCTCCTTCCTCAAGCAGCTCTCCTTCCTGCGGGACAAGGTGACGGGGGGATGTGGGTTAGAGTGTTGTCCAGGCTTGCTGTGGTGGAATAGACAAATGCTGTATAAGTTGTAATCTGTATAGTCTTTGGGAAGTGAATAGAGGATGAATGTGTGTGTGTATGTGTGTGTGTCATATAGACAAGCTATGTGTGTGTGTGTGTGTGTGTGTGTGTGTGTGTGTGTGTGTGTGTGTGTGTGTCACCTTCCTTGTGATAGAGTCCCTCCCCCACCCCTGCCACCTCCCTGCACTAACCGTCCCTTCCCTCCCCGGCTGCAGGAGACGTACAGTGACCTGACCCTGGTGTGCGGCGGCCAGTTCTACCAGGTGCACCGGCTGGTGGTGTCCGGCTGCAGCGAGTACTTCCGTGCCATCCTGGAGCACACGCCGTGCCGGCACCCAGCGGTGGTGC
Source organism: Eriocheir sinensis (assembly GCF_024679095.1). Classification (NCBI taxonomy): domain Eukaryota; kingdom Metazoa; phylum Arthropoda; class Malacostraca; order Decapoda; family Varunidae; genus Eriocheir; species Eriocheir sinensis. Next base: position 12,202,859 of record NC_066519.1, read on the forward strand.
TGCAGGACCTGCCGCCCCGCCACCTGGAGGCCCTGCTCAGCTACATGTACCTGGGCCAGGTGTCCGTGCCGCAGGACCAGCTGGGCGGCCTCATCAGGGCCGCAGAGTGCCTGGCCATCAAGGGCCTGGCTGTGCCTGACGAGGCCACACCCACGCCCACACCGCCACCCCACCAGGATGCCCGGGGCCGCCCCACCCCGGCCTGGGAAGATGGGCCGCCGCCCCCCAAGCGCCGCCGCCAGGACAGGGGCGAGGCTGGCGGCAGCCCTGGCCCCCCGCCACACAGGGGTGACTCAGGGAGGAGCAGCAGAAGCAGCAGCAGGGGCAGCAGCCCCCAGCAGGTCACCCCCTCAGCCACGCCGCATCAGGTAAACACCCGGCAACTCTGATAAGACGAAGCAGGTCTTGCACACTTGCAGAGTACAGTTATCCTTCAGCTAAGGACCTGTCCAGCAGGGCTGCTGCTGTGTGCCAGCAGTGTGCTGTGATGACTGGCCATTCAAGTGTTACAATTAACAGTTTTCTATGTCAATCAACTGAGAAGTGTCAGTTTCCAATTAAAATGTTTCCACTTTTGAAAATTTGTTGAAGTAATACTTCCAGATACTTTTAGTTTGCCTCCCCCAGAAGGCTGCCAGAAGGAAAGCTTCTCTGCCCCGGGTGTGCTGGCCTGGTCCTGACAAGTGTGTATCCCACAGAACACCTCACCTGAGGACACCACACCACTGATCAAGGTGGAGGAGGACAGGGAACACCCACGGGAGGTGAAGTGTGAGGTGGAGAGCATGTTCGAGATGCCTGACCCCCTGGGAGACACACAGCATGAGGGCGGCCACAGCGAGGGTAACCAGGCTGCCCACACCCCCACCACGGCCAGCACCAACAGCCTCCTGCACCAGTACCCGCCACACAGCCAGGCCTTTGACCAGGTGGTGGCACAGGTGCTCCCGGGTACCTCAGGCATGCATGAGGTGAGGGACACGGAGGGAAGGCTCGGAGGACTGGGTAAAACATGCTGTGCTTTTGTAAGGTGTTTTTGAGGCCTCTAAAAATGCTGAGCTCCCATAATTGTACTTGATGCTTCCCTAATAATGCTGTGCTCCCATAAGAAGATTTAAATACCTTGCTGAAAATGCTGTGCTCCCTTAGATGTCTCCTTAAAAATGCTGAATTCCCTAAGAAGTTTTTGACGCCCCTAAAAACACTGTTCCCTTGCATGTTTTTAATGAGGAAACACAAAGAGACATTCAAGTGTAGTGTTCCCTATATTAAAACCTTACACCACGCCTCATTACCAGCCCATATCAAACCCCTGTGTCCCTTCTCCCAACCCCAGGAGTCAGGACATGGGTGGGACAGTGGGCCGGGCAAGGGAGACCTAACAACAGTCCCGGCCTTCCTCATGGACAGCTTCAGCCCCCAGCAGGAGCCTCTCGCCCCCTCCCACCACACCTCGCTGCACCAAAGGGTAGGATTAACACAATACTAAACGGTTTCTCTCCTTGTCTTCCTTTCTCCTCTGTTTGCTATTCATTTACATCCATATCTAGCTTCTGTGTGTAGTGTGTGCCTGTTTTATGTATCTGTGGTTGTCTGTAGTATATGTAGGTGAGTGTGTGTGCATGCAAGTCTCTGTCTGTAGTATGTGTCTTTATGTGTCTGCATGTGTATGTGTGTCTGTCTCTATCCTGTCCATCAGTTTGTTGTCTCTGTCTTCCTCACCCCATCCAATGCCTGACCTCACCTGATCTAGCTGAAGAAGGTGTGAAGGGAAAACTAATACTACTGTTACTGATACTAATATACATGAATGAAGAGAAAAGAAACTTATATCTCATGACAGTAGCCAGCTTGAGACAGGGTTCCTCAAAGTATGGATAAGAGATATACATACTATTCCTTCAATTACTAGTCCCTCACACATAGATAACATAAGTACCTAAGAACAGGAGGCACACAGCTCTTAGCAAAATCAAAAAAGAGGCTTCAGAAAGAGACATAAGGATGATCATGGTGTCTGTCAAGCACAGTGACTTTGAGAAGAGTTGAAGGCATAATGCAATAGTGTACACTGGGGAAAAGACTATTGCTACAGACTACTAACTGGGTAGCCACATGAAGTAAAACAGAAAAAAAAGAAAGGAAGGTAAATATGAAGAGGACTAGCTTACAGGAAACATACTAGAGCCTTCACTGACCTTCCTAGACAAGCCTGGAAATGAAGTGGATAAGTGTGACCACGTGTAGCCTGCCAGTACACCTCCAGTGACTATGGCCTTTCTTCTAGGGGCCGGGGCTATCAGGGTGGGTGAACCAGGGCACCAGCAACACGCAGCAGCCCCTCCACACGGCCCACAGCACCCCGCCATGGCCCACCGCAACCACCACGACAGCAGCAGGAGGAGATGAAAGTGGAGGTGCAAGTGGAGGGGTTCACGATCGGCGGTGCTGCAAATTCTGCGGGTACAAGGGCCAGGATGTCTCACAGCTGCGGAAACACCTGCGGATTCACACCGGGGAGAAGCCATTCCAGTGCCCCGCCTGCAGCTACTCCTCCGCCCAGAGCAGTAACCTGAACGTGCACATCAAGAGACACCACCCGGCCTTGTGTCAGGGGGACGGTGCACCTCCTGCTGGGGGGGCGCCCATGTCCATGCTCGGGGAAGGACAGCAGACACAGACACAGACACAGGCACCAGTCGTCATGCAGACCTGTGAGACGAAATAAACCATGAAGAGAAAAGGCGATGGTCTCGAAAATGTTTGCAGGTGATTGATGAGCTTTGGTTATGTGCTTTTTTTTATAGTGAATGCTTGCAACATGATTCCAGTACAAAGAAAAAACAGAGGCAGGAACAGAGCAGCTCACCTTAAGTCATGCCGTCTTGCAAGTGTTCAAGTCATAGGAAGGAGAAAAAGAAAGATGTTACAGAGTTTATATACTACCAGGGGGGAAGAGTTGGAAGAATTAAGATGCTATTTAACTCTTGCATCAGGGAGTGGGATGGCATAGGGAGGGACAAACTTGAAGAGACGAGTCATAGGAAGGAGAAAAAGAAAGCTGTTCATAAGTCTACATGCTACCAGGGGGGAAGAGTTAGAAGAATGAAGATGCTAGTTAACTCTTGTATCAGGGAGTGGGATGATATAGAGAGGGACAAACTTGAATAGATAGTTGGTTCTTGAGGATGATGAAGAGTGGTAATCAGTGCACAGGACCCAATGATATGGAGACAAAGGGAAGAGTTAGAAGAATGAAGATGCTAGTTAACTCTTGCATTAGGGAGTGGGATGGTATAGATAGGGACAAACTTGATAGACAGTTGGTTCTTGAGGATAGAGAGGAATAATCAATGTACAGGACCTAATGATATGGAGACAAACACTTTATACCCATTTTATAGTGATGCTTTACATATATTTGTTGCATGTGCTTCTGTGTGTGTGTGTGTGTGTGTGTGTGTGTGTGTGTGTGTGTTTGTCTTTGTTATTGTGTGCTTAGCTCTCCCACGCTTTACAATGGTTTGGGTGACGATATTTCACTCCTATGTCTAGCCTCTGGGCAATGTTAGAAGGCTTGCATATGGGTCACCAATAAGGCTTTAAGAATGCTGGCTCAAGTCCATCTCACTGTAAGAAACCCTTGAAGAATACTGGCTTATGTCTATCTAACTGTAAGGAAAGAATACTGGCTTATCTATGTCACTAAAAAGGTCCTTAAGAATGTTGGGTCAAGTCCATCTCACTGTAAGAAACCCTTGAATAATACTGGCTTACGTCCATCTAAGAAAGGCTTAAAGAATGTTAACTTGTGTCCAGTAAGTCTAAGGAAAGCTTGAAGAAGACTGGCTTATGTCCATCTCATTGAAAGAAAGCCTTGAAGAATCCCAGCTTGTGTCCATCTAAGTGTAAGAAAGACATTGATTATTTTTTTTTGCAGTAAAGTAAGCAAAAATATATGAGAAAAAAAGCTTGCTAAAAAACCCCCACTAAATGCTAACTTTTGTCTAACTCAGAGAAGTTTGAAGAATACTAACTTTTGTCCCTCTAAAATATAAGGAAGACTTGAAAAATACTAACTTGTGTCCTTGAGGAATACTAGCTTGTATCTGTAACTAGGAGAGGCGTATAGAATGATAACTTATGTCCATCAAACTGTAAGAAAGCCTTGAAGATTGCTGCTTGAATCTAACTGTAAGAAAAGCTTGGAGAATATGAACTTACATCCCTCTAAAGTCTAAGGAAGGTTTGATAAATACTAACTAGCTTATATAAGAATGCTAACTTACGTCCATCAAACTGTAAGAAAGCCTTGAAGATTGCTGCTTGAATCTAACTGTAAGAAAAGCTTGGAGAATATGAACTTACATCCCTCTAAAGTCTAAGGAAGGTTTGAAAAATACTAACTATGTCCCTCTAACTGAATGCAAGCCTTGAAGATTGCTGCCTTAAGTCCTTGCAAAATACTGGCTTGAGTCTAACTGTAAGAAAAGCTTGGAGAATATGAACTTGCATCCCTCTAAAGTCTAAGGAAGGGTTGAAAAATACTAGCTAGCTTATAGAATGCAAACTTATGTCCCTCTAACTGAATGAAAGCCTTGAAGATTGCTGCTTAAATCCTTGAAAACTACTGGCCTATGTCTATCAAACTAAGAACGGCTAAAGAAATACTAACTTATGTCCCTGAATAATACTACCTTATGTTTGACTCTATGAAAGGCTTATAGATGCTAACTTATGTCCCTCTAACTGAATGCAAGCCTTGAAGATTGCTGCCTTTTGTCCTTGAAAACTGCTGGCTTGTGTCTATCAAACTAAGAACGGCTAAAGAAATACTAACTCATGTCCCTGAATAATACTAGCTTATGTTTGACTCTATGAAAGGCTTATAGAATGCTAACTTATGTCAATCTAACTGTAGGAAAGCCTTGAAGATTGCTGCTTAAATCCTTGAAAACTACTGGCCTATGTCTATCAAACTAAGAAAGGCTAAAGAAATACTAACTCATGTCCCTGAATAATACTGGCTTATGTCTAACTGTACAAAAGGCTTATAGAATGCCAACTTATCTTCATCTAAAGTCTAAGAAAGGCTTAAAAATACTGGATAAGTCCTTGAGAAATACTGGCTTATGTCTATCAAACTAAGAAAGGCTAAAAAAACACTAACTCATGTCCCTGAAGAATACTAGCTTATGTCTAACTCTACGAAAGGCTTATAGAATGCTTAACTTTCCTCCCTCTCCCTCATTATCATCCCTTCCTTTCCTCTCTCTTCCAGGACCCCAGCGTGGCACTAAGGCTACCCGGTACATCCCCACAGGACACCCCCCCAGGCCCACTAGCAGCCACCACCCTCTCCATGCTTACCCTCCCATGCACACTGCCAGGCGAGAGGGAGGGAGAGCTGGGCGGGAGGGTCGGGCGGGAGTGGCGATGTGACTACCCAGACTGCGGCTACGTGACGGACCGGGAGTCGTGGCTCAAACAACACTATCGGAAACATACTGGGGAGAAGCCGTTTGCGTGCCCACTCTGCTCCTTCCGTTCCGCTCAGAAGGGAAACGTCAATGTCCATATCAAGCGTGTCCACTACGGAGGCGCCTTTCACTCAAGTACCGGGCCTAATACTCCACCTACTACCACTACTACTACTACTGCTACTGCTACTACTACTATCCCTGCTGCTACCCCTGGTCTGGCTGTTCCTATTGTGGGTGTCAGTGCCTCCAAACATGTTCTCCTGCCGTACCTCGAAGGGAAGGAGCAAACGGGTGTGTCAAAAATCACAGAATGGGGTGTGTGATGTGTGTGTCTGTTTGTCTCTGTGTGTGTGTGTGTGTGTGTGTGTGTGTGTGTGTGTGTGTGTGTAATTTGTCCGTGCCCTGTTCATGAGCTGGGCCCCTTTTTTTTCTCTCTCTCCTCTTCTCTCTTTTTCTCCTCTTTTTCTCCTCCTCTCCTCTCCTCTCCTTCTCTCTTCTTCTCTCTTCTCTCTTCTCCTTCTCTCTGCTTCTCTCTTCTCCTCAATTCTCATTTTCTCCTCTCCTTCTCTCCTCTCCTCCCCTTCTCTCTTCTCATTTTCTCTTCTCCTCTCTTTTTTTCCTCCTTTCTTCTTTTCTCCTCCTCTCTTTTTCTCCTCCTCTCTTTTTTTTCTGCTCTTATCTTTCTTTTCTTTCCTCTTTTTCTTTTCCTCCCTTTCTTCTCTTCTTTTTCTCCTATTCTGTGTGTGTGTGTGTGTGTGTGTGTGTGTGTGTGTGTGTGTGTGTGTCAAGCATAACATCACTGTGCATTCATTTTCAGGGATTAACTCAGATGTAGATTTTAACACACTCGCAAAAATTATGTTACAAATGAATGAAATGGAACTTGAATAGAACAAACAACTTATACATTAGCAATACATACATATATACATACAGTCACACAAGTTAGTAATGTATGTATCCTTAATGTATCTTACTTTACTTTCCTTCATCTCAGTTTTTTAAGTAAAGAAATTCCTCCTGTGAAGTTACGAGTTAATTTAATCGTGTAAATAATAGGATGATGATCAATAAAGACAAAGTATTATTATTATTATTACTATTATTAATTACTACTATACTATTGGTCCTATAATTTAACACACTATAATAAAACAACTAAATCTTTTTCTTTTGTTTTCTTTCATTTTCTTTTTTCTTCTTCTTTTTTCTCGTTTTCTTTTTTCTTTCTCTTTTTCAATCTTTTTCATGTTTTTTCAATCTTTTTCTCTTCTCTCTCTCTCTCTCTCTCTCTCTCTCTCTCTCTCTCTCTCTCTCTCTCATATTTTTAATCACTTTTTTTTTATACAATCATTTTTTTGGTTTACTCAATTCTCATTACTTTTCTTCTAAAGCAAAAATGATAAAAAAAGATAATTATAATAATAATAATAATAATAATAATAATAATAATAATAATAATAATAATAATAATGGTAATGATGCTGGTGATGGAGAGGTGTGAGAGCATTGATTTCCCCGTCGTCTGAGAAGGGAAGGGAGGAGAAGGGAAGGGAAAGGAAGGGAAGGGAGGAGAAGGGGAAGAGAAGTAAAGGGAAGGGAAGGGAAGGGATGAGAGGAGAAGGGTGGATAAGGGAAGAGAAAGGAAGGGAAGGGAAGAGAAGGGAAGGGAAGAGAAGGGAAGGGTAGAGAAGGGAACACAAAGGAACACAAAGGAAGAACAAACAACAGCAGACCTGCTGGTCCTTTCGAGGTTGTTTGTGACAAGCTACACTAACTATCTAATCAAAGGTGGAAGATGAAGGACAGCAAAGGCGAAGGCTCCTCCCCACCCCCCCATCCCTCCAGCCAAAGCTGGCAGGAAAGGAAAAAGAACCATGCAGCATGGAAAAACTGCATGGAATTTATGTAGGAAAGAGGAAAGAACTACCATTACTGCTACCACTAACCGGGCAATAAAAGCGGACAAGGACACCAGTATTCGAAAGAACTTAACGTTATTACGACAATGAGTAATATCTTAGTTGCTGGTTGGATTCAAAACACTTGTCTAATCTATTCTTGAAGGCCGTAACTGTTGTACTATCAACGACATCACAAGGTAGAGAGTTCCAAACATTAACAACTCGATTGAAGAAGAAGTGTTTAGCTTCGTGCGACGAGAATCTTTTACCACTTATCTTCAAATTGTGATTTCTTCTTGTTCTATTTGATCGATCAATTGTAATCTTCCGCATTAATATCACTGAATCCTTTGAACATTTTAAACACTTCTATTAGATCGCCTCGCATTCTTCGTTTTGATAGGCTGAATAAATTTACTTCTTTAAGCCTTTGTTCATATGACAAATTTCTCAACCTAGGAATCATCTTTGTTACTCTTCGTTGGACCCGTTCCAACTTTTCTATGTCTTTTCTGTAGTAGGGAGACCAAAACTGTACACAGTACTCTAGACGGGGTCGAACCAACGAATTATACAGTTTTAATATTACTTTTTTCCGATTTATTATTAAAGACTCGTCCGATGAAGCCAACCAATTTGTTTGCAGTTTTAACTACCTCTGAACAATGCTGACCGGGCTTTAAATCGCTTGATATAGTGATTCCAAGATCCTTTTCTTTACTTACTGCAGAAAGTTGTTGGCCATTCATTACGTACCGAACGCAATTGTTATTTATTCAGATGTGCAAAACTTTACATTTCTCAACTTTAAATTTCATTTGCCATTTGTTTGCCCAACGTGCAAGTCGATCTATATCTGATTGTAAAGCTTCTACGTCGAGTAGCGCAGTTACTTTACTAGCAATTTTTGTGTCATCAGCAAATTTTGATACTTTGCAAGTGAGCCCATCATCGATATCATTAACATAAATTAAGAAGAGCATGGGGCCAAGCACTGATCCTTGAGGTACGCCGCTTTTGACATCGAGCCAGTTAGATGTAACACCGTTTAGAACTACTCTCTGTTTCCGCTCAGAGAGCCAGTCCGCAAGCCAATTGTGAATGTTACCCGAGATACCGTGCGCCAGTAGTTTGCTGAGCAATCGTTGGTGGGGACCTTATCAAATGCCTTTTGAAAATCCAGATATATGATATCTACTGATCTGCTTTCATCGAACACCTCAAAAATATAGTGAAAAAATCAAGTAAGTTAGTCAAACACGAACGTTTACTACGGAAGCCATGTTGCGAATTATTTATTATATTATTTTCTTCGAAGAATTTCACCATATTGTCGCGAATGATAGTCTCCATTAACTTACAAACAATAGATGTCAGGCTAATTGGTCGATAGTTTCCTGGATGAGACTTGTCCCCATTTTTGAAAATTGGTGTGACATTTGCAAGCTTCCAATCCGACGGAACGTTTGCAGCTGTTAAAGATTTATTGAATATGATGGAGAGCGGTTTACAAATTTGATGTTTGATTTCTTTTAAGACCCAAGGGCAATTTTGTCTGGACCAGGAGCTTTGCTTACTTTAAGCTTTTCAGTTTTGCGTAAAATGTCACTTTCTACGATGAGCACGCCACTTAACATCTTTTCGGTCCTTCTAACCTCCGGGGGTTGAGGTGATAAACAATCTTCGTCGGTAAATATGGATGCGAAAAAGTTATTTAGGATTGTAGCCATTTCATTTTCATCGTTCGTGTGGTTACCATTTTCATTAGCAAGCGGTCCGATACCACAAGTGAGTGACTTTTTATTATTTACATAGCTGAAAAATTCTTTAGGATTAGATTTACTTGTTTCCGCTATATCTTCTTCAAGATTTTCTTGCTTCGTTTTATTAATTTCTTGGTTTCGCGGCGAATTCTGTCCAACTCTAGTTTGTCAGCCTCTCTCTTATATGATATGTACATAATTTATACACGTTTTTTAGAGATAGGCTATTTTGAATTTCGTTATTCCACCATTTGGGTTTCTTCTTAGAAGCTGAACGTCTGTTACGATAGGGTACGCATATGCTTATGGCATTGTTCAATATTGTGGTGAAGGCCCCCAAGATTTATCAATATCTGTTTCCGCCGTGATTTCAGTCCAGTCAGAATTATTTAGAATTGATCGGAGTCTTTCGAAATTCGCTCTCTGATAATCAGGCACCTTTTCTTTACTAGGGGTTACTTTACTTTCTTTCATATTGATGCTGAATGTGATTGTTCGGTGATCGCTAGAACTAAAAACTGGACCAACATTTACTTCGTTAACTAGATCAGCTGTCGTTGAAAAGATAAGGTCAAGTATATTATTTTCCCGAGTCGGTTCTTGAACGTGTTGATGTAAATCACTTTCTAGTAAATTTGTGTACAGGTCGAGCCCTGTATGACAGTTCAACGGTTCACCCCATCTTTTCACTGGCAAGTTAAAGTCCCCAACAATTACTGCCTCGCAACTGCTACTTATTTCTAATAATAATTCACTTAATGCGTGGTCGATATCAAGAGTCTGCCTTGGCGGTCTGTAGATAAGTCCAATTACTATTTTACGAGATTTATTTTTAATTTCAATGAAGACCGTGTCTACATTGGTTATAATATCTGTTTTCACGGATACTGGATGGAGAGAGTTGTGGATATAAACGATAACGCCTCCACCCTGTCTGTTCTCTCTTTCATGACTAAACATGGTATAACCCGGTAATCTATATTCCGCAATGAAATCTCTATTTGAAGTGTCTATCCAAGATTCTGTGACTCCGATGATGTGATAATGATTTGTAGCTGCGAGGACTTCTAAGTCTTCAAATTTGTTACGTAGGCTACGAGCGTTTACATAGCAAGCTTTAATGTGATTCGAGTCGGGAGTTTTACGGGTTGAGTGCACCCTTACGGTGGAGCTGCTGGTGTTCTCGCCTCCGCGTTTTTTGGCTTTCGAAGAGCCACTTGGTCACAGAGCAGCCTCCCGAAACGGGCTGCTCCAACAGGGTTTAAGTGAATGCCATCAGGAAGGAACAAGTCCGAATCGTAGTAAAATTGTTCCACAAGTTAGCGAACTGGACGTTTTCTTGTGAGCAAAGGGACTGAAGTCTGTAGTTGGTGCGGAAGGCCTTACTGTAAAAGCTAGATTCGGCACCGACCCTCAGGAGGATTCCTGAGATTATGATGTTACTGGCATCCGTTTTACGTTTATACTGCTTGATCATGCGGCGGTATTTCTCAAGCAGTTCCTCAGAAAGGGTTGTCTTTACGTCATTTGTCCCCGCGTGAATGACAAAGAGGGTGTTTCGGTCGGCATTTCTCGTGACATCATCGCACGCTGCGGTGATGTCGTCCAGTCTGGCACCTGGATAGCAGTAACGTTTTCTGCGGCCGTTTGATGAACGACCACAGAACTCAACCAGCTGGCCACGCACCATGGAGTCCCCAACTAGGCGAGTCTCGAACTCATCCTCCATGGTGTCTGCCAGCACCTGGAACCTATTGAAGGTAGTGGGGGTCAGTAAATCCTTGGTTGCCTGCTTCGGTTTGGCTCCATTCCTTACAGGTTGGAACCCGACATCCTGTGAAGCAGGAAGAGAAGCGTTAAGTGGGGCAGGCTGGAAGTTGTCCTGTGAGGCAGGCTGGGAGTTAGCCTGTGAAGCAGGCTGGGGGTTAGCCTGTGAGGCAGGCTGGGGGTCAGCCTGTGAGGCAGGCTGGCGGTTGTTCTGTGAGGCAGGCCGGGGGTTAGCCTGTGAGGCAGGCTGGGGGTTAGCCTGTGAGGCAGGCTGGGGGTTAGCCTGTGAGGCAGGCTGGGGGTTATCCTGTGAGGCAGGCTGGGAGGGGAAGGCAAAGCAAGGCAAGGCAAGGCAAGGCAAGGGAAGGGAAGGGAAGGGAAGGGTCGAGGGGAAAGGAAGGGAAGGCAAAGGAAGGAAAGGAAAGGAGAGGAAAGGGAAAGGGAAAGAAAGGAAAGGAAAGGAAAGGAAAGGGAAAGGAAAGGGAAGGGAAGGGAAGGGAAGGGAAGGGTCGAGGGGAAAGGAAAGGAAAGGGAAGGAAAGGGAAGGAAAGGAAAGGCAAGGGAAAGGAAAGGGAAAGGGAAAGGGAAGGGAAGGGTGTGAAGAGGACCAAAGAGGGTTGAAATTCATTACTAATATATGAAGGAAATATGAATAGTACTCGTGGAGGAGGAGGAGGAAGAGGAGGAGGAGGAAGAAGAGGAGGAGGAAGAGGAGGGTACGTGCGATATAAACCCCTTTAATTAAAACTATTGGTGTTTGCTCCCCTTCTTCGATAATAATAATAATAATAATAATAAATAAATTGATTTCATACGTATATATTCGACTTTTCTCTCTCTCTCTCTCTCTCTCTCTCTCTCTCTCTCTCTCTCTCTCTCTCTCTCTCTCATGAGCATAACTATCGTGTGTCTATATTAGCCGAGAGAGAGAGAGAGAGAGAGCGAGAGAACCGTGTAAATGATGCTGGGATAATCATAGTTTTGTCATGCTCTCTCTCTCTCTCTCTCTCTCTCTCTCTCTCTCTCTCTCTCTCTCTCTCGGCAAGCAAGCATGTCCTTATCCTCTCGTGGCCTGATGGTTGAGTCTTAACCCTTCCACTCATTTTTCCTCGCTCTCTTTCTCCCCTCATGCACTCCCCCTCTCCCTCTCCCTCTCTCTCTCTCTCTCTCTCTCTCTCTCTCTCTCTCTCTCTCGGGCGGTCGATACGGCAAGGGGACTGACAGCGGGAGCACAGGCGGCAGCAGCAGACGACTCCCCTCTCTCTCCCTTCCTAGTTTCCTTACATCAGGGCGAGGGGCGGGTCGCGCAACACCTCCGCTCACCGAATCCCGAGGCACGCTGGGCCCTACCATAGCCCTGCACCCCTATACTACACCCCACCGGCGGCTCTAGTACTGTCCCCAACCCTCGCCTCTCCCCATGGCCCTGGTTCACGCCTAAGCCGCTGCACTGGGCCTATAGAGCGGTCGGGAGGGAAAGGTTACATTCTGGGACTGCATTGTTTTGTGTTCGCGTGAGGGCGTATGGTTGGGCTTTGTTCCTAAGGCTTTCCCGGCGTGTGGGGTGTTCAGGGCGTGTGCTGAGGCTTCCACTGGGTCTGAGAGTGGGTATAGAGGCGTTTGTGTGTCCCTGGCAAGAGTATCACCGGGGCAATGGTAACGCGAGGTGTGTTCCCCTGGTGTGTGCGGGTACCGTGCTGCTGAAGGCGACGAGGATTTGGCCCACCCGACGATGCGTGCAATGGCGTGACGGCGACGTGCAGCCCTCCGGTGTGAGTGCGTGAGTGAGTGTGAGGGCGTGAGTGCGTGCGGAGGAACACCATAACCGCGAGGAGGAGAGCGGAGTGAGGCTGTGAGATACGAAGAAGAGAAGAAAGGAAAGGAGGAGATTGGAAGCACGCCATTCAGCCAACCCAGACCATCCCGGCGGCAAGCAAGCACACACACACACACACACACACACACACATCTCAGTTCGGGGAAATCGAAGTGCCTCTCGCATCCTCGGACCCATGAGACTACGAGCGAGGAGGAAGAGGAGGAGGAGACACTCAATGGCATAAGACCCCGACCCCCACGGCCCTCCAACCAGCCCCCGCCTCACCCCCAACGCCATGGCCAGCGCGGCGGGTACCCAGGCCCTACAGCAGGCCCAACAGAACCCGCAGCAGAACCCACAGCAGCAGAACCCCCAGCAGAACCCAGCGCCCAGTTCCCAGCAGCAGCAACAGCAGCAGACGCACAAACGCCAAACATCATGCAAAACGAAAAGCTCCTCCGCGGATTATGCCAACGTGCGTACGACCGAGGCCACGCAGGTAGGTAGTGACGTGAATTAGGGCAAACTGGGGCAGGCAAACAGGGACAAAAATAAAGGTGGAGGGTCAGTAGAGGCGAACAATGACTCCAGCGATAAAGGGGGACGTTCGGGACAGGCAGAGCAACGTAGAGAAACAATGGGAACGGTAGATATTGAAGTGAAAGGCTGGAAAAAGTCAGAGGGTCATACGTAAACAAAGAGATACTGAACTGAGGTAAAGGACAGTGACTACAGCAATACAAATGGACGGTCGGGACAGGGAAAGCAAAGTAGAAACAATGGGAACGGTAGATATTGAAGTGAAAGGCTGGAAAAAGTCAGAGGATCATACGTAAGAAAAGAAAGAGATACTGAAATGAGGTAATGAACAATGACCACAGCAATACAAATGGACGCTCGGGACAGGCAGAGAAACATAGGGAAACAATGGGAACGGTAGATATTGAAGTGAAAGGTTGGAAAAAGTCTAAGGATCATACGTAAACAAACAAAGAGATACTGAAATGAGGTAAACGAACAATGACTACAGCAATACAAGTGGACGCTCGAGGCAGGGAGAGAAACGTAGATAGACAATGGACAGGGGAATTGATGAGGGGATAGGTTAGAAAAAGTCAGAGGATTATGAGTAAACAAAGAGAGATATAATGAATCGATGGAAAGGTTATCACAGGTAGAGCATCATAAGTAAACAAAGGAGATGAGTCATTGAAAAGGCCAGCACTGCAAGAGAACGCAGGTAAACAATGGAAAAGGTAATTCATTAAGGTAAAGAGGCAAGAAAAGGTTAGAGCAATGAAGATAACCAATGAAAAAGATAATGAATTGCTCGAACGGTTATCCCAGTCTGAGCATCTTAAGTTTGCAACGGAGGTAATGAATTGAGATAAGAAGTCAGTACCGTATAAGAGGCAACGTAGGTGAACAAAGGTACCTAATTGGCTGAGGTAAAGAGGTCAGCAGTCAGACCATCGTAGGTAAACAAAGAAGATGAGTCACTGAGAGGAAAGGTCAGCACTGTACGAGCATCACACGTTAGTAAACAAAGAACATACTGGATTAAGGTGAAAGAAAGGTCAGGCAGACAATGGAGATAATGAACTGAGGTGAACAATTAGAACAGGTAAATTTTGATGCACAGGTAGTTGTTGTTAATTAGGATAGAGAATGACCTGAATAGTAACGGGATGGTACGGTTAAATGCGGTCACTTGTTCTCTTGTGCGGTTCCCTTTCCTACCGCCCCCCTTAACCGCAAAAAAAAAGGAACTAGAGAGAGAGAGAGAGAGAGAAACACACACACACACACACACACACACACACACACACACACACACACACACACACAGACATACAGACACAGACAGAGGCAGAGAGAGAGGTCAGCGGTCAGCACGAAGCAAACCAACACAGGAATTAGCCACCACGCAACCACAAAACGGTAACAAAAAAAAAATAATAATAATAATAATAATCGACAAACAAAGAAAGGCATCTGTTAACCGTGTGACAGACGAGGCCGCGGCAGGTAAAGGCTCGGACAGGTGAGGTTAATCTGCTAATTGGTCAGTGTCGAAAAAATTAATTAACTTCATGACCAGCGACGGCACGTGTCTTTTGATGAAGCTAAACATTATTATCTTTTTATTACGAGGGTTTGCACAGAACGGACACCTTATCGTCTTCCTCATTGCCGAGCTTGTCTGTAAAATTTTTGTCTATCTTTAACCCTCATTTCCTCATATTAAAGTTAGCTCTAACTCACTCTACCATACGCCAAAACGTAGCCCATCCATCCCTCTCTCTAACCATGCCAAGAACACCCAGTAAAACTATCTCACTTTAGAGCTATCTCACATTTTGCACAAGTATTTCCCATCGGCAACACCCAGAACATTAAATCGCTATATTTCATTACCAGGATTTGAGGGACATTAGTAGTAGTGGGATATTGGTTGCCTTTCCTTAACTAACCTTCCCGAAATAGTTAACTGGTTGCATGATGCGTCTTTTGATCCAACTAAACATCATTATCTTTTTATTAGGTACGAGGATTTGAGGAACATTATTAGTAGCGATATGTTGTCTTTCCTTAACTAACCTTCCCGAAACAGTGAACAGGTGGCATGATACGTCTTTCGATCCGACTAATTATTATTTTTATCCAACTAAACATTTTTTTATTAGGTACGTTTTTTTGAGAGATTATTAGTAGTGAGCTGCCTTTCCTTTACCTCCCTAAAAGAGTCAATAGTTCGCCGAGTGTGTCAAATGAACATCAATTTTGATTATTTTTTACAATATTTTTAACGACGTAGGAACTCAACATCTTTTTTTATTACGATTTTATAGACATTAGTGATAAGTCGTCTGTCTCTAACACGCCTAAATATATCATAAATAGTTCCCATGGTGTGTCAAACGATCTAAGCTTAACTATATTTCATCACGATAGTTTTGGGGTCATACGAACTAAACATTACGATAATATTAAAGACAATAGTGATATATCGTCTATCCTTAAACGCCCTAAAATAGATATAATAAATAGTTCCCATGGTGTGTCAAACGATCTAAGCTTAACTATATTTTATCACGATAGTTTTGGGGTCATACGAACTAAACATTACGATAATATTAAAGACAATAGTGATAAATCGTCTATCCTTAAACGCCCTAAAATAGATATAATAAATAGTTCCCATGGTGTGTCAAACGATCCAAGCTTAATTAACTATATTTTATCACGATAGTTTTGGGGTCATACGAACTATACATTACGATAATATTAAAGACAATAGTGATATATCGTCTATCCTTAAACGCCCTAAAATAGATATAATAAATAGTTCCCATGGTGTGTCAAACGATCTAAGATTAACTATATTTTATCACGATAGTTTTGGAGTCATACGAACTAAGCATTACGATAATATTAAAGACATTAGTGATAAATCTTCTTTCCTTAAGCCCCTAAAACATGATAAATAGTTCCCATGGTGCGTCAAACTAACATCAGTTTTCAGTACGATAGTTTGTGACATTAATAGTAAAATATCTGAACCCAACAAACTATAAAAAATAAATAGTTCCCATAGTGCGTAAAAATTATTGTATTGTTTTATTTTTTGTTATTCTTTTATCTATTTTCACTTTATTTTAATTTTTTTTCGCTTTTTTTTGTGTTCATTTGGGATCGTTTCAGTAAATAATTTCACCCCTTAAAAATAGACCGAATATTGTTTTCACCACTTCTGTAACTGGGATCATTTAATTACGCCGTCCCATTAAAGACATGATTGATTGCTTTTTCATGCGGATATATTCCTTCACGTACCTTTCACACGCACACGCACACACGCATACACACACGCACATACACTTGCCTATTTATCTATTTGTCTATCTCTAATTATCTGTCTATCTATAAATCTATCTGTCTCTATTTCAATCTCCTCTATTTCAATCTCTCTCTGTTTCAATCTGTCTATTTCAATCTCTCTCTATTTCAATCTCTCTCTATTTCAATCTCTCTCTATGTCAATCTCTGTCTATGTCAATCTGTCTATTTCAATCTCTCTCTATTTCAATCTCTCTCTATTTCAATCTCTGTCTATTTCAATCTCTGTCTATTTCAATCTCTGTCTATTTCAATCTCTGTCTATTTCAATCTCTGTCTATTTCAATCTCTGTCTATTCCAATCTCTGTCTATTCCAATCTCTATTCCAATCTCTCTCTATTCCAAACTCTCTCTATTTCAATCTCTCTCTATTTCAATCTGTATTTCAATCTCTCTCTATTTCAATCTCTCTATTCCAATCTCCCTCTATTTCAATCTCTGTCTATTTCAATCTCTGTCTATTTCAATCTCTCTCTATTTCAATCTCTCTCTATTTCAATCTCTCTCTATTTCAATCTCTGTCTATTTCAATCTCTATCTATTTCAATCTATCAATTTCAATCTCTCTTTATTTCAATCTGTCTATTTCAATCTCTCTCTCTATTTCAATCTGTCTGTTTCAATCTCTGTTTATTTCAATCTCTCTTTATTTCAATCTCTCTCTATTTCAATCTCTCTATTTCAATCTCTCTCTATTTCAATCTCTCTCTATTTCAATCTCTCTCTCTATTCCAATCTCTCTATATTTCAGTCTGTCTATTTCAATCTCTGTCTATTTCAATCTCTGTCTATTTCAATCTCTGTCTATTTCAATCTCTGTCTATTTCAATCTCTGTTTATTTCAATCTCTGTCTATTTCAATCTCTGTCTATTTCAATCTCTGTCTATTTCAATCTCTGTCTATTTCAATCTCTGTCTATTTCAATCTCTGTCTATTTCAATCTCTGTCTATTTCAATCTCTCTCTATTTCAATCTCTCTCTATTTCAATCTCTCTCTATTTCAATCTCTCTCTCTCTCTATTCCAATCTCTCTCTATTTCAATCTCTCTCTATTTCAATCTCTCTCTATTTCAATCTCTCTCTATTTCAATCTCTCTCTATTTTAATCTCTGTTTATTTCAATCTCTGTCTATTTCAATCTCTGTCTATTTTAATCTCTGTCTATTTCAGTCTCTATCTATTTCAATCTATCAATTTCAATCTCTATCAATTTCAATCACTATCAATTTCAATCTATCAATTTCAATCGCTATCAGTTTCAATCTCTCAATTTCTATCTATTTTAATTTCAATTTCTATCTATTTCAATTTCAATCTCTATCTCTTTCAATCTATCTATTTATATACGTAAACAATTTTCATTCTACATTTCTCTCTCTCTCGATTAACCTTTCATTTTTCATCTTTTTCTTTATTTTTCACATTATTTTTTGCGTTTCCACAATTCTCTATTTTTTTTCTTTATTTTCCAACATTATTTTCGTTTGCACAATTCTCTATTTTTCCACACATTTTTTTTCTTAATATGCAAAGGCAAACACATTTCCCCCCCAACGTAGAATTATTTGCTGTCTTT
>NC_066519.1:12226072-12268572 GCF_024679095.1 Eriocheir sinensis
AGGAAAAGGAAAGGAAAGGAATGGAAAGGAAGAGAAGAAAGACGAATGGAATGGAAGGAAAGGGAAGGGAAGGAAAGAGAAAGGGAAGGGAAGGGAAGGGAAAGCAAAGGAAGAGAAAATAATGGTGTGTAATTTGATGGATGGGGAGAAAGAGGAAGGGAAGGGAAGGGAACCGAAGGGAAGGGCAGGGAAGGGAAGGGCAGGGCAGGGCAGGGCAGGGAAGGGAAGGGAAGGAAAGGAAAGGGCAGTATTAGCAACCCATGTAGTACCTTTTAAGATTAAATGAAATGCGGGAGTAACCACCGTAGGGTTTATCATAACTCTCTCTCTCTCTCTCTCTCTCTCTCTCTCTCTCTCTCTCTCTCTCTCTCTCTCTCTCTCTCTCTCTCTCTCTCTCTCTCTCTCTCTCTCTCTCTCTCTCTCTCTCTCTCTCTCTCTCTCTCTCTCTCTCTCTCTCTCTCTCTCCTCTATATCCTCTCCCTTTCCACCCCTTTACCATCCTCTCCACTAAACCCTTCTTACTAATCTTCTCCCTCACTTTCTCTTTTTCCCTTTCACATCCTTTTCAATCCCTTTTTCCCTTCCTTTCCTTTCCTCCCCTTCTCTTTCCTCTCCTACCCTCCACCCCTTATCAAGCTTCTCCTCTTAACCAACCTCTTCACTAATCTCATTTCCCTTGTCACTCTCATTCAACCCCCCAACCCATCTTTAACCAGGCTCTCTACTAACTTACCACCTCTAACCTAACCTAACCTTTCGACTAACCTAATCTTTCAACTAACCTAACCTAACCTAACCTAACCTCCTCTCTACAAACCGAACCTTTCAACTAACCTAATCTTTCAACTAACCTAACCTTTCAACTAACCTAATCTTTCAACTAACCTAACCTAACCTAACCTCCTCCCAACTAATCTAACCTTTCAACTAACCTTATCTTTCAACTAACCTAACCTAACCACAACTCAGCTAACCTAACCTTCCAACTAACCTAATCTTTCAACTAACCTAACCTAACCTAACCTCCTCTCAACTAACCTAACCTAACCTAACCTAACCTCCTGTAACCTAACCTAACCTTTCAACTAACCTAACCTAACCACAACTCAACTAAACTAACATAATCAAATAACCTTCTCTCACTAACTTCCTCTCTCACTAACCTCCTCTCACTAACCTCCTCTCTCACTAACCTCTAATTAATCTCCTCCCTCACCCACCTCGATCCGCAGAGCTATGGGATTCACTACAAGAGGGACGGGGAGATCGAGGTCATTACTTATGTGGACTTCGTGGAGTATAGCGGACCCGCCTTCCGTGCCGGCATGCGTGAGGGTGAGTATGGTGGATGGGTGGATGGATGGATAGATAGTTGGATCGATAGATGATGGTGTGAGATGTATGATAGATAGCACCCTGCCTGCCTTCAATATCTTCCTCGCTATCTTGTTTTTCCTTTCCTTTCCTTTTCTTTTTTTTCTTTTTCTTTTCTCTCTATTCCTTCCTTTTTTTTCCTTTCTTCCTTCCTTCCCTCCTTACATCCCTTTTCTTTCTCCCTTCCTTTCTCGTCCTCCTCTTCCTTCTCCTCCTCTTCCTCTTTTTAATCCTCCTCCTCCTCTATTTCCTTCATTCTCTATACGGTTAATGAATCCTCCTCTTTCCTCCTCCTCCTCCTCCTCTTCTTCCTCCTCCTCCTTCTCCTTTATCTTCTTCCCTTTCCCTTCCTCCTCCTCTTCCTCTCCCTCATACCCCCTCCTCCTCCTCATCCTTACTCTATCCATTCATCCTCTGTACACTAAAACTCTCCTCTCTACTACCTCCTCCTCCTCCTCCTCTTCCTTACTCTATCCATTCATCCTCTGTACACTAAAACCACCCTCTCTACCTCTTCCTCCTCCTCTCCCTCATACCCCTTCCTCCTCCTCATCCTTACTCTATCTACTCATCCTCTATACACTAAAACTCCCCTCTCTACCTCCTCCTCTCCCTCATACCCCTTCCTCCTCCTCCTCCTTACTCTATCTACTCATCCTCTATACACTAAAACTCCCCTCTCTACCTCCTCCTCTTCCTCATCCTCCTTCTCCTGCCGATCCTCCTCCTACGAATCCTCCGCAGGTGACGTCATCCTGTCCATTAACGGCCAGGACATGGAGAAGGCGGATCACAAGGCGCTGGTCAACTTTATCCAGAGCTGCGGCGACCGAATGAGAATGGTCGTGCTTTTTGAAGACTGCGTGCATAAGGTATAGTGATGGTAGTGGTGATGGTGGTGATGATGGTTGTGAATGGTTGTGCTGGTCGAAGATTGTATGCGTAAGGTAGAGTAGTGATGGTGGTGGTGATGGTGATGATGGTTGGAAATGGTTGTGCTTGTGGTGGTGATGGTGGTGGTGATAGTGATAGAATGATTATGGTCTTTTTAGGTTGGTATTATAAAGCACTTTCGGTTCTCACATTAACAATTTCTCAAGGTTAAAGAGAGGTCAGTCGGGTTCTAATGAGTGTTTCCACGGTACAGAGGAAGGGTCAAACTAACACCAGGGTCATAAAACTACCCCTGGAAATGCCCACAACTCCTACGAAAGCCTTGTCAAATATGTGTTCTTCATTCTTAATCTCAAACTCTTGCATCATCTTTTAGTCACCCTTCCTCTCATTATCTTCGTTTTCCTCTTTTCTCTTACCCTTCTATCCCTCCCTTCTTCCGTATGTCCTCTTCCTATTCTCCTCTCTTTTTTTTTCTTTTTTTCCTCTTTCCTCCTCCTTTCATTCATTTTCCCTCCCTTTCTTTCCTCCCTCCTTTCTCTCCCTGTCATCTACTTTGTGTTCCTCTTCCTTCCTCTCCTCCGTTTTCGTTCTCTCCCTCCTCCTCTAACCCTCCCTCCTCCCTTCCACCTTCCTTCTCTCCTGTTCTATCACCTTTCACCCATCTCTCCCCCTTCTCTCTCCCTCCTTCTCTCCCTCATCCCGCGGTCACACAGCTCCTCCTCCTCCTCCTCTATCCCTCCCTCCTTCCTTCCTTCTCCCTTCCCTCTCACCTTTCACCCATCTCTCCCCCTTTCCTCTCTCCCTCTCTCCCTCATCCCGCGGTCACACATCTCCCTTTAAGCACCCTCCCCCCTCAGCCCTCACCACCACCATCACCACCACCACCACCACCGCCCATACACGTCAGCACTCCATCACGCCACACCACATTCCATCACCACCACCACCACCACCACCTCCGTTCCACCTAAATTAATCTCCACCTCAATATCCGCCTTTTTCTCCATTAGCTTTACATACAAACTGACCTTTACTCCACACTAAGAGTTTTTGGCCTTATTTGACCTTTTCATAAGTGATGGAAGCCTTAGAGGACACTGTTTATATTAGTGATAAGAGTATTCTTCCACTCGTCAATGCCTTAAGGTAGCTAGACAGTGTTCACCTTTTCACCATCACCACTAAACACAAACTAAGACTCTTCCCACCCACAATTTTGACCTTATTTAACCTTTACGTGACGGAACCTTCAGAACACATATTTAGATCAGTAATTAGAGTATCCACCAGTCAAGGCTCCCAGACAGCCAGAGACAGACAGACAGACAGGCTAACAGGCCCAGACAGACAGGTGTTGACGCCTAGGGCTGGGGTGACAGGCGGTGCCGGGAATAATGTGTCTCGCTGACCCCCTCGCCAGGTGGAGCTGCACATGCGCTACATCCAGCTGCAGCGCCTCCTGCAGGACAAGATGAACGAGCTGGAGCGGCTGTGTCACCAGGAGAAGTCTCTGCTGGCGGGTAAGTTGGCCTCGTCCCCCGCGCGCCACGCCCACAACATCGCTCACGCCCGCCTGCTGGACTGGCTCAAGGCTCAGCGCCGCCTCCTGCCGCCCCCCCGCTACCTCACCTGCCTCCTCCCGCCCCCCGCCACCCCCACCCACAACACCGCCTCCACCGCCCCCAACACCTCCTCCACCTCCACCTTAGCCACCGCCGCGCTCCTTCACCACCACCTCCACCTCCACAACATCCACCCCCCTCACCTCCCTCACCTCCATCACTCTCACTCCACCACAGGTCTGCGGCACCACCACCACCACCATCACCACCACCACCACCGCCACCTCCCGGGTGCCTCGCACAGCTGCAGGCACTCGGCACACAGCCACCCCCACCCCCCCACCCCGCGGGAGGAGGGCTGTGGGGCCCAGGGGGGGGAGGGCGGCCGACGCCCCGTCGCCAGGGCGCCCACGCCTCCCCCGCCCCCGGCCCTGCCGCCCCGGCGAGAGGCACACAGCCCTGACCCCGCCCCGCCCCCACGTTCGGCCCCCCCGACCAGCCTGGTGCCCTCAGCGGACTTTCACTTCAGCCTGTACGCGGACCCCGCCGTCATGCCGCTCTGCAGCCCCGCCGGCGGCGCCCGCTATCCCTGGGGCGCGCGACGCCTCTACGCCAACGCACTGCCCGCCGCGGCCGACCTGCCCTACACACCGCCGCCACCGCCGCCGCCCGCCTGCACCAACCCGCTGTGCTGCAGCAGCCACGCCTCCAGGCCTGACCGGCGGGGGCCACTGACTCCAGGGGAGCGAGAGGCGAGGGGCCGCGGTCCAGGGCGTGCGGGGGAGGAGGGCGAGGCGCGAGGCTTCCCCAGTCACCGGCGGGCACTGAGCGCCGAGGCGTGGCGCGGCCCCGACGACGCGGACTCATGGCACGAGGCGGAGCTGAGCCGCCTGAGGGAGCCCCGCCCCGCCCAGGAGGCCCCCGCCCCGGACGGCAGCATCCCGGGGCAGCGTGGCCAGGCTGGGGTCGGGGTGCGGGGCAGCGGCGCCAGGAGGGATCAGGCATCCCGGCAGAGCGGCCGCAGCAGCAGGACGCCGGAGGGCGAGGAGGGCGGCCTGCGCCGCTCCCACTCGGCGCGGCTGAGCAAGGCGTACTCCATCTCGTGCGTGCCCGGCGACCAGTGCCTCACCTACGACACCGTCATCCGCGAGCTGAAGGGCGGCGCGGCACCACCCCAGCCCCGCAAGGAGCCGGTCACCCCCCCGGCGCCTCCCTCGCCGCCCCACTCGGCGGGGCTGTGCGGGTTGGAGGTGTACGACCGCAGCCCGAAGAGGCCGACGCGGCGCTCCGTGTTCCACTACTGCACCTCCAGTCTGCCGCACCGCCGCGCCGCGCGGGCCAAGAAGAAGCGAGAGTCCAGCTCGGCGCCGAGGGTCAAGTCCTCCTCGCTGGACGAGGACAAGCTCATCAACCTGTCGGGCCCCGAGGAGGCCGCCGGCGAGAAGATTGAGTACGGGCTGGAGGACGAGCCCGAGGAGGTGTCGTCCCACGTGCGGCCCAACGAGTTGCAGCTGCGGCAGTTCCTGTCGCTGCCCTTCGCCGCCTCCACGCCCGAGCCGGCCATCGTGCGCGGCGGCTCCTTCACGGAGCCCCACCGGCCACGCACCGCCTCGGGGGAGCGCCACTGGAGTCTCTCGCGGCCCCCTAGAGTCGAGGGGCCGCCTTTGCAGCAGCCCCGCGACGCGACGCCCAAGGCAGCCAAGCACCGGTCCTGCAACTCCCTGTGCGAGCCGCCGCCGCCGCCGCCAGACAAGCGGGACAGTCCTCCCAAGAAGACGCCGGCCATCAGCCGCTCAGAGTCGTTCCGGCTGTCCACGCAGTCCCTGGTGGGGCCGCCGCCCCCCCGAGAGTGTTCCAAAGGCTCCTGCACCCACGTGACCAAAGCGCGGCCCCCCGCCAGGACGCCGGGCAGGGAGGGCGGCGAGGGCGTGGACGCGTTCCTGCTGGGGAGGCTCACGGGCGGCGGCCACGGCAAGGCGGAGGAGGTGGCGGGCAGCAGTCCCGCCTGGCGCAAGCCGCCGCAGCCGCTGCGGCCTGACTGGGCTGCCGGCGGCTCGACGGAGAAAGTGCGACGCAAGAGCAGCAGCGGCGGGGCGCGGCGCGAGCGCGATGCTGAGGGGCGGGAGAGCCTCACCGCCAGCTGGATCTACGCCTCGGCGGCGGCGGAGGAGGCGCGGGGCTGGGCGGCCCAAAGGAAGGGGTCCTTCAAGGCCCAGGCCAAGCACAAGTCACGTTCGGCAGACCCTCCACCCACCTTGGCGCCCCCTCAGGCCACCAAGCAGGCCCAGCCCCCCCCACAGGCCTTGCTGCCTGCCCGCCGCAGTCGCTCCAGCTCATCCTTCTCGTGGGCGGGCAGCGAGGAGCGCGCCGCCGCCACCACCAGCAGCGCCGCCTCGGACCACTCGGGCCGCACGGTGGTCTCGGCGCGCTCCCGCTCTCTCTGCACGGACTCGCTCGTTACGCCCGCCCGCGAGGCATCCGCTTCCGCCGCCGACGTGTATCGCTTTGCCCCGCCGCCGCAGGAGCCGCGCCTGAGGTCAGACTCCTTGGAGGCGCGCTGGTCGTCAGACAACTCCCTGGAAGAGCGGCCCGGCGAGGCGCGCACCCCTGCCTACGACAGCCTGCCTTCGGAGGTGTCCAGCGAGTCCTCAGTGTACGGTACGCCGCGCCCCCGACAGTGCCTGGCGCCGGCGCGCGAGGACCGCGGCGTGCTCAGTGACGACGAGGCGTCCGTCGATCTAGACGCGGCGCCGCGGCCGCGCAGGAACCCGCCGCCGCGCCGCAGGAAGTCCCAGGGCGCCCGCCCCGGCGAGGAGGCACCTTCGCGCCCGCCCGCCCTGCCCTTCCCACCCCCGCCTTGGCCCGCCATGCCCCCGCGGGCAGCCTCCTCCCCCCAGGAGTCCTCCGGCAGCGAGTGGTTCCCGGCGGGGGACGTGAGCCGCACCGTGGGGGCGCTGGCCGCTTCCCTCTCCGCCTACCGCACCCACATGGCCTGAGTCGCGGCCGCCCCCGCGGCACCCCCGCTCCCTGCGGCGCCCTGCCGCCATTCCTCTTAGTCCTAGAGAACGTTTTCACACTTATTTGTGGCATGTGTTTGTTTTCAGCATGTTTTCTCCGCAGTAGCTCAGCTCAGCATGCCCGAAAAGCAGGCAGGCAGGCAGGCAGGCAGGCAGCCGGTCAGCCACTGTCCAGCAGGCAGTGGCGTCCCCTCACTCACCCACCACTTACTTACTCACTTACTACTACTTACTACTGGACCAGTATTTTTTTACTCAGCCTCGTCACTGTTCCCTCCACTGTAAATATTTATAACGCACATCCCAAGCTTTTTTAATACATTTTACTATAAAGTCAGAATGTGACACGCGTGACTGTTGAGGCGCGTCACCCAGCCTTGAACACGACCAATAACCCTCGGCTCAGAGCAGCCATCACGCCACGCCCGCCCCGCCCCGCCCCGCCCCGCCCAGCCCCGACCTGCACCGACCCGACACGACCCGTCACCTCCCTCACCCACCAAGGGCGATCCTTCTCCTCCTCTTCCTTCTCCTCGTCGTTGTCCTCCTCCTTCACCTCCTCCTCCCCTCTTCCCCCTCCCCCCCCCGTCAGTGTCCACAACGAACACAAGGGATCGAGTTGTTTGCATGCTCCTTTGCCCCTTCACGTGAAACACTTAATGAATAATGAATGACCTCTTGACCTCACGTCCACGACCCTCAGGAACACACTGTGGATCAACGTGACGACTAATGCCTTAAGTGTCCCCTCCCCGAGAGAGAGAGAGAGAGAGAGAGAGAGAGAGAGAGAGAGAGAGTGTGTGTGTGTGTGTGTGTGTGTGTGTGTGTGTGTGTGTGTGTGTGTGTGTGTGTGTGTGTGTGGGCGTGGGCGTGGGCGTGGGTGCGGGCGTGCATCGCGTGACGGCTGCTCGGCGGGGCCCCGACAGACGCCTGATGCCGCCTTGCTGGTTTCTTCCCCAGCCTGGACGGCCCAAGGTTACCGCATCCCCCACCACACGATGTCTGGCCGTCAGAACCTCCACCACCACCTTCACCACCACCACCACCTCCACCACCACCACCACCAGCACCACCACCACCGCCACCGGCAGCAGCTTCCTCCCGCCTCCAGCACCAACACCTCAACCACCACCTCCTCCTCCCCCTTGCCCGCCAGCACCTCCTCCAGGGTGCTGCCTCCCCCCCTCCAGTACCGCATCCCCCCCGCCAGCCCCTGTAGTGCCTCCCAGACTCCCGCCCGGTCCTCGCAGGACCACTGGGGGGGCGCCCTTACCCCCTGCACCACCCCTCAGCCCCACGCCCCGTCCCCCTCGCCGCTCCACCACCACCACCACCACCAAGGTCACCGCAAGCACCAGCAGCAACAACAGCACCAGCAGCAACAGAAGCAGCAGCAACAACAACAGCAGCAGCAGTACCTGCAGCTGACGTGCTCCCCCGGCGCGGGGCGCCGCTCCCGCGTGGCATCGGAGTGTGGGTCGCCGGCGCCGCCGATCCGCACGCCCACGGGGTCGCTGCAGAGCGTGGCGCAGCAGCAGTGGCAGCGGTGCAAGCCCCGCTCGTGGGACAACCTGCTGTCTGCGCGGGGCATCGGCGGCTACGGCTTCGGGTACGGCTTCATCGACACCATCCCGCCGAGGGGCTCGGCGCGGGTTGGGGACAAGGCGCGCTGCTACAGCACGCAGCGCCTCAGGGACGACGACAAGGAGAACGTGGCGGCGGGAGCCGCAGCGGGCGTGCCGGGCGGCGGCATGGGCGTGGGCGTTGGGGTAGGCGGCGGCAGCGGCGGCGTGCGGCCTGCGCCGCGCTCGTCGGAGAACCTGGTGTCGCCGCTGGACGGCTCGTGCTTCTCGTGCGACTGCCTCAGCCTGGAGCCGCCGCAGCTGCACACCTGCCTCTTCGCCAAGCCCAAGAGCACCGAGAGCCTGCTGGCGCCCCGCTCCCTGCACCCCGCCGCCTCGGACTCTAGCCTGGCGGGGGACGGCGCTCCCCCCCCGCGCCGCCGCTCACGCGCCGCCTCCCTCGCCGATTGTCTGGGGGCGTCGCGCCGCTCCCCGCCCCCCCGCGACGAGATGACCCACCTGTGATGACCTTCTCGAGCCCCCCCTTAGGTAACGCTTTCCGCCCCCCTGCAACGAGATGACTCGCCTGTACGCTCCCCACGCCCCCCCATGCCCCCCACCACGCACGCCCCGCCCCCCACCCACGCCGACGCGATGACCCCGAGGCGCCCCATCACACGCCCTTAACCGCCTGTGACGCCCCCCACGCCCCCCCCACGCCCCCACCAGCCACGTTAGCGAGGACCCACCGGTGTTGTCCCCCGCCCCCCACGGTAACGCTCCCTCCCCCGCCCCTGACAGCACGCCCTCACTCCCCTAAGCCCCGACCTGTCATGTTTTTTTACTGTAAAATCGTGTAAAAGTCCCTCGCCCTTTGCCTGCCCGCCCCCCCCCCCTCCCCCCGCCCACGTGACGCCCTTCCATACACTCTTCTACTCTGATTATCTTGTTCTTTTCTTCTTCTTCCTCCTCTTCTCCTCTCTTCCTAATCTTGCAACCTATTCAATATTCTCTTATCTTTCTTCCTTTTCCTATTCCTCCTCCTCCTCTTCATAATCTTTCAATCTATTTCCTCTTCCTCCTCTTCTTCTTCCTCTTCCTCCTCCTTTCATAACATTTTAATCTATTCGTCATTCTCTTTTCCCTCCTCCTCTTCCTCCTATTTCTCGTCCTCCTCTCCTTCCTATATCCATAATCTTTCAACATGTTCAGTATATACTTTTCCTCATCTATTTCTTCCTCCTCCTCCTCTCCCTCCTCTACCTATATCTTGTTCTCCTCTTCCTCCTATGCTCCTGATCTTTCAACATGTTCAGTATTTACTTCTTCCTCTTCTATTTTTTCCTCCTCCTCCTCTCCCTCCTCTTCCTATTTCTTGTCCTCCTCTTCCTTCTATATTCCTCATCTTTCAACATGTTCAGTATTTACTTCTTCCTCTTCTATTTCCTCCTCCTCCTCCTCCTCCTCCTCCTCCTCCTCCTCGTCTTAGCTGCCCCTCCAGTACCCACCACCACCACCAAAGTGCCCCCCGCTTGCCCTTACCTTATCTAGAGCAAGGCTTCCACCACCACCACCACAACGACCCCCTCCACCACCACCACCACTACCACCACCTTCCCCTCCATGACCCCTTAGGCCTAGACTCGTAATGAAGCGTAATATTTATAAAGGTGATGATGGTGATGATGGTGATACTGATGATGTGATGACGGTCAGACTGGTGATGATAATAGTAATGATGATAATAATGATAAGTGATAATGATGATGATGATGATGACCACTGACAAGGAAAAAAGAATGGAATAAAGAAAGAGAAGGAAAGAAAGAAAAGAATATGATGCAAAGAAATGATGTAAAATGTGATACTATAAAAAGAAAGAATAAAGAAGAAAATAACAGAAAAAAAACGATATATCACACGATGAAGATGAAAGAACGAAGGAAAAAAACAATAATAAAACTAAGCAAGTGAAAAACCTCACACACACACACACACACACACACACACACACACACACACACACACACACACACACACACACACACACACACCTGCCCTCCTCCTTCCCCTCCACCACGACGTGCCAAAAAAACAAATCAAAATCAGGGGACGGTATACAAACTCACACAACGCAAACGACTCCCCTGCTCGCCTAAAGGAACGTTCATCAACCGCATAAAACAAAAAGCATACCAAATGATTCGCTAAATAAGAAATATCACTCGTAAATAATCTAACATACGCAAAGGGCTCGTGTACTCACCCAAGGGAACGCCCGATACCTGCTCCTTGGACCGACGCGACCGAGGAGATTTTGCCCTTAAGGAAGAAAAACAAACATACAAACATATATAAAAAGAAAGAATAAAGAAAATAAGAAAAAAACGATATATCGCTCGCCTAAGGAACATTCATTAACCTCATAAAACATAAAGCATACCAAATGACTCGCTAAAAAAGAAATATCACTCGTAAATAATCTTAACACATTCGCAAAGGGCTCGTGTACTCACCCAAGGGAACGCCCGATACCTCCTGCTTGGCTATGTGCTTGCTCCGTGGACCGACACAAGCGAGGAGATTTTGCCCTTAAATGAAGAAAAACATACATACATAATTTCTTTAACCTCAAATATGTCAATCTTAGCTAAATCTCATATAAGGGAACTACTTACACACGACATCTGATGGTAAAGAGGAGGGTACCTGGAGACCTCTCCTCCCGAAATTGACCTCTCTTTCGGCCACCTCTTTGGATTCTTTTTAGGAGCAGCGAGTAGCGGGCTTTTTTTTATTATTATTGTTTCCTTTTTTTGTGCCCTTGAGCTGTCTCCTTTGTAGTAAAAAAAATAATATCCAAGTGGAGTATTACATGAAGCTTCAGAAATATTATAATCATGGACGCTGTAACGAAAGGGAATTATTATACGTAAAATTCAGTCATTGCAAAAGGAAGAAAAACAAACACACTTTTTTAACCTCAAATATGTCAATCTTAACTAAATCTTGCATAAGGGAACTATTCACACACGAGATCTGATACTAAATGAATCTTCAGAAATAGTATTATAATCACGAACGCTATAAAGAAAGGGAATTATTGTACGTAAAATTCAATTATTGTGTAAGGAAAGAAAACAAACATATATAATTTCTTTAACCTCAAATATGTTAATCTTAACTAAATCTTATATAAGTGAACTATTTAAACACGACATCTGATGCTAAATTGAATATCTAAGTGGCATAACACAACATGAACCTTCAGAAATAATATTATAATCACGAACGCTATAACGAAACTGTAAATTATTATACGTAAAATTAGTATACGTAAAATTCGATCATTGTGTAAGACGAAGGAATGAGTCTCCATACAACTTTTGAGCTCAGCGGGTTTGGTCTCGGGTTCGATCCCAGCTCACGGGGTCTTATGGGTGAGAGATGCAACACTTGTGACCCTGGCAGAGCTACATGGGCCCCTTTACCTACTTCTGGGGACTACTTAAATCACTTGCTAATCAACACAACGCAACAATGACGTAAACAATGAAGGGAATGTATATGATGGTGAACTGTTGTCTTGTTATCCAGTCAGAGCTATATGTGGTCTTAAACTAGCTATGAGGGGTATTTCATCACTATTTCCTATCTCGAGAAGACGTAACAATATTATAAGTTAAACAATAAAGCGAATATTTATAATGGTGGCTGCTCTCTTGTAACCCTTTCAGAGGTATACGGTATTTACAACCTAACTAAGGGGGCTATTTCATCCCTTCTTAGGCTCAACGCGACCTAACAGTCTAAAAAGAATAACAATCTATTAACTAAAACTAACTCAAAATGGTGATGCGCTTTCTTGCAACCTTTTCAGAGCTAAATCGTGCTAACTATCTATGGAGACTACTTAGTGACTTTTCTTATAATCTCAACACGACGCAACAATGTGTAGAACAAAACTAATATAAAATAAAGCTGGTTCGCTCTCTTGTAACCCTAACACAGCTATACTATCATAACTACCTAACTATTGGGACTACTTAACCACTCTACTTATAATCTCAACATAACGTAACAATATAAAGCTAAAGCGAATGTACATACTGACAAGCGAAACAAGTACGCCACACTACCAGGAATACGGGAAAGAGTGACACTGTTAACGTGACATGTGTAATTTCTAACAAGCAGGTATCGGACGAGGCTGTTATTACATAGATATCCATAGACGGCAGGCACGGTGGTGAATATGATAAAAGGGGGGGACAAGAATGTGATTGCGAGGAACATATCTTGAAATACCTTAAGACACAGACACAAACATACATTTCCCCCCCATTAACTGTAACTGGTGAATGATAATAAAAGGGAGGACAAGAATGTGATTGCGAGGAACATATCTTGAAATACCTTAAGACACAGACACAAACATACTACAGTTCGCCATTTCGATATGTAACTCACCTTGGTCGGATCACGGTCTGGACTCGCGAATGATGTGAATGATGATAAAAGGGAGGACGAGTATGTGACTGCAAGGAACATATCTTGAATTACCTTGAGGCACATACACAAACATACTACAGTTCCCCATTTCGATATGTAACTCACCTTGGTCGGATCACGGTCTGGACTCGCTATCGCCAAGCAGTACGGTACGAATATGTGATTGCAAGGAACATATCTTGAATTACCTTGAGGCACAGACACAAACATACTACAGTTCCCCATCTTGATATGTAACTCACCTTGGTCGGATCACGGTCTGGACTCGAGGTCACCAAGCAGTACACCCTTTGATCTTGGAGTTGCTTATTGACCGATCTTTGGGTACGGCTGGGACCTCGCCACCCTGTACCCATTCCCTGCTGGGGGTGGACGGAGACTGGCCATCTGTTTTCACTTTTCCACCCGCGACCTCTAGATTGTGAGGCGAATGTGCTGATGTCTGTACTAGCGAGCTCCATGTGTGTGTGTGTGTGTGTGTGTGTGTGTGGTAAAGTATCGGCGTATACACATGAACATAAACTATACTGGCATGTGTGTGTGTGTTTGTGTTTTGTTCACTATGTCAACGTTGGATAGAGTAATTTCTTGGTTGATTGAATGATTGACTAATTGAGTGATTGACTGAATGATTGCTTGTTTAACTGAGTGACTAACTGCCTGAGTGGTTGTTTTAGTGATTGATTTAATAATGACCCTAAACACTACACTTTTTTCGCTAAAGTTACAAACCTCATAATAATGATCCCACTACCACAGAACACAAATGCAGACGTGCCAAATCACACTAAAAACACGTAAAAATTATCCTCCTCTGTAAGATGGGCAAGGACGCGGAAAAGGACTTCAAAATACGAGGTCACGTAAGGTCCTTGTGGCTCAGTGGTAGAGTGTAAGTCCTCTGTACTTGGGAGCTCGGGTTCGAATCCTTGCGCCAAGTAAGGAGGACTTGAACTCAAACATAGGATCACAAGGACTTTTACATGGCTTTTGGGGGTCTTTTTCGCGTCTTGTGCCACTAAATTTTTTCCTTTTATACGTATAGATGTCACGGCTTGTAAAGGTCACGTACACACACACACACGCACACACACACAAGGGCGATAACCACTGTGGAATTAGTGGGTATTTGAGCTTAATTAAAGGTGATATTAAATGTTAAGAGAGAGCGAGCGAGAGAGAGATAGAGGTTTAAATTAGAAGAGAAAACGATAGGCCTACCTTATTCCAGCTTGGGGTTACAAGTTCACGGATCCCTGGGCACGGCTGGGACCTCACACCACACCCACACACACCCAGGGGAGGGGGGGGGGCACAAGTCTAGTCTGATACCCGGTACCCATTCTCTGCTATGTGTTCGCGGGCACGGAGGGAAGGACACTGGGCTCCATTGTTTAGAGAGAGAGAGAGAGAGAGAGAGAGAGAGAGAGAGAGAGAGAGAGAGAGAGAGAGAGAGAGAGAGAGAGAGAGAGAGAGAGTCTCGTGATACTTGAGGTAATATGTGATAATATGATGTTCCCGTAGTTGTAGTTTTGGTGGTGGTGGTGGTGGTGATGGTGGTGATGGTGGTGATGGTGGTAGTTGTGGTGGTGGTGGTGGTAATAGTTTAATAGTGATAGTGTAATTCCTTTTAATTATTAGCAAGACTGTGAGAAAATAAGTCTTTCATCGTAACTATTAAGAATTGGCGTTAGTATCCAGCTATTACTACTACTACTACTACTACTACTACTACTACTACTACTTTCACTCCTCCTCTTCTTCTTTCTCCTCTACATCCTTGCTATCATAACCACCACCACCACCACCACCACCCAGCGATGCCTAGCGAAGAATACCATTATGAGAAAGTCGTTTAAAATTACACTTTCTCTGATGGATAGAAAAAGGAAACGAGTGCAGTGTGAAAACTATTAGCAAACACAATGATACTATGGCCTGTTGTGTGCGTGTGCGTGTGTGTGTGTGTGGGGGTCATTAGTACTGGGGTTATGATGATGATGATGATGATGATGATGATGAAATTGCCCAGCCAGCATTCGATCAGCTGACTGTGTCTTCCGCTGCCTCGCTCGTAACACACACACACACACACACACACACACACACACACACAGAGGAAAGGACACAAACACACATACACATACAGGAGGAAAGGACACACACACACACATACACACACACACACACACACAGAGGAAAGGACACAAACACACATACACATACAGGAGGAAAGGACACACACACACACACACACACACACACACACACACACAGAGGAAAGGACACAAACACACATACACATACAGGAGGAAAGGACACACACACACACACACACACACACACAGAGGAGAGGGCTCAAAAGAATGGTAATTTTATGCAAGGAAAAATGAAAATGAAAAGAATCTAAAAAAAAACAATGAAAAAACAAAACGTGACGCATGTATTGCCTTTTTTGTAGTGGTTCAATGAAAATAAAAACAATAAAGATCAAGGAATAAATGAATAAAGCTTCTCGTAGCCCCGGTGTTTTGACTACCTTGTGTTTTAATAATAAGATAAGTAAAATAAAGTTAAGGGTATACACTGTAGCTCGACGTGGCCTTAGTGCTCATCTCTGTAACATTAGTCCTTGAAGTCATGGTAGGAGGAACCCATTATCCAGTGTGTTCGTAAATAAGATAAATAAGATAAGGTTAAGGGCATATACTGCAGCTTCACATGGCCTCAATGCGCATCTCTGTAACATTAGCCCATTTAATTATTAGTAAGACTGTGAAAAAGATAAGTCTTTCATGGTAACTATTAAGATTTGGCGTTTGTATCCAACTACTACTACTACTACTACTACTACTACTACTACTACTTCTACTACTATCACTACTACTACTCTACTACTACTATTACTACTATACAACTACTCTCCTTCCTCTTTTTCCCAACCCATCACCGGGATTCGAACGTGGGCCTGGGTGTTAGTGGGTAGGCATGGTAGCCACTCCACCACGGAAGCACACATGGAAGCTATTTTATTTATTTGTTTATTTATTTACTGTAGTGGTAGACAAGAATGGAAGGATGAAGTGGGTGAGCTGTACGCCGACTGCCGTGGCCGGATTCGAACTTAGGACAGGGTGTTAGTGGGTAGGCATGGTAGCCACTGCACCACGGAAGAAACACACTGGCTATTTTTTATTATTATTTTTTTGTATTGGTGGACAAGATGAACCTTTCCTGACCTTCTCTGAGGCCGGAAAATAAGCTTGACCTCTCCAGAAAATTTCAAATAACGAAAATATGGCTTGACACACCTGGTATTCTTTATTCTCTTGGTTATTCTTTATTATTCTTCTTCTAATTCCTTTTTATTATCATCTTGGCGTGGCTCAGGGTGTGTATTTAAGAGGAGACGAAGAGGAGGCGTGGCTGTGGGGTGTGTATCTAAGAGGAAGCGAAGAGGAAGGCGCAGGGAATCGGTAGCCTACTATCTGTGACTAGCTAACTATTTTCTTGATATTAATTTCCTTACATTTCTTTATTAACTTCTATTCGTATATCCGGACTGTAATTGCTCTCTTTTTCTCTATCTCTCTATCTATATATCTACCTACTCCTGTTATCCTATCTGTGACTATCCAGCTAACTATTTTCTTGATACTAATTTCCTTACATTTCTTTATTAACTTCTATTCATATATCCGGACTGTATTTCCTCTCTTTATCTATCTATCTATCTACTATTGGTATCCTTTGTGACTATCAAGTTATTCATACTTTTTTTATTAACTTCTATTCATAAATCCAGACTATAATTCCTCTCTTTCTACTACTACTACTACTACTACTACTACTACCACCAAACTGTCCTTTCCTTTTACAATGCCAAAATTCAAGGCAACTACAACCTCATCCATCCTCTCCCTTCCCCTCCTCCTCCTCCTTCTTCCCGCCTCCACCACCACCACCATCACTACCACACTCCACCACCACCACCACCTGCAGGATACAATCACCTCCACCCTCTCTGAAGTCCTATCCGGGCCCCTCAAAGGACTCCACGTCACCCTGCTCCTACACGAAGATGTCCTTAACTCCTTCAGCGTGGATGCCCTCCTGAAGAGCGCCAATAAGGATGTGGTTCTGATAGTGACCTCGAAGGAGTCTAACCCACGTGACCTACCCGAAGAAGTGGCAGAAGAGGAGGAGCTGCCAGTACGAGGTGAGGTGATAGATAGGTAGATAGGTAGATAGATAAAGATAGGGAAAGCATTTATAGGAGTCGTGGGCAGGAGAGGATGTTTCACAAAGGAACACAAAGGAAGAACAAACAACAGCAGACCTGCTGGTCCTTACGAGGTTGTTGTACACAAGCTACACTATACTATCTAAGGTGGAGATGAAGAGACAGCACAAAGAAGGCGAAGGCTCCCCCCCCCCTCCTCCAAGCCAAAGCTGGCAGGAAAGGAAAAGACCAGCATGGAAAACTGCAGAATGAAAAACTGTATGAAAGAGGAAGAAGAACTACACTACTGCACTAACCCACTAACCAAGCGGACAAGGGGACAAAGTTCGAAAAGAAACTTAGTTATATTACAATGAGTAATATCTTCGTTGGGTAAAGATGAGGACCTGACTGTAAGAGATGATAGATATATAGGTAGATACGTAAATAGCTAGATAAAGATAGAGAAAGCATTCGTAGGAGTTGTAGACCTTTCCATGGGTAGTTTTATGACCCTAGTGGCAGTCTGACAAAGCTTCGATCTGTACCGTGGGGAGGAGAAGAGGTTTCGTTGGGTTAAGATGAGGACCTGACTGTAAGAGATGATAGATATATAGGTAGATACGTAAATAGCTAGATAAAGATAGAGAAAGCATTCGTAGGAGTTGTAGACCTTTCCATGGGTAGTTTTATGACCCTAGTGGCAGTCTGACAAAGCTTCTGTAGCTACCGTGAACGCCACAAAACACTCATGAAAACCCAATTCATCTCATTTTAAGCCTTAGAATATAGTTGATGGGAGAGAAGAAAGCGGCCGAGAACACTGCCGTATCTATCTACAAGTTCACTCCCCTTTCTAAAGACACTAGCTAGTTCAATCTAATACCATGCACACTAGTCTCCCTCGTTACCCCCAGGTGCAGTAGTGGCCGTGGTGACCCAGGACGCTATCCCTGACCCCCTGCAGCGGCCCCCTGTCTCCTGGTTCCTGTCTACCCTGCTTATACTGAAGGTCGGGGAAGGGGCTGAGGCTACCACCCTACTGACGACACCCCTGGCGGAACGCACCCCTGCCCTGGCCTTACTATACCTGACGGAGGAGGAGGAGGAGGAGGACGAGAACGAGAAGGAAGGCTTACGAATAATGACAACAGCGATGACGTGGTTACCTTACTCCCCCGAAGGCCCCAGTCTCCTTTCCTTAGGCCCATGGGACGTCATCGCCTTCCCAAGCTTCCAGTCCCTCTTCCCGGAGCGGTTCAAGACCCTGGGCGGCGCGGAGATCGGGGTAGCGAGCGACAACGCAGACGCCCCGCTGGTCTTCACGAATAGCGAGGGAGAATTCGACGGGACGAGCGTGAGGCTGCTGGAGACGGTGGCTCAGACTATGAACTTCACGTACACGCTCACCGAACAGGCCCCCGATAGTGAGTGTGGCAGTAATAGTAGTAGTAATGACACCAAACCCCTCAAAATGGTCAATTCTAGTTCTAAAAATAACATTCCCTCTCTCCCAATCCCGCACCTCCATCAGACATGTGGGGAGAGCTGGAGAACGGCTCGTGGGTGGGGCTGCTGGGCGAGGTGTACCGCGGGAACAAGCAACTCGCCATCAACTACTTCACCATCACGGAGGAGCGGGCGCAGCACTTCGATCAGTCCGTCTCGTACTTGACTGAAGGGTGAGGATGACGCCGGCCACTCACTCTGTTCACACCACCACCATCACCCACGCACTGTTACCACCTCACTCGCCTCTCCTGTGTCTTGTCAATGCAAAGGTTCTGAACTCCTCTCCAACTAGCACTACTACGACTACCACTACTACTACTACTACTACTATTACTTCTACTGCTACTACTACTACTACTACTACTACTACCTTTCTCCACTTCCTCCTCCTCCTCTCTATTAAATATATATACTTTTCTAGTAATGTTTCTACTTATAATTTTCTCTACATCCTCCTCCTCCTCCTTCTCCTCTTCCCCTCAGGTTCGGTTTCGCCCTGCCTATTCCCCCTGAGGTCCCCCGGTGGCGCAAACTCGTGTACCCCTTCGCCTGGGACATGTGGGCGGCCGTGGGGGGCGCGCTGGTCATCGCCTCTGCCGCCCTCACCCTCCTCTCAGTCTTCCAACCCCGCCCGCACCCCACCCACCCCTCGCCCACCAACCTCGCGGCCTCTCTCGCCTATGTCATGAAGGTGATAGAAATAGATAAATAGAAAGATAGATAGATAGAGATAGAGAGAGACCTAAGTTCCTCTCTCTGTCCCTCCACCCCCAGGGTTTGGTGTGCCAGCCACCGGGGCGCGTGCCGGGTCGGTGGTCGGCCCGTGTGTTCCTGGGCGGCTGGTGGTTGGCGGCCTTCGTGGTGGACATCGCCTACAAGGGCTGCCTCATCGCCGTGCTCACCGTGCCGGCCTACCCCGCGCGCATCCACACCCTCGAGGGGCTGGCGGACACGGAACACGGGTAGCTTATCCACCCATCAATCTTCTTACGTGACGGATATGAGCACGGAGGTCAGGTCACGCGGAGCTTTAGCGTACGTCCAAAACTTTACTGTTTGCATGCATACATAGGCTGTGCATGTTGGACTACGGTGAGTTCGTGCCCGACGCCCTGCTGGCCTCCGAGGACGAGGTGATGCGAGCCCTGGGCGCCCGCATGCATCTGGCGCCCACCACGGACCACGGCTACTACGGGCAGGAGGCGTGCGCCGCGCTGCTGTTGGAGGAGAGCAGCGCGCACGTGGAGACCTACGCCTACCTCAAGATCACCTACGCCGACATGGGGCTGGGGGACCAGGTGGGCACCATCGCCGCCCATTATAGGCTATCATAAAGCTAGTCCCAGGCTCCAGTAGGAAGAAATTATAGTACATTTTCTTTCATGCAAGATTCACCAATGATTCTGAGTCGTGTAATTAAGGACTGACAGAATACATTGATTTAACAGTTTCCTCTTGATGGGGAATGTCAGGTTCATCTCACACGTATTATAATGTTTACCTAAAGCACTATCTCATTCCTACCCTCCTTAGTGCCTGTCTTACTTTCTTACGTTCAACTCACACGTATTAAAATGTTTACCTAAGTCACTATCTCATTCCTACCCTCCTTAGTGCCTGTCTTACTTTCTTACGTTCAACTCACACGTATTATGTTTACCTAAGGCACTATCTCATTCCTACCCTTCTAAGTGCCTGTCTTACTTTCTTACGTTCAACTCACACGTATTAAAATGTTTACCTAAGGCACTATCTCATTCCTACCCTTCTAAGTACCTGTCTTGCTTTCTTACGTTCAACTCACACGTATTATAATGTTTACCTAAGGCACTATCTCATTCCTACCCTTCTAAGTACCTGTCTTGTTTTCTTACGTTCAACTCACACGTATCATGTTTACCTAAGCCCTTTAATTAACACCTATCCTTATTTATCTATTCGGGGGCTGGGTATCAAAGCACTAACATAATCTTCCGCCTTGTTGATCATCATTCTTTGTATCTCCCCAGGTGTACATCATGAGGCAGCAGGTGTACGAAGGCAACCTGGCGTTCTTTTTCCGCAAACACACGCCGTGGGTCGCCGCCGTGAACCAGGCAATGCGCGCCATGATCGAGGGCGGCTTCGTGGACAAGTGGCAGAGGAACATACTGGAGGGCCTCGGCTTGTCTGACCGCCGGGTGGGTGACGCTAAAACAATACAATAAACAAACATAAATAAAAGACCATGGATAAATAAGAAAAAAAAAGACAAAAGAATGAAAAAAAATAATAAAATGTCTTTCCCTACAGGAGGACAGCGACTCTAGCCTCCAGCCTCTAGGCCTAGCACATCTACAAGGGGCCTACCTCCTCTTCGGTGCAGGCCTAATTGGTGCCCTGTTCGCCTTCCTGGTGGAGTTGAGAGGAAGAACACGACCACCACCAGTATATGCGAACCAGGGAACAGTGGAGTACTTGCAAGACCCCTACTACTGCTGATTCTAATGAAGTAGTTGCTGATTTTAATGCTGATTCTAATGAAGTAGTTGCTGATTCTAATGCTGATTCTAATGAAGTAGTTGCTGATTTTAATGCTGATTCTAATGAAGTAGTTGCTGATTCTAATGCTGATTCTAATGAAGTAGTTGCTGATTTTAATGCTGATTCTAATGAAGTAGTTGCTGATTCTAATGCTGATTCTAATGAAGTAGATGCTGATTTTAATGTAGTTGCTGATTTTAATGCTGATTCTAATGAAGTAGTTGCTGATTCTAATGCTGATTCTAATGAAGTAGTTGTTGATTTTAATGTAGTTGCTGATTCTAATGTTGATTCTAATGAAGTAGTTGCTGATTTTAATGTAGTTGCTGATTCTAATGAAGTAGTTGCTGATTCTAATGCTGATTCTAATGAAGTAGTTGCTGATTTTAATGTAGTTGCTGATTTTAATGCTGATTCTAATGAAGTAGTTGCTGATTCTAATGCTGATTCTAATGAAGTAGATGCTGATTTTAATGTAGTTGCTGATTCTAATGTTGATTCTAATGAAGTAGTTGCTGATTTTAATGCTGATTCTAATGAAGTAGTTGCTGATTTTAATGTAGTTGCTGATTCTAATGTTGATTCTAATGAAGTAGTTGCTGATTCTAATGTTGATTCTAATGAAGTAGTTGCTGATTCTAATGTTGATTCTAATGAAGTAGTTGCTGATTCTAATGCTGATTCTAATGAAGTAGTTGCTGATTTTAATGTAGTTGCTGATTCTAATGTTGATTCTAATGAAGTAGTTGCTGATTCTAATGTTGATTCTAATGAAGTAGTTGCTGATTCTAATGTTGATTCTAATGAAGTAGTTGCTGATTCTAATGTTGATTCTAATGAAGTAGTTGCTGATTCTAATGCTGATTCTAATGAAGTAGTTGCTGATTCTAATGCTGATTCTAATGAAGTAGTTGCTGATTCTAATGTTGATTCTAATGAAGTAGTTGCTGATTCTAATGTTGATTCTAATGAAGTAGTTGCTGATTCTAATGTTGATTCTAATGAAGTAGTTGCTGATTCTAATGTTGATTCTAATGAAGTAGTTGCTGATTCTAATGCTGATTCTAATGAAGTAGTTGCTGATTCTAATGTTGATTCTAATGAAGTAGTTGCTGATTCTAATGTTGATTCTAATGAAGTAGTTGCTGATTCTAATGTTGATTCTAATGAAGTAGTTGCTGATTCTAATGTTGATTCTAATGAAGTAGTTGCTGATTCTAATGCTGATTCTAATGAAGTAGTTGCTGATTCTAATGTTGATTCTAATGAAGTAGTTGCTGATTCTAATGTTGATTCTAATGAAGTAGTTGCTGATTCTAATGCTGATTCTAATGAAGTAGTTGCTGATTCTAATGTTGATTCTAATGAAGTGGTTGCAAGACCCCTACTAATGCTAATTCTATTGAAGGGCGGAAGGATTATCAAGGCACCTCTTCTCTACTTGAAATTGACCTCGTTGTGTTTTCTTTAAGAAGGAGAAGACAGGAAGGAGGAAAGAAAGGGATGAGAGGAAAAGGCAAGTTAAGAAAAAGGGAAGAAAGTATGGAAAAGGAAGTAGAAAGGAAGGAAGAGGAAAAATAAATGAAGGAACTCTAATGAATGGAGGAAAGGATTATCCACTCGAAATTCTGGCTTTGTTTTGTGCCTTTGAGCTGACTCCCTTGCAGTAAAAAAGTAACTTGCCAATCACGTGCTTTAGGAAAACTTAGTAAAGATATATAAATTCCTGTCATTTTTCACTCTTACGAATTTAGTTGATGTGGTTTATGTAAAGTTTTCAGTGTTTTTCCTTGATATAACCTATTAAAATGATGCATACATGTTTGTTAACCTACCCAAAGAAGTAAGCTGGACAGAGAAAGTGATGAAAGACTGAAGATACTGGCTAACTCTTGCATTGGGAAGCTGGACAGAGAAAGTTATGGAAGGAAGATGTAGGTTAACTCTTGCATTGGGAAGCTGGACAGAGAAAGTGATGAAAGACTGAAGATACTGGTTAACTCTTGCATTAGGAAGCTGGACAGAGAAAGTGATGGAAGACTGAAGATGTAGGTTAACTCTTGCATTGGGAAGGTGGACAGAGAAAGTGATGGAAGACTGAAGATGTAGGTTAACTCTTGCATTGGGAAGCTGGACAGAGAAAGTGATGGAAGACTGAAGATGTAGGTTAACTCTTGCATTGGGAAGCTGGACAGAGAAAGTGATGAAAGACTGAAGATACTGGTTAACTCTTGCATTGGGAAGCTGGACAGAGAAAGTTATGGAAGACTGAAGATGTAGGTTAACTCTTGCATTGGGAAGCTGGACAGAGAAAGTTATGAAAGACTGAAGATACTGGTTAACTCTTGCATTGGGAAGCTGGACAGAGAAAGTTATGAAAGACTGAAGATACTGGTTAACTCTTGCATTGGGAAGCTGGACAGAGAAAGTTATGAAAGACTGAAGATACTGGTTAACTCTTGCACTGGGAAGCTGGACAGAGAAATTGATGAAAGACTGAAGATACTGGTTAACTCTTGCATTGGGAAGCTGGACAGAGAAAGTGATGAAAGACTGAAGATACTGGTTAACTCTTGCATTGGGAAGCTGGACAGAGAAAGTTATGGAAGACTGAAGATACTGGTTAACTCTTGCATTGGGAAGCTGGACAGAGAAAGTGATGAAAGACTGAAGATACTGGTTAACTCTTGCATTGGGAAGCTGGACAGAGAAAGTGATGAAAGACTGAAGATACTGGTTAACTCTTGCATTGGGAAGCTGGACAGAGAAAGTGATGAAAGACTGAAGATACTGGTTAACTCTTGCATTGGGAAGGTGGACAATGAAAGTGATGAAAGACTAAATGTACTGGTTAACTCTTGCATTGGGAAGGTGGACAAT
Organism: Eriocheir sinensis; assembly: GCF_024679095.1. Taxonomy (NCBI): domain Eukaryota; kingdom Metazoa; phylum Arthropoda; class Malacostraca; order Decapoda; family Varunidae; genus Eriocheir; species Eriocheir sinensis. The sequence goes on from NC_066519.1 coordinate 12,250,134, forward strand.
GAAAGTGATGAAAGACTGAAGATACTGGTTAACTCTTGCATTGGGAAGCTGGACAGAGAAAGTGAAAGACTGAAGATGCTGCTGGTACGTGTTTGTTAACCTACCCAAAGAGGTATAGTGAGGGTAGGTTAAGTTAGAAGTAGTATTCTCAGCTTTTTGCAAGACTTAAACCCATTGCAATAACACACAAGAGGGAGGTTTCAACTACAGAAGGGTACAATATTTTAAAATGGGATTGAAAAGATATTAAAACTAACTCTTCCACCCGAAATTGACCTCTCTTTCGGCTACTGTTTACTGTTATCTGTTACGGGAGCGGCGAGTAGCGGACTTTTTTTTTTTGTACTCTTTTTGTTGCCCTTGAGCCGTGTCCTTTGATGTAAAAAAGAAAAAAAAGAAAAAAAAATAACTAACGGGTATCAAAAATGGCCAATAAAATTCATGTGATTCTTTGTCAAGTTAGTTTTATTACCAAGAAGCAACTCTCCTCTCATGCCACAAACCTTTCAAAACACAGAGGTAATCAAGGTACATTTGCTTCCCTTGTGGTGTTCTCATCTGCTGTGGAAACGTCTAAGTAATTTTAACCTGGAGAGAACCTAACGTACATACTAACTGTGCGAAACTTGAATATTTTGATCACTTTTCCATTTACTTAAGGCCACAGAAGGGAGTTTACTTTTTCCGATAAGTAGAAAGATTACTACATCACTTGGTTCTGTATTTCTGTGGTGGATTTATAAGTAGTCTGTCTCTTCTTTATTCCTTCTCTTTATCATGTATTGCTTTTGTTTCCTCTTATTTTCATTCTAACTGTGCGAAACTTGAATATTTTGATCACTTTTCTGTTTACTTAAGGCCGCAGAAGGGAGTTTACTTTTTCCGATAAGTAGAAATATTAATACATCGCTTGGTTTTGTATTTCTGTGGTGGATTTATAAGTAGTCTGTCTCTTCTTTATTCCTTCTCTTTATCATGTATTGCTTTGGTTTCCTCTTATTTTCATTCTAACTGTGCGAAACTTGAATATTTTGATCACTTTTCCATTTACTTAAGGCCGCAGAAGGGGGTTTACTTTTTCCGATAAGTAGAAATATTACTACATCGCTTGGTTTTGTTTTTCTGTGGTGGATTTTTATGTAGTCTGTCTCTTCTTTATTCCTTCTCTTTATCATCTATTGCTTTTGTTTCCTTTTATTTTCATTCTTTTTTTACTTTTCTATCAGCGACTCTTTCGAACTTCATATCCATACATGTTTGCTCTTTAAGGGGACTATGTTTGGGTCTAAACTAATATTTTTTTTCCTGTTGCCCCTTTTTAAGAGATCTCACTACTATTACTACTACTACTACTAATTCCTCTCTCTCTCTCTCTCTCTCTCTCTCTCTCTCTCTCTCTCTCTCTCTCTCTCTTCTTCTTCTTCTCTCTCTCTCTCTCTCTCTCTCTCTCTCTCTCTCTCTCTCTCTCTCTCTCTCTCTCTCTCTCTCTCTCTCTCTTAACCTTGACAAAACTCCACATTAGACCTTTCTATTTCCTCCTCCTCTCCAGTAACATTGATTTCTCAGTATTAATAATAATAATAATAATAATAAATCTATTCCCTAAACTTGACAAAATCCATTATCAACCCTTTCTATTTTCAACTCTATCCACAGTAGCATTTGATTCTTCTGGGCATCTAACACTACGCTCCTCACTCCTCTGATATGTACACACACTGGGGTATAGAGTCTCCTTCTTTCTCCTCTCTTCATCAGTTATTGTCCTTATTTTCCATTATGAGGTTCGACAGGAGTGCTTTTCTGATTAATTTCTTTCTTCTTCTTATTATTCTTTTTCTTCTTCTTCTTCATTGTAGTTTATAGTCCATCTTCTCCCATTCTTGGACTTATTACTGACTATTTCTGGTTAATTTTCTAAGCAGCACAGCTCTTCTATTCTAAGTAAGAGTCGACCTCACGGGTTAGTGTGCCGCGTATAGACTAATTATTATTGTTCCCAAATCGCTATCAGGGGTGAAATTAAGCCAGTACGCAGTGGTATGCCGTATCGGGAAGAGATATACAGCCGTCCCGTCTACAGCAGAGGTACGCTTTTAAAGACACAGGACCTGCAAAAAGCTAATCTTACTTTCACCCCTGATCGCTATATGTCCGAGAATCACTGAGCTGTGCTGCAAGAAGATCTACGACACGAGTGCGTTCCAGCAACTGTCAAATATAGTAGTTCACCCTCTAGCAACTTCCGTCTTATAGTTTTCAAGCTTTTTAATCATGACTGGATGCTGATGATGAGGAGGAAAAGAAATCTAATCCTATCATTCATCAACTCCAATGTTTTATCAACTGTGTGTGTAATAACGTCTACAGCTTGATAGGATAAAGAGGGAGGCTGGATCATTGATATTTCAGCAGCCATCAATGAGTTTTAATATGCTGATGAAGAGTAGTAATTTTAATCCACTCATTCATCAACTGTGTGTGAAATTACATCTAAAGCCTGACAAGATATAGTGGGTGGCTGTGTCGTTGATATTTCAGTAGCCATCAATGAGTTTTAATATGCTGATGAAGAGTAGTAATTTTAATCCACTCATTCATCAACTGTGTGTGAAATTACCTCTAAAGCCTGACAAGATATAGTGGGTGGCTGTGTTGTTGATATTTCAGTAGCCGTCAAAGTGTAAACAAGCTGAACGTCTATCATAACATTGCCTAAATAACGGGATGTGAGTGTTAGGTCCATATTCTTAAACGTATCTCACTCCCATTATGACCGTTTCCCAAGGCCACAGAGAAGATTAACCGGAATTTCAGGGGTGATTTTCCCGTTTCAGATGCAGAAGTCGGGTAAAACAATCACTGGAATCACAAAACAGTCCATGGAAATCACAGCAGCTGCCAATGGAGGCTTCTCAAATGGGGGAACTGTGGGGGCCGATACATTTGAGAATACTGGCTTTAGGCTGAAGCGAACCAGCTGCTGCAGTGCGGTGATATTTTTTGACAGTGGTTGGAACGGACTTCACCGAAACCAGATTGGCGAGATAGATTCTGCGTTGGCTCCCTCGTGTCCTTCCCCCCCCCACCGCTCTGGCTATAGGTAACACATGAGATGAAGAAATAGGAGTTGGGACTGTGTGGCAGGGTGGCGGGGAGGAAAGGACCCACGAAAGCCAACGTAAAAACGGTCTCCCCAATCCAGTTTCACTATGGCTAGAATCTGAGTCACCATGATTTCATAACAACATCAAAATACATCTCTCTACAGTACATCTAGGCACCGACACGAGTGCAGGGTAGAATATGTACAAGACTAATTACACCAGCACAGCCCTGGGCCTCCCTCCACCAGCCTGAATGTACCGTATAAAAAATACTGTCACTATCAAACGCATCACACGAGCGCAAAGCATTCAACAAAGCTTTGAGTTAAACAGCGTGACAACAAGATTTTTTTTCCCCTCAACCGAATCATCAAATAGAAATCCCCAATGAAACTATCCCCATAAACCCTTACAGTAATGGATGAAGGGGAGAAACTGCCTCAAATGGGATCAGAAACCTTATGTTATCTAGACCCCCAGTGCCTGATTCCATTACAGTGAGGGTATATGGGGTTTGGCGTAAGCAGAAATCATTATGGCCCACTCGCTGTAAGTCTGTAACCTGCCTGTAAACCTAAACGTAGATCCTGTAATGTGGACTACAGTAATACCTCGCTTCTTCGGACCCAAGGAAGGAAGCCACGTCTGGATATTGGCGGCAGAAGAAAGCATGACGCAAAATTGACTGGCATGGTAAATTGAGCGTAGTGAAGAAATGCTGACACTGGACGCTAAACATAACTGGACGATGAACTTATAGCTTGAAAAAGACATTGAAATTTAGCATAAAGTCATTTGGAAGTTAAACACAATAATATACTGAACTTAAACCCCTGAAAACACACTGAAATTTGGCATAAAGTCACCCAAAAATAAGGAGCAATGATATACACGAATTATAGCTTTAGAAATAACATTAAAATCTGGCATACAATCATCTAGGGAAACACAATCATATACCAAACGTAGGAAGTTAGAAAAACACAAAAATTTGGTATAAGGTCCTCTTGGAACACAAAATTATATGCTGGTGTTAGACTCTGAAGAAAACATAAAATACTTGCATACAGTCAGCTGGAAAAACACAACAATATATCAGACTTAGGACCTTAAAACACACTGAAATTTGGAGCTGTCATCGTATGTAACCCAGAAATACAAAGCACTTAACCTGGTAGCTGCGGGGATCATGTTTCTTAAAGGCTCCTCTAAGTGAATTAATGAGAAAAAATCATCACTCACGCAAATATAATAGATAACAACGCAGTGATGGTCAGTTGGTGCATCCTCTATTGTGGAGGAGTTACGTCAAACCACAAATATGGCCTATCCCTGCTACCGGGCTAATAATACACAATAGTTAACAAGTGAGTAAGGTAACAATTCGACATATCCAGGCATGCGCTCCGTAAATCCAGACTCACGGCTCCACAATCTTATCCGAATTTTCACCGTCCATCAAACCAAGGTAGAACTGTACTAAACTGAGGTTTGTGTGTGATGCAAACCGACCCTAAAAGGACCCAAGTTGACAGAGTTCACCCTTCATCCCTTCCTCTGTGGTGGTGTTAGCTGCTCTATATCTCTGTGTCATTGTATCTACTCTACTGTATAACTCTGTATCAATATGTCTTCTGTATCTTTGAGCTGCAGTCCCCTAAGCTAAATTGTGCACTCTCGGGGTTGTCTTTTAGCTGGTGAATGTGGAGGTGGTGGCAATAGCTGCTTTGTATCTACTCTACTGCATATTTCTGTATTTTCTCTTTGTTTGAGCTGCACTGCCTGAGCTATACTGTGCACTTGTATTGTCTTTTAGCTGGTGCGTTGTGAGCAAGACGATTGAATGACGAATGAACTCTGTCACCGAGGACGCGTAGTGGAGATAACCGACTTAGGTGACCGTGGTTTCGGCCGCTGGTGCCTCCTTCGCCGCCGCCTCCTTCGCCGCCGCTTCCTTCCCTCCCAAGTACTCGTAGTTTATCAACCGACCACCCTGGGGAGAGAAGAGGAACTGGTGCACACTTTGAGATGACAAGCCAGCGTCCCAGATACTATATAGAGCACGAACCAACAACCGAAGACTAAATGATAGAAACAGGCATACAAATGGAGATACAAAATGTTTACTATGTGATTGGGAGATGGAAAATTTAGATCATGTTTTGTTGTGGTGCCCTGGATATATGAGGAAATAGGGAGAAAATCATGAGCTTTGCAAAGACCTTATATAGAAGAAGAAAACAACATCATGGGCGATCAACTGTTTAGAGAAGAATGGACAGGAGAAGCTGAGAAAATACTGTATGAGGTGTGGATGAAAAGGGAACACCAACGGAGGAACTTGACCGACTGAGAAGCGAAACCACCGCTGCCAGATGGCCGTGATCAGGCTCTAATATTTGCAGATTTCCAACCCTCAAACTGTCTCCTCCACCCCTTTAACAGTTTTTTTATAGAGTTATCGTTAAAATGGTTAATTATTGGTGTTTCTTGGCTATAGTTATGGGTCAGAAACCAGTAAAAATGATGCTCAGAGTACGACAATCTGACAACGTTGAGAGAAACAAGATAGAGAAGTGCTGTTGCAAAGGCTAAGCTTTCCGACCATCACCTGACCCATCGCTCTGGCCTGACCAAGAGCAGGTTTAACCCCCTCGACTGATCTCCCCATCTCAGAGAGCCCCACTGCGTCAACCTGTAGCATCCTTAGTTCAGCTGTAAGACATATTTACTTCTTACATACACAACAAAGGCTTCCATGAAGGAGTAGGTAGGAAGACACCTACCGAATGGGCGTGAGCTACTCCCGGTGAAGATATATGGGAAGCGAGGAGGGTGCTAAAGCCCTTCAAAGACCCTTCCCATGTCCTCACTAACCGTTTCCCTTTTGTCTCATCAACACCAGAGAGCAGTTCAGCATGCTCTCTAAAGACAGTTCCTCTCTCTTTCTACACCACACTACATTCACAAAACACACACACCTTTTCCCAAAATTCAAAATTCAACATGGTGAAAAAATAACTGCCTCGGAGTCCCCGCCTGGGGGGGGACCATAAATTCCCCCAGTGAGGACTCCCCTTCTGACTGCCGACTTGAGAGGTGTCCTGACAACTCCTCGAACCTCCTCCTTATCAATTTCTGCAACATTCGTGGTCTCCGTTCTAATTTTCATTCTGTGGAACACCATCTCTCCTCCTCTAAACCTCACCTTCTCTTCCTCACCGAAACACAGGTTTCTGAGGCTACTGACAGCAACCTCTACTCTGTTCCCTCCTACTATCTCTATCCTCAATTTCAATCCAAAGCTGGATGTTGCGCCCACGACCTTGACTCTTCTGAATTTTCCACCATCTGGCTAAGACTTCATTGTCATTCTATTACTAAATACATCTGTGCTGTTTATCTCTCACCTAACTCTACTAACTATGTAAAACTCTCTGACTATTTGAACTCTAAAGTGGAGCGCATCTTGACCCACTCTCCCTTCGCTGAAATCTCCATCTTGGGAGATTTCAATGTTCACCACCAGCTTTGGCTTTCATCCTCCTTCACTGACCAGCCTGGTGAACAAGCCTACAACTTTGCTCTCCTCAACGACCTAGAGCAGTTGGTTCAGCACCCTACTCGTATTCCCGACCGTCTTGGAGACAGGCCCAACATTCTAGACCTCTTCCTTACCTCTAATCCTTCTGCTTACTCTGTCAAACTGTTCTCTCCGTTGGGCTCCTCTGATCATAACCTTATTTCTGTATCCTGTTCTATTGCTCCTATACATCCTCTGGACCCACTGAGGAGGCGATGCTTCTGGCATTTTGCTTCAGCTCGGTGGGACGACCTGAGGATGTACTTTTCCGATTTCCCATGGAATGATTACTGCTTCCAGGAGAGAGACCCCTCTGTGTGTGCTCTGCGCATCACAGAGGTGATTGTCTCTGGAATGGAGGCATACATTCCACGTACTTTCTCTACTCCTCATGCTAAAAAGACGGTTTAATCACGCTTGTTCTCGTGCTATTAAAGATAGAGAGGCAGCTCACAAAAGGTTCCAGAGCCTTCGAACTCCCACTAACTTTGATCTGTACATTTCAGCCCGGAATCGTGCCAAATCTATTCTCTGGCTTACCAAAACTTCTTTTATAAATAAAAAGTGTCAACACCTTGCTTCTTCTAATTCTTCCCGTGACTTCTGGCATCTAGCCAAAAATATCTCCTCCAATTTCACTTCTTCCTCTTTCCCTCCTCTCCTTAACTCTGATGGCAGCACTGCCGTCTCATCTGTCTCTAAGGCTGAACTCTTCGCTCAAACTTTCTGTAAGAACTCCACCTTGGACGATTCTGGGCATATTCCTCCTACTCATCCCCCCTCTGACTCCTTCATGCCTGTTATTAAGATTCTTCCAAATGATGTTTTCTATGCCCTCTATGGCCTCAACTCTCAGAAGGCTTATGGACCTGATGGAGTGCCTCCTATTGTCCTTAAAAACTGTGCTTCTGTGCTGACACCCTGCCTGGTCAAACTCTTTCGTCTCTGCCTATCAACATCTATCTTTCCTTCCTGCTGGAAGTATGCCTTTGTACAGCCTGTGCCTAAGAAGGGTGACCGCTCCAATCCCTCAAACTACCGCCCAATAGCTTTACTTTCCTGTCTATCTAAAGCTTTTGAATCAATCCTTAACCGGAAGATTCAAAAGCACCTTTCCACTTCTAATCTTCTATCTGATCGCCAGTATGGATTCCGCAAGGGGCGTTCTACTGGCGATCTTCTTGCTCTCTTAACTGACTCTTGGTCATCCTCTCTTAGCAGTTTCGGTGAAACTTTCTCTGTTGCGCTAGACATATCAAAAGCTTTCGATAGAGTTTGGCACCAGTCTTTGCTTTCTAAACTGCCCTCTTTCGGATTCTATCTCTCTCTCTGTTCCTTTATCTCCAGTTTCCTTTCCGGCCGTTCTATCTCTGCGGTGGTAGACGGTCACTGTTCTTCCCCTAAACCTATCAACAGAGGCGTTTCACAGGGCTCTGTCCTATCACCCACTCTCTTCCTGTTATTCATCAATGATCTTCTTTCCATAACAAACTGTCCTGTCCACTCGTACGCCGACGACTCCACTCTGCATTATTCAACTTCTTTCAATAGAAAACCATCACAACAGGAGGTACACGACTCCAGACTGGAGGCTGAAGAACGGTTAACCTCAGACCTTGCTATCATTTCCGATTGGGGCAGAAGGAACCTTGTGTCCTTCTATGCCTCAAAAACTCAATTTCTCCACCTATCAACTCGACACAATCTTCCAAACACCTATCCGCTATTCTTCGACAACACTCAGCTGTCATCTTCTTCAACACTAAACATCCTCGGTCTATCCTTAACTCAAAATCTCAACTGGAAACTTTATATCTCCTCTCTCGCTAAATCAGCTTCCTCGAGGCTGGGTGTTCTGTATCGTCTCCGCCAGTTCTTCTCCCCTGCACAGTTGCTATCCATATACAGGGGCCTTGTCCGCCCTCGTATGGAGTATGCATCTCACGTGTGGGGGGGCTCCACCCACACAGCTCTTCTGGACAGAGTGGAGGCTAAGGCTCTTCGTCTCATCAGCTCTCCTCCTCCTACTGATAGTCTACCTCTTAAATTCCGCCGCGATGTTGTCTCTCTTTCTATCTTCTATCGATATTTCCACGCTGACTGCTCTTCTGAACTTGCTAACTGCATGCCTCCCCCCCTCCTGCGGCCCCGCTGCACACGACTTTCTACTCATGCTCATCCCTATACTGTCTAAACCCCTTATGCAAGAGTTAACCAGCATCTTCACTCTTTCATCCCTCACGCTGGTAAACTCTGGAACAATCTTCATTCATCTGTATTTCCTCCTGCCTACGACTTGAACTCTTTCAAGAGGAGGGTTTCAGGACACCTCTCCTCCCGAATTTGACCTTGCTTTTGGACACCTCTTCTGATTCTTTTATGGGAGCAGCAATTAGCGGGCTATTTTTTATTATTTTTTTTTTGTGCCCTTGAGCTGCCTCCTTTGTTGTAAAAAAGAAAAATGTACCTGAATGAGCTGTGCCGTCTCATTGGTGAAGTGACAGCTGAAGAGGAGGAGATTGCGTGGCTGGACCTTGATGGCGAACCTCATGAAGATGGCGGAGTAGAGGCACAGGGCTGGGGAGAGACGGAGGAGGTCAGAGGGTGAGGAAGGGAACAGCTGAGAAAATATCTATAACAGGAGGGTGAATATCAACAACAACAACCATTATTAGTCTACAGGAAGGGAACAGCTGAGGAAATATCTATAACAGGAGGGAGAATATCAACAACAACAACCATTATTAGTCTACAGGAAGGGAACAGCTGTGGAAATATCTATAACAGGAGGGAGAATATCAACAACAACAACCATTATTAGTCTACAGGAAGGGAACAGCTGAGGAAATATCTATAACAGGAGGGAGAATATCAACAACAACAACCATTATTAGTCTACAGGAAGGGAACAGCTGAGGAAATATCTATAACAGGAGGGAGAATATCAACAACAACAACCATTATTAGTCTACAGGAAGGGAACAGCTGAGGAAATATCTATAACAGGAGGGAGAATATCAACAACAACAACCATTATTAGTCTACAGGAAGGGAACAGCTGAGGAAATATCTATAACAGGAGGGAGAATATCAACAACAACAACCATTATTAGTCTACTGGTCAGCCCCGACTTCTACAATTCCTGGATCGGCGTCATTCCTAAGACTCACCAAATGTCATCTTCCCGCTGATAAACTCTGGCGGCTTCCTTGTGTCAGCGATGGCGGCCAGCGGGATGCCCCAGTTAGCTACAGGGCCCCAGAAGTGTGTGCTGCAAGGGGTATTATAATTATTACTATCATTATTGGGATATATGAAGGGACATCAAGAGAAAACAAAATACACTGATATATAGACATCAACATAAATAAAGTCTGGAGGATAAAATAAAGTGGGGCAGAATAAGACCATTAGCTCCTTATCCCTGGACTTCCTTTCTTTTTTATCTCTGCATTTACTTTCTTTTTCTTTCTCTCTATTCCTAGACTGTCATTCTTTTCTTTCCCAGGACTAACTTTCTTTTTTCCTCAATTTATTTATTGTTTGCCCATATCACTCCATATCTCTCTCTGTCAGTCTGTCTAAGAGATATAAATAGGTAGAGTAATAAACTATACATTAACAAAATTTACTAAGGACAACAGAACAGACAGGCCAAGTATCATGCACTAAATCCTTTCATCCCATGCTATCAACACATCCCTTTAATTAAACCACAGGAAGACTTATAGAAACACATCAGACATACAAAATTTACTAAGGACAACATAACACAGGCCAGGTATGATACACTTAATCCCTTTCAACTCATTTATTACTTTCAACACCTCTCTTAATACTAACCACAGGAAGACATAATGAAACATATCAGATATACAAAATTTTCTATGAACATCAGAACAGACAGGCCAGTTTTTTTTTATATATATTTTTTACAGTAGAGGAAACAGTTCAAAGGCAAAAGAAAACCTCTCTTAAAATAAACCACAGGAAGACTTATGGGAATCACGTCACCCTTGCCAATACACGTCCTTGCCAAGAACACCCTTCCCTTATCAACACCCACAAGCAATAGTACGATAATTAACAATCCCTTAACACCTTCCCTAATAAGATCGCATCAAAATAACCTTAATTAATTCATCATTTCATATCTCTGTCTGTCTAAGAGCGATAAATTGGTGGCCAGCTATCATGCAATTAACCCTTTCAACTCATCTATTTCTTCTAACACCTCTCAAAATAAACCACAGGAAGACTTATGGGAATCACGTCACTCTTGCAACACTGAAAGCCCTTGCCAATACACGCCCTTGCCAAGAACGCCCTTCCCTTATCAACACCCACAAGCAATAGTACGATAATTAACCCTTTAACACCTTCCCTTAATAAGATCCCGCCAATATAACCTTAATTAAACGTAGATAATATATGGGAGTAGATAATATATGCGGGCTCAGGCTCAAGGACATGCTCTCCCTTGTTACCGGGCAGTCTTCTCCCCCTCCTTACCTCATTAAATAGTCCCTGAACTCCTTGCTTTTGAGTTGCTCCAGGCCCTTCTTGATGATCGTGGCCGCCATGGTGCTCGGGCTGCTGGGACGGGGCTTAATGAGGCTTGGGAGGAGGCTTAATTAGGCTGCGTCCGGCCCAACACGCCCGATTGTTTACACCAGTAGCCGGAGTGAAGAGGAGGCGGGCAAAACTTTCCAACGGGCTCACAAATCAACGGGAGTGCAAGATGTGATTGATTGATTGATTGATAGTTTATTATTGCAAGTAGAACAACAAAGGAGAAGGGAGAGGTATGCCATCCCAACCCCCAGGCAGGACAGAGTGTGATTATACAACTGAGGATAGTGGCTCAGCGCTAGGAAAAAGGCTGTTGAGTTTAACAATAATAATAATAATACTAATAATAGTCAGTGGGGAACATACAGTAACAGAGGTAGTGGAGAAATATACGTATACATACCTGGATGAATAAGCAGAATAGATCACAGGAGGAGGAGGAGGTAAATACGAGGCGATATACAGCGATACAGGTCAAAGGAAGAAGGTATGGAATAACTACGTACAATGGACTGACAGAAATGAGTAGAAAATATAACACTGAGGTCGATGCCACACTGGTAAAGCTTCTCTTATAATTCTTTACCCCAATTAGTGAACAGGAGGAGGAAACGTAAAAAAAAATCTCTCTCGCTCTCCTCTACCTACCTAGCTGTTGGCAATACTGGTTTCACATCGGCTGCCTCCTGCTAACCCATTTCGAGGTGTGACGGACAATTTAAATATAAACCACACCTTGTATAACACGGTAAAGACTAGAGTAATGTTCATATCCCCCATTAACCTAACAAGAGGCTTCAAAATCACTTATACGGCTGAAAACGACAGAATATTGACTACCCATTGGCAACACTGTTAACATTGCATCAACTGGCAAATTTTATCATATATTTTGGGGTATTTTTTAAGGCGTAAGGGAGTATATAGGCAAAAAACACGAATTCTTTGACATCCAGAAGCTTTTATTGTACATTTATATCCATCTTGTATACCTAAGAACAACACACATTTATTATATGGTCGAAAAACAGTGAAATAAAGAACACGGCAACTCCGGTAGTGTGTTTTGATCCTCGAGAAGGGAAGGTGTGTGGCGCGCTCCCTTTAAACCCTTGGCCCTTTAAACCACAAAATAAACCCCCTAGACGCCCCAGACTCATGAACAAACCTTACCTACAAACACAGGATCACTCAGGTATATTAAGAAGAGGTTAAGATAGTTTATATTAGTGTTATCAGCGTGTTCATTAATCCTTATCAATTCCTGGCCCTTTAAACCACAAAATAAGCCCTAGACGACGCAAACTCAGCAACAAACATTAACTACAAACACAGGATCACTCAGGTATATCAAGAAGAGGTTAAGATGGTTTATATTAGTGTTATTAGCGTGTTCATTAATCCTTATCAATTCCTGGCCCATTAAACCACAAAATAAACCCTAGACGCCCCAGACTCAGGAACAAACCTTACCTACAAACACAGGATCACTCAGGTATATTAAGAAGAGGTTAAGATGGTTTATATTAGTGTTATTAGCGTGTTCATTAATCCTTATCAATTCCTGGCCCTTTAAACCACAAATTAAACCCCTTGATGACCCAGACTCAGCAACAAACCTTTACTACAAACACAGGATCACTCAGGTATATCAAGAAGAGGTGAAGATGGTTTATTTTAGTGTTATTAGCGTGTTCATTAATCCTTATCAATTCATGGCCCTTTAAACCACAAAATAGACCCCCAGACGACGCAGACTCAGGAACAAACCTTACCTACAAACACAGGATCACTCAGGTATTTTAAGAAGAGGTTAAGATGGTTTATATTAGTGTTATTAGCGTGTTCATTAATCCTTATCAATTCCTGGCCCTTTAAACCACAAAATAAACCCCCTAGACACCGCAGACTCAGGAACAAACCTCACCTACAGACACAGGATCACTCAGGTATATCAAGAAGAGGTTAAGATGGTTTATATTAGTGTTATTAGCGTGTTCATTAATCCTTATCAATTCATGGCCCTTTAAACCACAAAATAAACCCCCCAGACGACGCAAATTCAGGAACAAACCTTAACTACAGACACAGGATCACTCAGGTATATTAAGAAGAGGTTAAGATGGTTTATATTAGTGTTATTAACGTGTTCATTAATCCTTTTCAATCCCTGGCCCTTTAATCCTCAAAATAAATTCCTAGACGACGCAGACTCAGGAACAAACCTTAACTACAAACACAGGATCACTCAGGTATATCAAGAAGAGGTTAAGATGGTTTATATTAGTGTTATTAGCGTGTTCATCAACCTAACTTATCCTAACCTGACCTGTCTTAACCTGACGTAACCTATTGTCATATATATTTTCTACTAACCTTCAAACCTCCCGGAAAACCATTGGAATGAGTGCAATGATGAATACAAGTGTGGAAATAGCAATGAAGTGTGTGTGTGTGTGTGTGTGTGTGTGTGTGTGTGTGTGTGTGTGTGTGTGTGTGTGTGTGTGTGTGTGTGTGTGTGTGTGTGTGTGTTATATTCTTGTCCATAAGGAGAGGCGGATGTAATGAGTTAGTGGTTATTGAAGGCTTGTCAATAGGATGGAAGTAGGGTCTGTGTGTGTGTGTGTGTGTGTGTGTGTGTGTGTGTGTGTGTGTGTGTGTGTGTGTGTGTGTGTGTGTGTGTGTGTGTGTGTGTGTGTGTGTGTGTTATATTCTTGTCCATAAGGAGAGGCGGATGTAATGAGTTAGTGGTTATTGAAGGCTTGTCAATAGGATGGAAGTAGGGTCTGTGTGTGTGTGTGTGTGTGTGTGTGTGTGTGTGTGTGTGGGTGTTTGAAGATGAGATGCTGAAACATACACGAACATGATAATAATGATGGTGATGGTGGTGGTGGTGATGATGATGATGGTGGTGGTGGTGGTGGTGGTGATTGTGGAGGTGACAAGCAAGGAGTAACGAGAAAGCCATTTTTTTCCCTAGTCATTGGTCTCTCTCTCTCTCTCTCTCTCTCTCTCTCTCTCTCTCTCTCTCTCTCTCTCTCTCTCTCTCCAGTATCTTTCTTTTATCTTTTCTTTTCCTTTTTAATCTATTTCTTCATGCTTAGAATATACGAAATGTTTTGTTTATTTATTTATTTTATCGTTTTATTTTGTTTTTATCTTTAATTCTGTGCATCTGTTGTGAGTATTAGCCTACTACTACTACTACTACTACTACTACTACTACTACTACTACTACTACTACTACTAATAATAATAATAATAATAATAATAATAATAATAATAATAATAATGAGAGTAATAATAATAATGTTTTCTTTTGCATAACATCCGGGAACTTTCTCTCGTCCGGGTTGACTGCCTGACAGACTCGCTCAAAATTCCGGATAATATTTTTTTCCTTCCACCAAACGTCAACTTTCTCTTTCTCTTTGTACTCTCTCGTTCTTCCTTGATGTGTGTGTGTATATATATATATATATATATATATATATATATATATATATATATATATATATATATATATTTCTTTCTCTCTCTCTCTCTCTCTCTCTCTCTCTCTCTCTCTCTATCTATATATATATATATATATATATATCTATATATATATATATATATATATATATATATATATATTGTTTCCCTATATTATTCTGTATCTCTTTTTGTCTTTGGCTGACAGAGAGAGAGAGAGAGAGAGAGAGAGAGAGAGAGAGAGAGAGAGAGAGAGAGAGAGAGAGAGAGAGAGAGAGAGAGAGAGAGAGAGAGAGAGAGAGAGAGAGAGAGAGAGAGAGGAATGGGTTACATAAGGCCCAATTCATCACCCTTGGAGTAGTTTGTAATCATTGCGTGTGTTCCAGATGGTGTTACTGCATGTGTGACGGTAAGAACCAGGAGGAGGAGGAGGAGGAGGAGGAAGAGAGAAGCTGTCACCTGCCGCGGCGCCTGGCTCACACCTGGGTTTCCGGGAGGCATTTAACGGAGACAAAAGCGGCGGCGGCGGCGGCGACAAGAGGCTGAGTGTTGAGCCTTCCTTGTTTGTATCGCTTCGCGGCTGGCGGGGCTGGCGGGTCCTGTGGGTCCTGTGGGTCTGGGTCACAACACAACTCACAGTGAATATTTCCACTTTATTACAAAGACAGAGGTAAGACAGAGGTGTGGGCGCCGCCTGCGGCCACCTGGGGCAGGGCGAGGCTGGCCTTGGAGGGGGGGTGCTGTAGGGGTGTAGGGGGGGCGGCAGACTGGGGCCCGTCAGGGTGCCTTGCCCCGCCCCAGCCCCGCGGGGCACTGGGTACAGGGGGAGCGGCGGCGCGGCGTGCCGGGAACAATAAGTTAACTTTGGGGTTGTGGCCCGCCCGGAGGAGGGCCGGTGCGGGGCGGGGCTCAGGTGGTGAGGGACTCCGTGTCGGCGGAGCTCGCCGCCGCCTCCGCCGCCGCCTCCACGCCCGTGCTACGCTTGTACAGGTCGTCGCCGCCGCCGTAGCCGCCGCCCTGCTGCTGCGCGGTGACGGAGAAGCCGTCCAGGTTGCCAGAGGACAGCTGCTGCAGGTCGTGAGCGGTGGGCGGCGTGTCGTACTCCACGAAGAACACCTCGGGGTCGTGCGGCACGTGCGGCACCTCCACCACCTGCGGCTGGTCGTCGGGCCGCTGGTGCAGCACGTAGATCAGCGTCTTCTGCTCCGTGCGCGGCGGTAGGATGGCCTGCGTCTGCGGCGGAGGTGGCGGCGCGCGGATGAACACGATCTTGTAGTGCTTGCGCGGCGGACCTGCGGACACGGGTGGCAGCGGCTGGTGCGGCTGGTGCGGCGGCACGTTCACGTAGATGGTCTTGGTGGGCCCGCCGCCGTAGCCGCCGGAGGGTGGGCTGTAGTCTGGGGCGGGGGATCCGTACACGGGGGGCGAGGGGGCGCTGTAGCCCGAGGAAGGGCCGGCACCACGGCCGGCGGCCACGGGCGTGAAGCCGAACGACAGCGACGGCTTGTCCGGCAGCGGCAATGACCACGCCAGCAGCGGCCACGCCAGCAGCAGCAGCAGGGCGCGCTGGGGGTAGGGGGGGTGAGGGTTAGTCCGGCACCACTCCTGTCACGTCACACCTGTGTCACTCCTGCCCATGGCACATCCTTACCAGACACCTTGCCCAGCCCTGCCACCACACACACACACACACACACACACACACACACACACAGCTCCGTCTGTCTCACTCAGGTGCTAAGGCTCTGTCCTGTCAAACTCCTGCCTGGCACACTGAGGTTCAAGCCCCGCTCAGGCCGAGATTTTTCAGCTGACAGAACTGGGTACCGTCCCCCCTTGAACACACACACACACACACACACACACACACACACACACACACACACACACACAAACACACGCCGATGAACGCTAAAAGTAATAATGGTAGTAGTAGTAAAAGTAATAGTAGAAGTAATAGTAGTAGTAGCACTTGTAGAAGCAGTAGTAGTAGTGGTGGAGGAGTTATATATAAGGGGCACTAACCATGGTGGGCAGCAGGCTTAGGCGAGGCGACGTAACAGCAGGAAGAGGAGGAGGAGGAGGAGCAGGAGGAAGATCAGCACCGGACACCTTTCTCCTCCTAGTGAACCGGAGGGAAAGATCACCTCCGTTATATACTCTCTCTCTCTCTCTCTCTCTCCATTCTCCTCCCCCCCTTTCTCTCTCCATCTCCATTCGCCCCCCCTTTCTTCCCTCTGTTCGCTCTCTCTCCTCCTCCCTTTCCCTTCCTTGTTCTCCTCCTCTTCCTCCTCTTCCTCCTTGGTCTCCTCTTTCTTCCTTCCCTCATCATCTTCACCCTTCTTTTATTTTTATTTCCTCCTTCAAATCCTCTTCCTCTTCCTCCTCTTCCTCCTCCTCTTCTTTCTCCTCCTCCTTCTCCTCCTCCTCTTACACCTTTCTCTTCCTTCTTCTTCATCCTCTTAAAAGTCGCGTATTCTTCTTCTTCTTCTTCTTCTTCTTCTTCTTCTTCTTCTTCTTCTTCTTCTTCTTCTTCTTTTCCCCTTTCTATTTTCACTTCATTTTTATTTTTTTATTTTTTTCATAATTCATTTGTTTACGATCTGTGACGATCAGGGCGAGAAGTAAAGTTTCTCTCTCTCTCTCTCTCTCTCTCTCTCTCTCTCTCTCTCTCTCTCTCTCTCTCTGGAAGAAAGTGAGAGAGTAGCCTCCAAAACGAGAAAGAAAGAGAAAGAAACCCACAAGGAGAGAAAAAAGTGGAGTAAAAAGTTTAAAGAATCATTACTTTTCAACCGGTTTTGGTAACTTGTCCCGACCCCGCCCCGACCCACCCCGACCAGTCCCGACCCCACCCCGACCCTACCCCGGTCCTACCCCGACCCCCCATGCCCTGTTTTTACCTTCCCCTCGTTACACACCTTCCCTTCGTTACGCATTGACCCTCCCTTCCCTTCCCTCCCCTTCCCTTTCCCTTCCTCCCTTTCCCTTCGCTTCCCTTTTCAAACTGTACCGTCTCACTTTTCTCTCTCTCTCTCTCTCTCTCTCTCTCTCTCTCTCTCTCTCTCTCTCTCTCTCTCTCTCTCTATTGCGTAGTTGCTTTTTTTAGTGTTATGGACATGGGTAGCGGCCGAGAGAGAGAGAGAGAGAGAGAGAGAGAGAGAGAGAGAGAGAGAGAGAGAGAGAGAGAGAGAGAGAGAGAGAGAGAGAGAGAAAGGATATAAGAAAACTTTAGGCTTGAAAGGAAGACAGAGAGGGAGAGAGGGAAGGAAGGAAGGGAGGGAGGGAGGGAGGAAAGGAGGAAAGGAGATAAACCAGACTAGACAGAGAAAGTGACTACTACAACTACTACTACTACTACTACTACTACTACTACTACTACTACTACTACTACTACTACTACTACTACTACTACTATCACTAAAACCTGTAACATAGATTAATTATACTTTAGAAACTGTATCATTTATTTCTTTTTTTGTATAATAATCTCTTCTGGGTTCAAGTTAGATAAATTCAGATTCAACAAGGAATTGGTTTACTAACAGAGTGGTGGATGAGTGGAACAAGCCTGGCAGTCATGTGGTGAGTGAGTGCCAATACTAACAGAGTGGTGGATGAGTGGAACAGGCCTGGCAGTCATGTGGTGAGTGAGTGCCAATACTAACAGAGTGGTGGATGAGTGGAACAGGCCTGGCAGTCATG
>NC_066519.1:12271072-12273572 GCF_024679095.1 Eriocheir sinensis
GCTTTCCTGTCTAACCACACAAGTTCCTCCACTTTTTACCTCCTCCTCCTCCTCTTCCTCCTCCTCCTCTTCCCAACCTTCTCCTCCTTCTTCACTTCCTGCTCCACATATTACAGCTGGACCCACCTCCCTCTTCCTCCTCCTCCTCCTCCTCCTCCTTCATTCACTACAAATCGCATAGAAGCAATTTTATGAGCGTGTGTGAGAGAGAGAGAGAGAGAGAGAGAGAGAGAGAGAGAGAGAGAGAGAGAGAGAGAGAGAGAGAGAGACCGGACTTTCTCCCATCATACCTGTTTAGAGGTCCAATTATTGGGGTCCAGGTGGGTCAGAAGAGGTGCTGGGCGTGGACCGGAGGAGGAGGAGGAGGAGGAGGAGGAGGAGGAGGAGGAAGAAGATATAAGAAGAACGAAAGAAGTGCAAGAAAACGTAGAAAAGACCAAGTTTATGAAGTTAGAAGAGGAAGAGGAAGAAGAAGAGGAAGTAGAGGAGGAGGAGGAGAAGGATTAGGAGGCTGCAATGATAAGACCTGCAATAAATAAGACGATGAGGAAGAAGAAAAAAAATAAAAAATAAGAATAAAAACAAGGACTAGGGGAGGAGGAGGAAGAGTAGGAGGAGGAGGAGGAGGAGGAGGAAGAGGAGGAGGAGGTGGAGGATAATATATGAAGTGAAAGGAAATGTAGAAAAGCCTAAATATATGAGGTTAGAAAAGGAGGAGGAGGAGGAGGAGGAGGAGGAGGAGGAGGAGGAACATGAATTATGAAAGCGGAAATATAAATAACTGAGAGAGAGAGAGAGAGAGAGAGAGAGAGAGAGAGAGAGAGAGAGAGAGAGAGAGAGAGAGAGAGAGAGAGAGAGAGAGAGAGAGAGAGAGAGAGCGGGGTATCAGTCAGGTCCGTTGAGTTAATTTGTTTGTTTGTCCTTAAAAAAATTCTCCTCCTCCTCCTCCTCCTCCTCCTCCTCCTCCTCTTCCTCCTCTTCCTCTTCCTTTTGTTGTTCCTATTCTTTTTTTTTCATATTTCTTTTCATTTTTCAGAGAGAGAGAGAGAGAGAGAGAGAGAGAGAGAGAGAGAGAGAGAGGGTTCCCAATGCTCGGGTTTCCTCTCTTTCTTTTGACATTCCCTCACCTTCACTTTCCTCCATCTCTCTCTCTCTCTCTCTCTCTCTCTAATAATTTTAAAAGCCGAATCGTTTTATTTCTATTGTTAAGGAGTTTTTTATTGATTTTTTTAATTAAATTTCTCTTTCTCTATTTGTCTTTTTCTTTCTCTTTCTATCTATCTATCTATCTATCTATCTATCTATCTCTCTGTTTGTCTATCTGTATACACGTCTTCCTTTCCTTCTTTATTTTTCTTATCTATTAAACATATTTTTTTTCATTCATTAATTCTTTCTTTCTTTCTTTCTTTCTCTCCTTTCTATTTATTTACCGCTGCACATGTGTCTTTCTTTCTTTCTTTCTTTCTTTCTCTACTTATTTATTTATTCTCATTTTTTTTCTGTTTTTCCTTTTCTTTATGTCCTGTTCTTATCTCTTTCTCTTAATTTTTATTTCTGGTAATTTTCTTCAATTATTTTTCTTCTTTTCTGTTACTACTACTACTACTACTACTACTACTACTACTACTTACTATAACACTTCCACCACCACCACCATCCTTATTATTATTATTATTATTATTATTATTATTATTATTATTATTATTATTATTATTGTTATTATTATTATTTTTTTGCATTTTTTAGGGAAGTTTTCTCTCTCCACATAAAACAAGATAGGAGTGAAAGTAAGTCTCTCTCTCTCTCTCTCTCTCTCTCTCTCTCTCTCTCTCTCTCTCTCTCTCTCTCTCTGACTTGCATGTATTTCCTTAACTAATGCAAAGTCAGGAAGGGAAAGGAAAGCAAGAAGGAAAGAAAGAGAGAAAGAAAGAAAGAAAGAAAGAAAAAGAGAGAGAGAGAGAGAGAGAGAGAGAGAGAGAGAGAGAGAGAGAGAGAGAGAGAGAGAGAGAGAGAGAGAGAGAGAGAGAGAGAGAGAGAGAGAGAGAGAGAGAGAACGTGTCCAGCCCAAGGCAGACTATGACATTTCTGTAACTCGTTCCTTTACCTTTCCAATCCCCTTCCTTTCACCCTCCTCCTCCTCCTCCTCCTCACCCTCCTCCTCCTCCTCCTCCTCCTCCTCCTCCTCCTCTTTCTCCTTCTCCTCCTTCCTTTTCCCGCCACCAATCTCTTGCCCTCTGGCCCTTCCCTACATTCTCTTCCCTTCCTCTTCCTCCTCCTCCCCTTCCTCTCCTACTCACTGCTCTTATGCTCTTCCTGTTACTTCCTCCTGCTTCCCCTTCCTTTCCGCCGCACTCTCCTCCTCCGCCTGCTCCTTCTCCTCCTCCTTTATAACCCTTCCCCTTGTTTACTATTTCACCCTCTTACACCAACCCACATATATATATATATATATATATATATATATATATATATATATAGATATATATATATCTAGATA
>NC_066519.1:12278572-12286072 GCF_024679095.1 Eriocheir sinensis
GGGGCCGACAGGGACCAGGACCTGACCGTGGATGCTGCGAGGGCCAAGACGGATGCCCATGTAAGAGTAGAGTGTTGGTATTCTTATAAGTTTAGCTATGGAGGAAGAAAGAACATTAGAAGGAGCAGGATGGAGTTAGGGAAAGAGGAAAGGAGTCTGGTGGGGGCCGACCGAGACCAGAGCCAGACCGTGGACGCTGCGAGGGCCAAGACGGATGCCCATGTAAGAGTAGAGTGTTGGTATTCTTATGTTTAGCTATGGGGGGAAGAAAGAGCTTTAGAAGGAGTAGGATGGAGTATTCTATAGCATTAGATAGGGGAAGATGATGCTGATAAGGATATTTGTACTTGGAATAGACTATTATTGGGTGAAAATGACGACTGGAAAGGATGCTGGGAGATAATAGATATAAGAAAGAACAGTGGCAAAGAACAGACATAGGAAAGAATGCTGGGAAAGAATAAGCATCAGATAGAGAAATATTGAATGCTAGGAAATGTTTAGTACTTGGAATAGACCAGCAATGTCTGAAGATGACGACTGGAAAGGGTGCTGGGATATAACAGACATTGGAAAGAACAGTGGCAAAGAACAGACGTGGGAAAGAATGCTGGGAAAGAATAAGCATCAGATAGAGAAATATTGAATGCTAGGAAATGTTTAGTACTTGCAATAGACTATACCAATGTCTGAAGATGGCTGTAGTACGAATTTAACTATACCTTTCCTTCTCCTCCTCCTCCTCTTCCTCCTCCTCCTCCTCCTCCTTCTTTTCCTCCTCCTCCTCCTCCTCGCAGACACTCTACGATGCTGGCGTGGGCAACAAGGACGAGGAGGACACCGAGGACTTCATCACAATCCTCAACTCCCGCAGCTACCCACAACTCCAGGAGACGTTTGAAGAGTACCTGAGGCTCGCGGGATGCAACATTGAGGAGGCCATCGAGTCAGAGTTCAGCGGAGACATGCAAAAAGGACTCCTGGCTATCGGTAAGGATCTAGAGAGGATGGGAAGCAGCGTTACCAAATTCTCGTACTCAGCCACTCAGCACATCACATTTTTCAGTTTCTGACTCACAGCTTTCGTAAACTAACATCAACAAGTAACGCTTTTAATGATAACTTCAACTGGAATCGCGTTATCTGTGTGGCTACGAGAGGTTTGGGCCTTAGAACTGGTAGATGCGATGTTTGGAATACGATAATATGGTAACGCTGATGGGAAGGCCTGTAAGGATGGATGGAGGACCGGATGGCTTTAAAAGGATGTGTTTGGAGTTGGATTTATTGTATTTCTGAGTGGAGGAGAGCAAGGGGACGCCCACATAACTCATGGTTGGCGCAAGTCGATCGATCCTATACCGGAAAAGACTTGAGATGGAGAGAGCGGCTGCATGGGAGCTTGCTATAGGGAAGACCGTCGGGAGTTTAGGCAGCGAGTGAATGAAGCGACGCGCCCCATTGATTAGTTAATTAGTTGTAGAATAAGGAAGTATAGATGACAGGATTTTCCCGATATCTTTTGTATAGTAAGATTAGGACTAGTATTAGGATTAGTATAAAGGATTGGAAGGCAGAATTAGATGGATAGATTTGCTAGTTTTCAATGCTGCAAGTCGTAAGGAGCGTTGCTAGTAATGATTGGAATGATAGTAACGATTGGAAGTTGTTGTTTTCAAGAGATATCATTTTCTACTTTTCCCCTCACAGTGCAACGCGTGCGAGACCCTTTGGGCTTCTACGCCGAGCGGCTGAACCAGACGATGGCCGGGGCGGGGACGGACGACGAGGCGCTCATCCGCATCATTGTGAGCCGCTCCGAGGTGAGGTTCCTCATTCACACAGACACACATCACTAACTTTATCGTCTTTTATCTCAGCCATCCTCTACCCCATGACACCAAGACCCCTTCAGTGACCTCAACGCCCCTTCGAAACATTTATTAAGGGACTCACACTAATCCTCTCCCTTCTGAACCTTCCTAAATAATCTCCAGCAATGGGACTCAACACCATCTCTGTATCCTGTTTCTTTATCTCCTTTTATCTCTGCCATCCTCTACCCCATGACCCTGTGACCCCCTCAGTGACCTCTTCAGCCCTTTGAAAGATATATAAAGGGACTCATACCAATCCTTCTCCTCTCTGAATCCCAAATAAGTAAGATCTGGCATTTCTAAACGTATGCAAAGGGGACTTATACCATCTTTGTAGTAATTCTGTTTCTTTGTCGCTCTCACTACTACTACTACTACTACTACTACTACTACTATTACTACTACTGCCACAGATCGACTTGGAGGACATCAAGGGTCGCTACAAGGAGATGTACGGCAACGAGTTAGCGGACGACGTAAGGGATGACACGCAGGGGGAGTACCAGAAGCTGCTCTTAGCTATTATCAACAACTAGCGACCTTGGCGATGACTGGCAACGCTGACTTGGGTGCATTCTCATAACAGCAACGTTTGAGCGACTCCTTCTCACATTAGCAACGTTTGAAGTGTGACTGATTTCCATAATAGCAACGTTTGAAGTGACTTGTTCTCATATTAGCAATGTTTGAAGTGTGACTGATTTCCATAATAGCAACGTTTGAAGTGACTTGTTCTCATATTAGCAACGTTTGAAGTGTGACTGATTTCCATAATAGCAACGTTTGAAGTGACTTGTTCTCATATAAGCAACGTTTGAAGTGTGACTGATTCCCATAATAGCAACGTTTGAAGTGACTTGTTCTCATATTAGCAACGTTTGAAGTGTGACTCATTCCCATATTAGCAACGTTTGAAGTGTGACTCATTCCCATAATAGCAACGTTTGAAGCGACTTGTTCTCATATTAGCAACGTTTGAAGTGTGACTCATTCCCATAATAGCAACGTTTGAAGCGACTTGTTCTCATATTAGCAACGTTTGAAGTGTGACTGATTCCCATAATAGCAACGTTTGAAGCGACTTGTTCTCATATTTAGCAGCCTTCAATAGCAAATTCTAATAGCGTTTCCTACAACTAGCAGCCTTAAAAATAGCAACTGTTATCAAATTTTTCTTCTTAACTACTAGCAACGTTATTGAGTTCTAGTACCGCTATAGTAATGTTAGGGACCACGAATATCAAAGTTTTTTTTTTTTTATCAACTACAATAATAATACCACCGACTTCTTTACTGCAAACGTTATCAGTCAATACTAACCTTAGCTCCAATGTTTTTTTTATTTTATTTTATTACTGCGTTTAGTTTATCAATATGGTTTTTTTTTTACAAATCATCAATATTTTTCTTATATATTCGCCTATAATGATTTTGTTTGACTTTATTTTTATTACTGCGTTTAGTTTATCAATTTGTTTTCTATAGTTTATCAATATCTTTTTATATATATTCGCCTATAATGATTTTGTTTTACTTTATTTTTTCATGTTGTTGATTTGAGCAGCTCTGTTACTCTCCTTTTCTTTCCTCTCTTACTTTTCTTATTTTTTTCCTCTTTCTTTCTTTTTCTTTCTCATTCCATTCTCAAGGTTAAGTTAGTTACGAGGAGATTCATTCCTCATGCCTCGGAAAAAAATATATACGAGTATAAACTGTTGTGATATTTTAATTATATGCGTCTAGTGTAGAGTGATTTTTGAAAGCTTGAAATACGAGTGCCTTAGTAATAATAATAATAATAATAATAATAATAATAATAATAATAATAATAATAATAATAATAATAATAATAATAATAATAATAATAATAATAATAATAATAATAATAATAATAATAATAATAATAATAAAAATAAAGATAATATTGCTAAGTCATCATTACTTCTATTTTTCCTTCCTTCTTTTCAACGTCCTTCTCTCTATTCTCTTTTCTCGTTTAAGTTATGCCAAAGATCTGAACACATTATCAAAACACCTCAATCCTCTACCTCCACTCAGGCTGAAACCTATAGAAGTCATTACAGTATATCCTTTCCTTCTTTAATTGTGTTGATTTTTTTACCCTTTCAATCTATACCAAAGATCTGAATACTTTCTAAAAAGGTCTCAATCACTTGCTCAATCCTTTATCACTACTGAAGCATATACGAAAGTCCTCCCATCTTTTCTTCATTCCAAGCTCGGGAGTCACACATACATAGGACCAGGGAGGGAGGGAGGGAGGGCAGGCGATGTCCAATGTCCGAGAGAGACTTAAGGCAACACAAATTCTGAAGTGTTCCGATAACGTTATCACTGATTAGACGACGGGAGGACTTAGGAGGGGCAGGAGGGACGAAGGGACAGAGGGGAGGAGAAAGAAAAGAGAGGGAGAGGGAAGGGAGCGAGGGAGGGAGTGGGGTCCAGGCTGGCTGACTGGCTTGAGGAAAAATGATAGGCTGACGAAGCGAGGATAAAATGAGGAAAGTAGATGTAGAAAAGGGAGAGTAGGCAATGGAAATGGATGCTGCAGGGAATAGAGAGATAAATAGAAGGATAGGAGGATGCAGAAGGCTGTAAGATGGAATAATGAAGGAGAGAAAGGAGGGAAGAGAACATAAGAACAGAAGAACATAAGAACATTACAGCTTGAGAGAGAGAGAGAGGGGGGGGGAGGGTGGCACCTTATGTAAACCTAACCTAACCTAACCTTCCTATCTATGAACGAACATCAAACCACGAAAGAGAGAGGAAAGAACGAGAGAGAGAAAAGAGAGAGAGAGAGGAGTAAACAGACTAAGAAAACATGGAGAAGGAAGAGGAAGGAAAATAAGAGGAAGAGGGAGAAAAAGAGAGGAAGGAGAGGAGAGGAGAGAGAGAAAGAGAGGAAAGACGCAGAAAGGCTTAGGAAACATGACGGAAGAGATGTGAGAGAGAGAGAAAGAGGGAGAGGAGAGAGAGAGAGGAGGGAGGGGGAGAGCGAGGGTATACCAGAGGGGCAGGCAGGGAGGGAGAGAGGGAGAGAGGGAGGGAGGATGAAAGGTGGGTAAGCGCTCTCTCACTCCAAGCCCGTACTTCGCACTCTACACCTGTACCTTGGCCCTTCGCGCAGGTAAGGTCTTCCTCTACCCTCATTCCGCCCCTTACGGCCAAGCCACACACACCCACACCCCGCCAGCCCTCACGTGGGACTCAGGACGCTCCCAAAGGCTCCTAGACTCCTTAACTTAGCGCCAGATACAATTACTTAATGCCCAGTGATGTAGACTTGCTGTGCTGGTTCAGTTTTGTGCTCCCGTTTGAATTGCGGAAAGTTTTCATTGTTTTGGGGGGTCCTGAAACGTTTGCGTGTTGATTCTTAAACGTTTTTTGTTGATACCGAAACGTTTTTTTGTTATTGTTGATTTTGATGAAGATTCGGTTTAATGTTTTGTGTTTTGAAGGCGTCATGTTTTGTTCGTGTTTGCTATCGCGGTTGAAGATATGATTAATCTCTTTTCTGTCCCTTTGTGGTATTGAAACGTTAATTATTCGTGTTACTGGAACGTTTTTTTTGCTTGATATTAATGAAGATTCCGTATACTATTTTGTTTTTGAAGGCGTCCTGTTCTGCTGTTCTTCGCTATAGCTATTGAAAAAAATGAACTAACTCTTCTGTCCCTTTTGTGGTATTGAAACGTTAACTCTTCATGTTACTGGAACGTTTTTTGTTGATATTAAGGAAGATTTCGTATAATGTTTTGTTTTTAATGCGTCCTGTTCTGTTAATCTTTGCTATCACGGTTAAAAATGAATTAACTCTCTTCTGTCTCTTTTGTGGTATTGAAACGTTAACTCTTCATGTTACTGGAACGTTTTTTGTTGATATTAAGGAAGATTTCGTATAATATTTTGTTCATGAATGCGTCTTGTCCTGTTAATGCTCGCTATCACGGTTTAAAAAATTAAATAACTCTCTTCTGTTCGTTTGTGATGTTGAAACGTTCATATTTTTGTAATACTGGAACGTTTTATTGTTGATTTTAATGAAGATTCGTTTTAATGTTTTGTTTTTTAATGCGTCCTGTCCTGTTAATCTTTGCTATCACGGTTTAAAAAATTGATTAACTCTCTTCTGTTCCTTTGTGATATTGAAACTGATTTTTCGTAATACTGGAACGTTTTATTGTTGATTTTAATGAAGATTCGTTTTAATGTTTTGTTTTTTAATGCGTCCTGCTCTGTAAATCGTATACTATCACGGTTACAAAAATTAATAACTTCTTTTCTGTTCTTTATGATATTGAAACGTTGATTTTTCGTAATGCAAGGACGTTTTTGTCCTTGATATTAATGAAGATTCGGCTTAATTAATACTTTGTTTTTAATGCGTCCTGTTCTGTTCATCTTTCCTATCACGGTTATAAAGATTAATGGCTTCTTTTCTGTTCTTTATGATACTGAAACATTAACTTGCGTGATCTGAGAAAGTTTTTTCCTTCATTCCTTTGGCTTTGAAACGTTTACTGAAATGTAGTGGTGCTTTAGATGTAATTAGATGTGGCTGTGCTCATTAATCTTTTTCCCTGTGATGTTAGAATATAATAAATCTTTTTTTTTGTTATTGGAACTTGAAACGTTTGCGAGGTTATCATTCTAGAACGTTTGTGTGTGTGTATGTGTGTCTGTGTGTGGTGTTGAAACGTTTCTGGTCTTGCATGCGTCTGAATGGGATGCGCCAATGCTCTTTTTTTTTCTGTGCTGATAAGAGCCATAAATCATCCTCTTTGTCTTTACACTCTTGAAACGTTTGTGTGCTGAGCTTCAAGCGTTTTCATCTCATGGTTTACACACGTTTTTGGTCTTGAAATCGTCCATATGAGGTGATCCAATGCTTATGTTTGTTGTATATTCTTTGCTGCGTTGTAAAGATGCATCACCTATCCCTTTTGCCTTTTCACTTTCGAAACGTTTGTGAGTGTGTATGTGTTGAGTTTAAACGTTTTCATTTCGTTGTGAGTTTGAAACGTTTTTGGGTTTAGAAAGCGTCCACATGTGATACTCCAATGTAGGCTTTTTTTTTCGTTGAGTTATTAAAATATATAAGCTGCCTTCTTTATCTCTACACTCTTTAAACGTTTGTGTGTTGAGCTTGGAACGTTTTTTTTTCTTGAGTTAGACACTTTTTTTTGGTCTCGAAAACTTCCATATGTGATGTTCCAATGTTAGTCTTTTATGTTTTTCTTTTCCTCGATGTGTTGTTTTAAGATGTATAAATGTACTGCCTTCTTTGTCTTCACACCCATGAAACGTTTGTGTGTTGAGCTTGGAACGTTTTCATTTCTTGGGTTAGACGCTTTTTTTGGTCCCGAAGACGTCTATATGTGATGTTCCAATGTTAGTTTTTTATGCTTTTCTTTTCCTCGATGTGTTGTTTTAAGATGTATAAATGTACTGCCCTCATTGTCTTTACACTCTTGAAACGTTTGTGTGTTGAGCTTCGAACGTTTTCATCTCGACACGTTTTTGGTTTTGAAGGCGTCTAGATGTGATGTTCCAATGTCAGTTTTTTCTTTTCTTTCTTCGTTGTGCTGTTAAAATTAAG
>NC_066519.1:12291072-12342500 GCF_024679095.1 Eriocheir sinensis
GATAGGTAGATAGATAGAGAGACAGAGAGAATGTATGAAAAAATGGATGCTATTTGTTATATACTTGAGACAGACAGATAAATAGATAGATAGATAGATAGATAGATAGATAGAGAGAGAGAGAGAGAGAGAGAGAGAGAGAGAGAGAGAGAGAGAGCAAATACTTATATATGTATAGAAATGTATGAATATAACGTTTGATTATAAAGGAAAATGTATAAAAATCTAGAGAATATAATTTCTATCAATGACGTAAAATGTAATGTATATTTTTCTTTCCTCTTTTTCTTTTCTTCTTTATTTTCTTCCTTGCTTCCTTTCTTCTTTCTTCTATTATCTTCTTATTTCTCTCTCTCTCTCTCTCTCTCTCTCTCTCTCTCTCTCTCTCTCTCTCTCTCTCTCAGGTTCAACAGGAGCTGCACAGTGGACAGAGACAAACGGAACCAGTGTCGCTATTGTCGACTTCGTAAATGCATTAGGTCGGGGATGAAGAAGGAAGGTAAGAGATAAATAGATAGATAGATAGATAGATAGATAGATAGATAGATAGATAGATAGATAGATAGAGAGTACCTTCCTTCCGTCCTTCCTTATGTCTTTGCTTTCATCCTTCTTTCCTTCCTTTCTTCCTTTCTTTCTTCTTTGTAATCCCATTTTTTCTTTCCTTTCCTAATCTTCATATAGAGAGATAAATAGATAGATAGAGAGATAGAGATACATAGATAGAGTGTTTTCCTTCCTCTCTTCCTTCCTTTTATCCTTCCTTTCTTTCTTCCATCCTTGTTTCCTTTCTTCCTTTCTTGTAATCCCTTTGTTTCGTTTCCTTTCCTTCATAGAGATAGAATGAGGGACAGAATCTAACCTCTCCTCTCTCTCTCCTGTTCTCTTCTCAGCTGTTCAGAACGAGAGGGACAGAATCTAACCCCTCCTCTCTCTCTCCTGTTCTTTTCTCAGCTGTTCAGAACGAGAGGGACAGAATCTAACCTCTCCTCTCTCTCTCCTGTTCTTTTCTCAGCTGTTCAGAACGAGAGGGACAGAATCTAACCTCTCCTCTCTCTCTCCTGTTCTTTTCTCAGCTGTTCAGAACGAGAGGGACAGAATGTAACCTCTCCTCTCTCTCTCTCCTGTTCTTTTCTCAGCTGTTCAGAACGAGAGGGACAGAATCTAACCCCTCCTCTCTCTCTCCTGTTCTTTTCTCAGCTGTTCAGAACGAGAGGGACAGAATCTAACCTCTCCTCTCTCTCTCCTGTTCTTTTCTCAGCTGTTCAGAACGAGAGGGACAGAATCTAACCACTCCTCTCTCTCTCCTGTTCTTTTCTCAGCTGTTCAGAACGAGAGGGACAGAATCTAACCTCCTCTCTCTCTCCTGTTCTTTTCTCAGCTGTTCAGAACGAGAGGGACAGAATCTAACCTCTCCTCTCTCTCTCCTGTTCTTTTCTCAGCTGTTCAGAACGAGAGGGACAGAATCTAACCTCTCCTCTCTCTCTCCTGTTCTTTTCTCAGCTGTTCAGAACGAGAGGGACAGAATCAGTACCCGACGCCCGTGTTATGATGAGTCTGGGAACTCGGGGGGCATCAACCTGGCAACGATATTGAGCGCTGAACACCTCTCCAGACAGGTACGAGTGTGTGTGCGTCTGTAGGCTAGTTAAAAGTAGGTATTTAGGCCAGTAGAGTTAACCGGCCCGTATTATCAACCATTTCCAAGCTCCCACACCGACATTTGATAAGGCTTTGATAGAGGTTGTGTTAGTAGTATTTCCACGAGTAGTTTTATGAGCTTAGAGATAGTTGGACAAGACTTTCGTAGAGATTGTGTTAGTGATAGTTTGACAAGGCATTCGTATAGAGGTTGTGTTAGTAGGATTTCCATGGGTAGTTTATGAGCCTAGTGATAGTTAGACAAGGCTTTGGTAGAGGTTGTGTTAGTAGTATTTCCATGGGTAGTGTTATGAGCCTAGTGATAGTTGGACAAGGCTTTGGTAGAGGTTGTGTGTTAGTATTTCCATGGGTAGTTTTATGAGCCTAGTGATAGTTGGACAAGGCTTTGGTAGAGGTTGTGTTAGTAGTATTTCCACGGGTAGTTTTATGAGCCTAGTGATAGTTAGACAAGGCTTTGGTAGAGGTTGTGTGTTAGTATATCCACGGGTAGTTTTATGAGCCTAGTGATAATTGGACAAGGCTTTGGTAGAGGTTGTGTTAGTATATTCCCACGGGTAGTTTTATGAGCCTAGTGATAATTGGACAAGGCTTTGGTAGAGGTTGTGTTAGTAGTATATCCACGGGTAGTTTTATGAGCCTAGTGATAATTGGACAAGGCTTTGGTAGAGGTTGTGTGTTAGTATATCCACGGGTAGTTTTATGAGCCTAGTGATAATTGGACAAGGCTTTGGTAGAGGTTGTGTTAGTATATTCCCACGGGTAGTTTTATGAGCCTAGTGATAATTGGACAAGGCTTTGGTAGAGGTTGTGTTAGTATATTCCCACGGGTAGTTTTATGAGCCTAGTGATAATTGGACAAGGCTTTGGTAGAGGTTGTGTGTTAGTATTTCCATGAGTATAGTTTAATGAGCCTAGTGATAGTTAGACAAGGCTTTGGTAGAGGTTGTTTGTTAGTATTTCCATGAGTATAGTTTAATGAGCCTAGTGATAATTGGACAAGGCTTTGGTAGAGGTTGTGTGTTAGCATTTCCATGAGTATAGTTTAATGAGCCTAGTGATAGTTAGACAAGGTTTTGGTAGAGGTTGTGTGTTAGTACATTTCCATAGGTAGATTTAGGAGACTGGTGATAGTTTGACAAGTCTTCGGTACCATGAACGTAAATAAAACACCCATGAAAACCAAACTCACCTCCTTTGTGGCCTGTTTTGTAATCCTAGTGATAGTTTTACACGACTTCTGCATCTTGAAAGGACAACTCACCCATGGAAACCCAGTTAATCTTCTCTCTTACCTTGGAAAATAGTTGTTATGGGAGCTCGAGGTGTTTAATAATATAACACTATGTTCCTCTATCTCCCCTCACCTTCCCCTCTCCCAGTTCTCGCCCGCGGTGGAGGAGGTGAACGTGATGAGCAAGAAGGTGGCGGGTGTGATGGACGTGTGTGACAGCATGAAACAGCAGCTTCTCATCCTCGTGGAGTGGGCCAAATACATCCCCGCCTTCTGCGACCTCACCCTCGACGACCAGGTAAGGGAGAGGTCAAGGGCGAGGTTCTAGTGATGTTTGTTTAGTGCCTTAGTTATCTGTCTCTTTTATAAACGCTGTAACTCTTTCCCCCAATCACCTGTTGTTTCCTCACCTTTATTCCTTCTCCTCTTCTATCTTTGTCCTCCTCCTCCTCCTCCTCCTCCTCTGTTCTCTCTTCCTTAGCCTCCCCTTCCTCCATCCCTCACATAAACTACTCTCTCACTTTCTTCTCTTTCTCATTAACCAAAGAAAGGAACAAAAAAATCCCTTGAAATGCCAAAAGAGAGGTTAATATCGGGTTGGTCTGTGGCTCTTTCATCTCTCCAGTTCGTGTTTGGATCATAAGGACGCTGTTTTCCAAGAGAGAGGTCAATTTTGCGTTGGTCTGTGGCTCTTTCATCTCTCCAGTTCGTGTTTGGATGATAAGGACGTGGTTTTCCAAGAGAGAGGTCAATTTTGGGTTGGTCTGTGGCTCTTTCATCTCTCCAGTTCGTGTTTGGATCATAAGGACGTTGTTTTCCAAGAGAGAGGTCAATTTCGCGTGGGTCTGTGGTTCTCTTATCTCTCCAGTTCGTGTTTGCATTATAAGGACGTTGTTTCCAGGTTGCTTTGTTGAGAGCCCACGCCGGGGAACACCTACTTCTCGGGGCTGCCTGGCGCTCCATGAGGCTGCAGGACATGATACTGCTGGGGAACGATTGCGTCATCCTTAAGAACTCAGGTAAATCTCCTCTCGGTTTTCTCTAACTGTACTTGTCTTCTTGTGCTATAAACCGAGCTATAGAGATGCCCCACTTTATTCATCTTTGTTTTATCCGTCATTTCACTCATTTTTTTTATCATCTTTCTTTTTCCTCCTCCTCCTCCTCCTCCAGCAGCCGAGATGGAGATCAGTCGCATCGGGCAGCGTGTCTTGGAGGAGCTCATCAAGCCTCTCCGCGCAGTTCAGCTGGACGAGCACGAGTACGCCTGCATCAAGGCCATCGTGTTCTTCGACCCAGGTGAGTGTGTGGGCTATAGGTATTCTTTCTTTGCTATATATTAATTACTTCTCGTCGTCTCTCTCTCCCTCTCCCTCTCTTTGGTATATACTCCTGACCTCTCTCCTTTATCCCTCCCTATTTTCCCTTTACTAAATCCATCTCTTAATTAACCTTTTCTTTATCTCCCTTCAGTCTTTCGGGGTCTTTCATCTCTCGCTGTTCCCTCTTATATCTTCCTTACTTCTCCTCTTTATCTGTCCCCTTTTTCTTCCTTCTTTGGCTACATTATCTCCTTCACCTCTCCCTCTCTCTTCTTCTCTTTTCTTTTGCTATATCCTTCTAACTTCCCTTCTTCATATCTCCCTCTTTCTGTCCCTTCTTTGGCTATATCCTTCTCTTCCCCTCCCTCTCTTCCTTTGTTAAACCCATCTTTTTACTAATTTCCTCTCCCTCTCCTTACCTCTCCTCTTTATCTGTCCCCCTTTTTCTTCCTTCTTTGGCTACATTATCTCCTTCACCTCTCCTTCTCTCTTCTTCTCTCTTCTTTTGCTATGTCCTTCAAAACTTCCCTTCTTCATATCTCCCTCTTTCTGTCCCTTCTTTGGCTATATCTTTCTCCTCCCCTCCCTCCCTCCATTTGTTAAACCCATCTTACTAATCTCCTTTCCCTCTCCTTACCTCTCCTCTTTATCTGTCCCCTTTTTCTTCCTTCTTTGGCTACATTATCTCCTTCACCTCTCCCTCTTTCTGTCCCTTCTTTGGCTATATCTTTCTCCTACCCTCCCTCTCTTCCTTTGTTAAACCCATCTTACTAATCTCCTTTCCCTCTCCCTTTAGTCATTCGGGGTCTGCGTAACGTGGAACGCGTCAAAATGCTGCGTTACCAAGTCCAGCTGCTTCTCGAGGACTACATCAACGATAGACAGTATGAGTCGCGTGGCCGCTTCGGGGAGATCCTTCTGACCCTCCCCGCGTTGCAGTCCGTGACGTGGCAGATGATAGAACAGATACAGTTTGCCAAGCTCTTCGGCGTGGCACGAATTGACAACCTTCTGCAGGAGATGTTGCTCGGAGGTGAGAGAACGATAGATAGATAGATAGAGGGAGACAGACAGATAAAAATAGAGAAATTGACCTCTCTTTTGGTATCTTTTTATAGGAGGCAGTGATTAGACTTTTTTTTTTTACATTATTCTTATTTATTTTGCCTTTGAGCTGACGCCTTTACTGTAAAAAAGATAGATAGAGAGAGATATGGATAGATAGATAAATAGAGATAGATAAATAAATAGATAAATAATGAATAGATAAATACTCTATGTTATGCACTCCCAAGCCATCACACACACACACACACACACACACACACACACGAATCATTTACCCACCCATTCACGTGTCCCATCAACACACACACACACACACACACACGAATCATTTAGCCACCCATTCACGTGTCCCATCAACACACACACACACACACACACACGAATCATTTACCCACCCATTCACGTGTCCCATCAACACACACACACACACACACACACACACACACACCAACTGTCAGGGTCATGTTATGTAAGGTGTGTGCCCACGTGGATGTGTTTGCGAGGCGCCGCTTCCTACATGCAAATACCCCGCGGGAAGCACCTGGCAACTTACGGCCCAAGCACAAATAGTTGACCAGGCTTTCGTAGGAGTTGTGGGCATTTCCAGGGGTAGTTCAATGACCCTAGTGGTAGTTTGACCCTTCTTCTGTGCCGTGACCTTACAAAAACACTTATTAGAACCCCACTGATCTTCTTTTAGGCCTTTGGAAATAGTTGGTGTGGTAGGTGGAGGCGTCTGACAACCAATTCCTTATTCTGTCACAAAGCTTGCATCTCTGCCCTCACAGCCTACATACACATACTCCCGCTGCTGTATTGCGTGTATAAACTCCACCGGACATTCATCAAAGCTTACATCTACGTGAAAACACCAGAAATAGTAATGTAGAAGGGACGTGAGGAAGAAAACTTTGCCTCCGATATCTTGCAACCCTTTTAGGAGGAAGAAAGGCCAACTCCATGCTTTCTACACTCACTACATGCCCTTTATTACATTCAAAACAACTATCTATGTAAGAAAATGCAGCTACAGGGACAGACAGATACCTAAGTCACCCCTCTGACTCTTGAAATGGAGAGAAAAGTAAAATTCTGGTGTTAAAAGGCATCTATTCGTTTGCGTTCATATGTTCAGAGGGCAGCACCTCCCGGGTTAACTAGAACATGAGTCATCCCTCAAGGGGGGGGGGGGGGTTGTCCCTCCCGTGTGACGTCACGGTTTAAAGAGCTGGAAGCCCCCGTGGGTCACCGAAGGACTCTCTTTTCAATATCTGCTCTTCTCCGCTTATGTATAAAGCCTGGCCCTAGAGCAATAGATTCGAGAGGTCTTCCCATTAGAGCCTCTTCCTCAGAGACAATCACGCGTGCAGAAGACGGACTTTAAAGATACAGAAGTGAGTTTGGGAAGGCCAGAAAACGGGGAGGCTGTAGGGGTGACTATCAGAACCAAAAATCACTTGAGATGGGCAGACCTGTAGGAGACTTTATATAGCATTGTCATCAGTCCAAACATACCTTCTTAGAAATACATATAAACAAATCCTTTCCTTCGCCTAATGATAGAGTACTTAACCAGGCGTACCCATATCCCTTAGGGGTATGGGAACCAAATGCTGACGAGTATATGCCTCAATCCCAGAATATTATTATATACTATAAATTAGATAGGACTGGAGATGATGATTTCGGCAGTCAAGCGAAGGGGGTATGTGACCATATAGCAATCCAGTGGGGGTCTGGGATCATCAAAAGGTTTATTAAGAGCCCGCGGCCTGACATACTCTATAATCTCACCCTCATTTTCCTTTCTACCTTTTCTCTTCTTCAGGGGCAAACGGTGAAGGAGTGAACGGCGTCTCCGGTTCTTCAGGAGGGTACGGCGGCGGGGACGGCGGGATAGGCATAGGCGTCCCCGCTCCTCCACCGGGGGGCGTGGGGCTCCCTATACCCCTGGGGGCGGCCACGGCGGCGGGGGGAGGCCTGGCTATGGGCATGAGTACAGCTGGGGACGGCACGCAGGTCTCCACAGCGTCTCCTATTCCCCAGCAAAACCAGCTCCCCTCCCAGCCCGGCCTTTCCACAGCTTCCTCGCCCTGTGGTTCCCAAGAGTCGGCCAACAGCCACCTCGGGGTCATTACTAGAGACGCGGGTAAAGTCAACAGGACGTTCAAGGAGGAGGTGATGGATGCTGCGACGTGCTGAAGAGGTGCTGAGCGGCTGGCTGCATTTGCTGACTCGATTTTTATGAGTTAGTATTTCTAAATGGAGGGATCGAGTTTTTAGTGTACCGAGTGGATGATAGTTTTATCTTTTTTTCACAGAGGAAGCAGCTCAAGGGCATAAAAGAGGAGACAAAAGAGCCCACTGTCGCTGCTCAAACAAATAGTTGATAGAGTAGTCGGGTCAAAATCGAATGGAGAGAGAGCGTTTAAGTCTTAGGCAGGAGGAAATACAGACGAAGGGAGGCTGTTCCAGCGCTTACCAGAGAAATGTATGAGAGAATAAAGATGCTGGTTAACTCTTGCATAAGGGGTTCGGATAGCACGGGGAGGTAGGGAGGCACGCAGTTAGCAAGTTCAGAAGAGCAGTTAGCAGGAAAATATCGATAGAAGATAGAAAGAAAAGTACGTAACACTGCGGGGAGGTTTAAGAGGTAGAAGACTGTCAATAAGAGGATCGAGGGAGTTGATGAGACGAAGAGCATTTGACTCCACTCTATCCAAAAGGGTTGTGTGTGTGGAACCCCCTTGCTTGCTCCTAAATGGTTTTGAAGTGTTTTTATCTGCTTGTGTTTTATTCAGATGTGGTTTTGCTCATGTTCATTTGCGGTTTGTTCCTAGTTCAAGACGTTTTTCTTCATTGAGGCATTTTTTTCTATTTGTTTTACGCTAATGAAGAAAAGAAACGCTTGGTATGTATGTGTATGTATTTTCTGTTTTCTTATATTTTAGTTTTGTTATCCTTGCATTATTTTATTAGTGTTATATTGTGTTCATGCACTTGCCTGTATTATTATTATTATTATTATTATTATTATTATTATTATTATTATTATTATTATTATTATTATTATTATTATCATTACTACTACTACTGCTGCTACTAAGTACTATTACTATTACATATTTCAGTCACGTACAAATATATATGGCTTTATCATTGATGTTCAACTATTATATTTTGTTATTTTCCTGTAAGTCATCTCTCTGTACATACTGCTAAAATTCTCGGTAGTTATAATGTTCTCTTCTTCCTTGTTATAACGATCTTCGCTATGTATTCTTTGTTATACATTTGAGAGTTTATGAAGGACAAATTACACGAGAAAAGTCAAAACTAGCTGATATATTTCCTTTCTGACGGACGAAAGAGAGAGAGAGAGAGAGAGAGAGAGAGAGAGAGAGAGAGAGAGAGAGAGAGAGAGAGAGAGAGAGAGAGAGAGACTCGCAAGTTTATGAAAAAGTATCAACATTATGACGAAGATATGTATAAGAACAGCCTTGATTGATATACTACTACTTTTACATATCATTAACATTCGCATTTTATTAAACCAGAACTAAATAACCCTTTTATCCCCTAAGAGAAGTTAAGGGAGTGACTCAGGCGTAACCAAGTGTGTGAGGTCCATATTATCAAACTTTTCGAAACCTTAATAACCTACATCAATTTAAAAAGCCTCTCACAGAAGTTGTAGAGATTTCAATGGGTGGTTTCTGGTAGTTTTGTAAGGCTTCTACATCATACGAGAAAAAACTCTCATCTCAACCCAACGTATCCTCCTTGTGGCCTTAAGAAAACGTTGGTATCAGGAGCCAGAAACGTTTGATAACTCGAGTCTGAGCCTGGCGTGAGGTATAGCATGACGGTATTGCATTGTCCATCACGGGAGCCGGAGAGTAATGTCAACGCGGCTGGCTGGCTCCGTAGAGTTTACCGCGTTACCGCCCACGTTATGCCCCGCCCGTAACACGCTGATAATCTTGTATTCATTGCTATATTAGTGTTAATCTGGTGGAAATCTTGCTGATAAACTTTCTGCTGATTATAGTCTACTGGTGCTAAATGTGGCAGGAGACTTACTGAGACTTTATATTTTAGTATAGCACTGTCAAGGGACGTCATGCAGTGCTCTCAGTATCAAAATTACAACGAAAATGCCCACAACTTCCACACCAGAGCTTTATCAAGTGCTTAGGCCTTGAAAAGTTAGGGAATATCTGATCGAATCATCCTGGGCGACATGCCGTACCATCTATAGGCTATTCCCTGGGCGGGATTCGAACCTACATATGTACTGCCTGGGGGTTGGGATGGCATGCTCCTCCCTTCTCCTTTGTTGTTTTACTTGCAACAATAAACTATCAATCAATCAATATATACAAACTCCGCTAACTTTCCGCTACTTTCCCTCCGCTACGCGTCCAGGTGGCAACGCTGGCGGAGGTAAACAGAGAGGCGAGGAGGAGGAGAGGCTGCGGGAGGGGCGGAGAGAGAGCAGGAGGAAAGAGCAGCAGCCTTTTTTACTGTGTCCTCTTAGTGAGCGTGACCCACTGACCCCCGGCGTGACCTGACCTCCGCGTGGGGTGACCTGACCAAGGAAGGAAGAGAGAGAGAGGAGGTCCGGGAGGTGAGTCATGATCCGGTTAGGAGGAGGAGGAAGAGGAAGGAAGGAAACAGGATGAGAGGAGGAAGTAGGTTAGGGAAGAAGGAAGAGGAGGGAGGGAAGAAGGAGGAGGAGGGAGGAAAGAAGGAGGAGGAGGTAGGTTAGAGAGGAAGGAGAGGAAGGAAGGAAGAAAAGAAGGAAGAGAAGGAGGAAGAGGGAGGAGGAAGGAAGGAAGGAAGAAAAGAAGGAAGAGAAGGAGGAAGTAGGTTAGGAGGAAGGAAGGAAGAGAAGGAGGAAGTAGGTTAGGGAGGAAGAGGG
The DNA here is from genome assembly GCF_024679095.1 of Eriocheir sinensis. NCBI lineage: Eukaryota > Metazoa > Arthropoda > Malacostraca > Decapoda > Varunidae > Eriocheir > Eriocheir sinensis. The sequence continues at coordinate 12,301,280 of NC_066519.1, forward strand.
AGGAGGAAGGAAGGAAGGAGGAAATAGGAAGAGAATGAGGAGGTAGGTATGGAGGAGGAGGAGGAAGGAAGGAAGGAGGAAATAGGAAGAAAAGGAGAAGGTAGGTATGGAGGAGGAGGAGGAAGGAAGGAAGGAGGAAATAGGAAGAAAAGGAGAAGGTAGGTATGGAGGAGGAGGAGGAGGAAGAAGACGAGAGGAAAGAATGAAGGAAAAAGACGAAAACGAGAGGAAAGGAGGAAGGAAGGAGGAAGAGACGAAGAAGGAGAAGGAGGGGGAAGACGAGAGGAAAGAATGAAGGAAAAAGACGAAAACGAGAGGAAAGGAAGAAGGAAGGAGGAAGAGACAAAGAAGGAGAAGGAGGGAGAAGACGAGAGGAAAGAATGAAGGAAAAAGACGAAGACGAGAGGAAAGGAAGAAGGAAGGAGGAAGAGACGAAGAAGGAGAAGGAGGGAGAAGACGAGAGGAAAGAATGAAGGAAAAAGACGAAAACGAGAGGAAAGGAAGAAGGAAGGAGGAAGAGACGAAGAAGGAGAAGGAGGGGAAAGAAGGGAGGAAGGAGGAAGAGACGAAGGAGAAGGAGGGGGAAGACAAGAGGAAAGAATGGAGGAAGGAAACAGGAATAGAAGGAAGCAGACAAACTGAAAGAAAGGATAAGTGTAAGAAAAATTGAATAGGCCTAAGTGGACTTGTAAGTGTTCAACCACCTAACCACCACTACCACATTAACCACTCCACCACCCAGCCACCTCGTTAAATAACTTAGCATCCCTCCAATCTCTGCTCTAAAGTATTAAGTATAAAGTAAAGTAAAAAAAAGTGTCCTGTCTACATGGAAAGTGTTCAACCACCTAATCACCATCACTCGTTAACTGCTCCACCACCCAGCCACCTCGTTAAGTAATAGAGCATTCCTTTAATCTCTGCTATAAAGTATTAAGTATAAGGTAAAGTAAGAAAAGTGTCCTGTCTACATGGAAAGTAATCAACCATTAACCTCCCTACACTGCCATCCCTCTCTTTTCCAAGGTGTTAAGAGTAAAGTGTTAAGTGTCTACATGGGAAGTCCGCAACCATACAACCATTACTACCTGGTTAACTAGTCCACCACCTACCCACTTATTATCATCTCATTAAACAGCTAAGCAACTCACAGTAACCTCAGTATACCACTATTTCTCTCTGTTCTAAGTTGTTAAGTATAAAGTAAAGTAATAAAAGTGGTGTGTAAGTGTGAAGTGCTCAACCACACAACCATCACCACCTCATTAAACCGTCAAGGAGAGTATCTAACCCAACTCCTCTTTAATGTAACCCTATTCAAAGCTTCAGATCTGATTCAAACCTTCCCAGCCCCTTAAAGCGCCTGTCTCATTGGGTTAGTCAGGGTCTTTTCCTCTCACCTCTTTGCTAGGGAAGGGCAGGCACCTCACACTACCTGAATATAGTCTAACCCAGGTGAGTTATATTAGGTTTGGTTAGTTGAAATTGTGTCGGATATATTAGAGGTTAGGTTATATAGTTGTAATTGTGTAAGATATGTTAGTCTTTTAGGATTGGTTAGTTGTGATTGTGTATGTTAGGCAGTCAGAAGTGGTTAGTTCTATTAGTGTTAGAAATATGAGCTAGGTTTGGTCAGTTGTAATTGTGTGGGGTATATTAGGCCTAGTTGAGTTTGGTTAATTAAAGTTCAATAAGGATTATTTTAGTTGACCATTGGCATCTTCAGGTTATAGGTATTTAAGGCATATGTATTTCATCCCCTGCTTTGTGATAAATTCCAGAGTGCAGTGGGTGTTATAATAGATAACTACTAATAAGGGGTATAACTCATTTTTTACGTTTTTGGTGATACACATCCAAGGTAGTTTGACCCTCCCTTGGTAGTGTATTTCAATGGGTTTTATTTTTGAGTAATAGTTTTATAGACATGTTTGATAAGGATATAATTTAAAAGGGGCTGAAGTGTATAGTTGTACCCTCCATTGCAGGCTCCTATGTTCTTTGTTCCTATTTTCTTATTCTTTCCTCTGTGAAGTACGTATTCCTAATCTTTTTGTGTATGATACCTTTACCCTCTCCTGTTCCTCCCTACATACATATATACATTTCCTTGCATTCTTCTGTACGTGTTTTCATATCCATTTCAGGCATAATACATGTGGGGAGGCTGTAAGTATGCTGCAGTGTGTAAGCTTATGCTGCAGTGTGTCTATAGTCTAGTGTATTAACATGTGGGATTCAGGCTCGCTAATTTTTAAGCTTCATAATAATTTTTCTTCTGTCCAGAAAATTGTTGCGATCTAACCACAGGCTTTTTCTTTGTTTTAATGGGAATTCTCAGGTAGTTTTCCTTATTCACTGCTTTGTTTATTCCAGTTTTCTTATATATTTATTTATTTTTTTGGTTCAATTCTGGTTTTGGGTAGTAATCAATTATTTTTTTTCATACCTTTTGTGATTTCGGTTGGGTTCCACTGGTCTTGTGTCTTTTAAGTCCCCTCGTGTCTTTTCATAGATTTAGTATTTCCTTTACTACTCCTATATTTGCCTAGTTTTCATGGCTTTTCCCAGGACCTTTTAATTTTCCTACATGCTCTAATCTTTCCTTGCATTTGGGTGAGCCTTACGGGAATGGTCATATTTTTAGCTTGTCCCAAGTTACCAAATAGTTTTCCATAGTGCCCCCTCGCATGATCAGTTTTGAGTCATTGGCTGCCCTGTTCTGGAGATACTATACCACTTGAAGATTTATACAGCAACGAGAAAGTGACTTAGGTGTGGTGTATAGCTAAAAAAACTCTTGCTTGTGTCTGTGGGGAAGCCTTAAACTATACTACTCAAAATCCCTAGGCCTTATGGTGCTTCCTAGTAGTGTGTGATTATCCCTAAGACATCCATATCTTCCCTAGCTTGGCCCTAAAATCCCTAGCCAGTCCGTCCTTAGCTTAACCTACCTCCCTAACCGTGACCTCACCTCCTGCATGTGTGTCTCTCTTTTAGCATTCTCTGACCTCAAGGCTCCCTCCGCCCAAGCCTAACCTGACCTACGCTTGCCCTGACCTGACCTCAACTGACCTGACCCCTCGGAAAATGGCGGCCTGGCCCGGGTAGTGCGTGGGATGCCGGAGACGCGCGCCCCGCCTCCGCCGCCGCCTTCACACTTCCCTCGGCACACTCGGAAGGGGAGTGTGGGGGCTCGGAGGGTCATGGCCACCGGCAAGAGTAAGCGTTCAATGGGGAAACTAATGGGGGAATGGATCTATGGGGTTATGGGGTAATGGTTAGGCCGAGATTTGTTTTAGGTACAATGTATTACAAAACAATTTATTTACACTTATCTATAACTGATGAATGAAAGGTTAGATAAGGCTTTCAGTGGGGGACTAACAGGGTATTGGATCTATGGGGTTATAGAGTAATAGTGAGGCCGATGTTTTAGTTTATCTACAATTTGCTATCTTTTATTTTTGTATCGGTAATTGAATGGTTTAAGTGGGTATCATGCAAGGTCATATATGGGGTTAATAGGCAAGTTTTTTCAATGATCTAATGGGACTAATAGGTTAATAGGGCAATTTAGGAACAGCGATTAGCGTGCTTTTTTTTACACCTGTTTTTGTTGCCCTTGAGCTGTTTCTTTATCTGTAAAAAAGAAAAAAAAAAAGCTGAGACATGCTTATTTTAGCTAACTGAATACTTTGAATGGGTAATTGGTTAGATATGGGAGTATTATTTTGTCTCTTTCCATGGAGTAATCTGGTAATAGAAGCATAATAATTTGCACGAGATACTAGCTAATGGGGTGAGCGAGAAAGTATGCATTCACTATACTGAAGAGATAGGATGCAAATGGATAGGAGTCGAACCGTTACAAGGTGATAATAGATGGTAGATTTTAATAGGGTACAATTACCTCACTACCATCCCTCTGTAATTAGTTGCATGGTGGGTTGGCGCTCCTTCTGCCATCATATTCTCACATGCATGGTAGTGTGTGGTGGTTATTTTGATTTATATTAGAGTTAAGACTTGTTAGAGGCGCACGTGGTTTCAATCATTTTTTTCCTGACAATTTCTTTCTTCCTTCCCTTTCTTTTCAGCTTGTTTTATTTTCAGGAAAAGAGGTATGGTAGATTTTTTTTCAGTGGGGGGGAACTTGTTTATATGCTTTTCCACTTGCTGTATGGATTGATGTAGTCGCTTTATGTGTGGTATATTTTGTCCAACACTTGTATATATGTTGTATTGCACTTTATATATATTGCGGAAAGACAAAAAGTGTAGCACTAATATATTGTTGTGGACTTTATATAATGTTTTCCTCACACACTGATGAAAAGAGATGATTGTATTTTCCATTTATTGTTTTTCATGTATGTATTAGAATTTCCACGCATCATTTTCTATCATCATTTATTTTTTGTATGTGATAAATTTTGCACCAACCGCAGTAACAAAAAACACCGTAGACGGCTTTCTTAGCACCACACACATCTGATACATTGCAATACTGTACATTCACTTATTTCAAGCTTAATTATTTTGCTATTTTGCACCTGCACCTTTAATAGAACTGCTAACTTTACTAATACTACTGCTAAGTATGACCACCACTACCCCTGGCCAGATATTGATGTGGGAGGGGTCAGGCCGCTGGTGTCGAGGGCGGAGATCAACTGCGTGCGGCCTGGTGTCTCCTCGCGCTCGGGGAAGCCTACGTACAAGTCCCAGGAGGAGCAGTACCAGGAGATCCAGGAGCTACGTCAGGAGCTGGGTCACCTTCGGGAAGAGAACTCGACCCTTCGGACACGCAGCCGTCGCCTCGAGGAAGACTTAGTGAGGAGAGACAGACAGATACAGCAGCTGATGGACCCAACCAAGGTATTGATGGGTGGTTAGTTTTCTTGTTCCTTAGCCTGTTTGTTTTTAGGGGCCAGGAAGGGGGAAGGAAGAGTTGTGTTGTAAAAGGTAAGGTGTGTTGTGGTGTGGCTATCCAAAATCCTTATTGTATGATCTCACACCACTCCAATCTATCATTATTTGTTTTTTTTTATTCTTTAGCTAGTTTGTTCTTTGTGTCTATGAAGAGGGAAGAATAGAGTTGTGTGGTAAAAGGTAAGGTGTGGTGTGGTGTGGCTATACCCAAAACCTTACTATGTCTTAGATATCCCCAACCCAGAGGTCAGCAACCCATATGGCTAGAAGAGTCACATTTTTATGATTCATGTAAAAAATATTCTCAATGTAAAGATCTGGCAAAAAAACTACTAGTGATCTCAGAATTAAGAGAATGATTTTGAACTATGAAACAATTTAATGGAAATACCTTTTTGATCTCTTAAGAGCTATCTAAAGGTGAATATGATAATCTAAAGCTGCATTGAATAGTGTTATGGTGTATGATGCCCTCGTTTTCAAGAGGTTAATATTTTCTGAAGATTTAGGAGCCTCATGTGTGCTGAAAGAGCCACAGGTTGCTGACCAATGCCCAAACCTATTATTTTTTACGTAACTCGGTGATACTTTTCTGTGCTGTGGACCTCTCCCTCACTAACCTAACCTCACCCACCCCACCCTATCCCCCCAAACCGGCCACTCAGAATGACGAGGCTCGCCGGAAGCTGACGGACAAGGGGGCGTCCCTCGTGGCCAGCCTCAAGCTACGAGTGTCCCGCCTGGAGGCCACGCTCAGGGCCAAGGAGGCAGAGCTGGCCCGCCTCCAAGCCTCCGCCAAGGCCACGGCGCTCAATGAGATGAAGATCGAGGCGGAAACTTACTATCAGGAGGTGAGAGCAGAGGGTGGAGTTGATTTTCGTTGATATTTTTTATTTATCTCCTCTATGCAAGCCTTCCTGTGTCCTCCTATGGGTGAGTACGGGTTGTCTGCTCCTTCCTTTTTGCTTCCTTTTAGTGTTATTCTCCTTCTCTTTTTTTTATTTGTATTCTTATTCACTGTCTATTCTTTTATTCAAGCCTTCCTTTGTCCTCTTATGGGTGAGTATAGGCTGGTAGTTTCCTATTTCTCCTACTGTTTTTCTCCTTCCCTTTTTTATTCATATTCTCAGTCTCCAGTATTCCTCCCTCTCTCTCTCCCCAATATTCCTCCACTCATGATCCAGTCCGTCTCTCATTCCCTTACATACAAAAATCCTTCCCTTACATATAAAAATCCTTTCTCTTTCTCTCTCTCTGTCTCCAATATTTCTCCCTCTCTCTCTCTTTCTCCAATATTCCTCCACTTATGATCCATCTTCTCTCATTCCCTTAAGTATAAAAATCCTTTCTCTGTGTCTCCAATATTCCTAACTCTCTTTCTCTCCACTATTCCTCTCTGTCTCTCTCTAATGTTCCTCCACTATTCCTCTCTGTCTCTCTCTAATGTTCCTCCACTATTCCTCTCTGTCTCTCTCTAATGTTCCTCCACTATTCCTCTCTGTCTCTCTCTAATGTTCCTCCACTATTCCTCTCTGTCTCTCACTAATGTTCCTCCACTATTCCTCTCTGTCTCTCTCTAATGTTCCTCCACTATTCCTCTCTGTCTCTCTCTAATGTTCCTCCACTATTCCTCTCTCTCTCTAATGTTCCTCCACTATTCCTCTCTGTCTCTCTCTAATGTTCCTCCACTATTCCTCTCTGTCTCTCTCTAATGTTCCTCCACTATTCCTCTCTGTCTCTCACTAATGTTCCTCCACTATTCCTCTCTGTCTCTCTCTAATGTTCCTCCACTATTCCTCTCTGTCTCTCTCTAATGTTCCTCCACTATTCCTCTCTGTCTCTCACTAATGTTCCTCCACTATTCCTCTCTGTCTCTCACTAATGTTCCTCCACTATTCCTCTCTGTCTCTCACTAATGTTCCTCCACTATTCCTCTCTCTCTCTAATGTTCCTCCACTATTCCTCTCTGTCTCTCTAATGTTTCTCCACTATTCCTCTCTCTCTCTAATGTTCCTCCACTATTCCTCTCTGTCCCTCTCTAATGTTCCTCCACTATTCCTCTCTGTCTCTCACTAATGTTCCTCCACTATTCCTCTCTCTCTCTAATGTTCCTCCACTATTCCTCTCTGTCCCTCTCTAATGTTCCTCCACTATTCCTCTCTGTCTCTCTCTAATGTTCCTCCACTATTCCTCTCTGTCTCTCTCTAATGTTCCTCCACTATTCCTCTCTCTCTCTAATGTTCCTCCACTATTCCTCTCTGTCTCTCTCTAATGTTCCTCCACTATTCCTCTCTGTCTCTCTAATGTTCCTCCACTATTCCTCTCTGTCTCTCTCTAATGTTCCTCCACTATTCCTCTCTGTCCCTCTCTAATGTTCCTCCACTATTCCTCTCTCTCTCTAATGTTCCTCCACTATTCCTCTCTGTCCCTCTCTAATGTTCCTCCACTATTCCTCTCTGTCTCTCACTAATGTTCCTCCACTATTCCTCTCTCTCTCTAATGTTCCTCCACTATTCCTCTCTGTCCCTCTCTAATGTTCCTCCACTATTCCTCTCTGTCTCTCTCTAATGTTCCTCCACTATTCCTCTCTCTCTAATGTTCCTCCACTATTCCTCTCTCTCTCTCTAATGTTCCTCCACTATTCCTCTCTGTCCCTCTCTAATGTTCCTCCACTATTCCTCTCTCTCTCTAATGTTCCTCCACTATTCCTCTCTGTCTCTCTCTAATGTTCCTCCACTATTCCTCTCTGTCTCTCTCTAATGTTCCTCCACTATTCCTCTCTGTCTCTCTCTAATGTTCCTCCACTATTCCTCTCTCTCTCTAATGTTCCTCCACTATTCCTCTCTGTCTCTAATGTTCCTCCACTATTCCTCTCTGTCTCTAATGTTCCTCCACTATTCCTCTCTCTCTCTCTCTAATGTTCCTCCACTATTCCTCTCTGTCTCTAATGTTCCTCCACTATTCCTCTCTGTCTCCCTCTAATGTTCCTCCACTATTCCTCTCTCTCTCTCTCTCTAATGCTCCTCCACTATTCCTCTCTCTCTCTCTCTCTAATGCTCCTCCACTATTCCTCTCTGTCTCTAATGTTCCTCCACTATTCCTCTCTGTCTCTCTCTAATGTTCCTCCACTATTCCTCTGTCTCTCTCTAATGTTCCTCCACTATTCCTCTCTGTCTCTAATGTTCCTCCACTATTCCTCTCTGTCTCTCTCTAATGTTCCTCCACTATTCCTCTCTCTCTCTCTCTCTAATGCTCCTCCACTATTCCTCTCTGTCTCTCTCTAATGTTCCTCCACTATTCCTCTCTGTCTCCCTCTAATGTTCCTCCACTATTCCTCTCTGTCTCTCTCTAATGTTCCTCCACCATTCCTCTCTGTCTCTTTCCAATGTTCCTCCACTATTCCTCTCTGTCTCTCACTAATGTTCCTCCACTATTCCTCTCTGTCTCTCTCTAATGTTCCTCCACTATTCCTCTCTGTTTCTCTCTAATGTTCCTCCACTTATGATCCAGCCTTCTCTCCTTCCCTCCCGTCTAAAAATCCTTGTTTCTCCGCAGGTGGTGAGACTCAGAAACCAGCTCAACATTGTACAGCAACAACAGCAACACCAACAGCAGTACTTCCCACCACCACCACCTCCGCCAAGCCAACAACATCACCACCACCACCACCAGCCATCCGCACCACCACCACCTCCACCACCACTGCACAACCACCTTCAGGAACAGGCACAGCTCAACACCACACCACCACACAACCACCAGGCCACAACACACTCCAGCGCGATGAGAGGGAAGCGGGAAAATCGAGAGGGAGGCCGAGAGGGAGGGAGAGAGGGAGGGAGAGAGGGGCCACAGGATAGGAGAGGGGGTGGAGATGGCCAGGAGTCTCCCACCACGAGTCTCCGTCACGCTATATCGCAGCTTGAGGAGGAGAACGCAAGGCTCGGACAGCAGGTCTCAGCGCTTACATCGGAGAAGGAGAAGCTGGTGGCTGATCTTGAGAGGGTGCTGGGCCTGACGGATGAGGTGAAAGGTAAGGAGAGGAGGATGAAGAGGAGGAGAGGAAAGATGTGAGAGAGAGAGATGTGAAGGGGGGGTATGATATGATATGGTTTTAAGGGGGACGAGGAGGAGGAGGAGGAGATTAGAGAGAGATGTGAAGTGGGTCATTTTCAGGGTGGGTGATATTATATAGTTTTGAGGTGAAGAGGGAGATGAGGGAGAGGAAGGAGGCATGAGGGAAGGAGTTCAATTTCTGTTGGTCTAGTGATATGATCGTTTTTTTTATATAGTTAGAAAAATCATATGTTTCACCCAACTAATTATTTTTCTAAGGCATGCAAAATTCCTCCTGATTCATTTACCAACTCCCCTTTTTCTCCTCTTAAGACTTCCTCCCTAATCCTTCCCTAACTCCCTTGTATCATCTAAGACTTTTTTCAATGTATTCAGACTTCTTATTTCTTAGTTAACTCTCCCTTTAATCATCTAAAATTTCTTCCCTAATCTTTCCCTAACTCCCTTGCATCATCTAAGACTTTTCAATGTATTCAGATTTCTTATTTATTAGCTAACTCCCTTTTTCCATCTGAGACCTCCCTAATCTTTCCCTAACTCCCTTTGTATCATCTAAGACCTCTTCCTAATCCTTCCCTAACTCCTTGTATCATCTAAAACTTCCTCCTCAATCCTTCACTAACTCCCCTTGTATTATCTAAGACCTCCTTCTAATCCTTCCCTAACTTAACCTCCTTCCCCAGGCAACTACGAGGGTCTAAGTCGCGCCGAGCTGATGAGGGAAGTGGAGCGCAGGGAGGCTGAGGTTGGTCGCTGGGAGGCTCAACACAGACAGCTGACCGAGGCACTGGGACGGCACTCGGAGGAAAGCTCGGCCCTTCTGCAGGTCTGTGTGTGTGTGTGTGTGTGTGTGTGTGTTTTAGTGTGTGAAAATTTATGTACGTATTTCTCGTGTGTGTGTGTCCATGCCCTGCTGCACACGACTTTCTACTCTAGCTCATCCCTATGCTATCCAAATTTCTTATGTAAGAGTTCACCAGTATCAAATTCTTTCATCCTTTTTACTACTAGGTGCGTGTGTGTGTGTGTGTGTGTGTGCGCTTTAGTGTATAGAAATGCATGTGCGTATTACTCGTGTGTGTGTGTGTATATGTCTCACTGCACATGACTCCAACTTTCTACTCTAGCTCATTCTTATACTATCCAAATCTGTTATGCAAGAGTTCACCAGCATCTTCATTCTTTCATCCCTTTCACTGGTGGTAAACTCCGGAAAAAACAGTCTTCCTTTGTCAGTACACACACGCACACACACATGGTCACATCTGTATTTTACCTGTATGTTTGTGTACGTATTATGCATGTTAATCTCACCCACCCCCCCACCCACACACACACACACACACAGGCGCGAGTGGCAGAGCTCCAGGGCCGCGAGGAGGAGTGGAACAGGGAGCGAACGAGTCTGCAGGAGCTGGTCAACACCCTCAAGGACGACCGCATCTTTTACAAGGAGACGGCGCAAAAGAAAGAGTGAGTGTTGGATGGCTTGTTCGTCCTTTTGTGTCGCGATGTATTTCTTGTTTTCCTTGAGTGTGTGTTGTGTTGGTGGTCCTTCTGAGAGTGTTGCGTTGGTGTTGCCTCACTTAGCTTCAGAAACACCTCTCTCCCCCTTTAGTATGGAAGTGTATCTGTGGATATCTTCATAGTAGCAAATGTTGTATATCTGTTGTCTTCCTCTTTATCCTCAGCATTGATTCTACCTCTAATACCACATTTATGGAAGTATATTTTCAGTGTCTCTTGCCCATATAAATACTCACACACCTTTCTCTACGGTCAGGACATTTATAAAACCTTTGGTGTGAATATTAATGGTGGACTTTTGTGTGTAATTCAAGGAGGGAGAGAGGTGGGAGAGTGTGGAAAAGAAAGAGTGTGTTGCGTGGCTTGGTTGGTCTTGAGTTGTGTTGTGTTTCTGATTTTCTCTGAGTGTGTGTGAAGTGTTGGTGTGATGTTAGTTTTTCTTGAGTTAGTGTTGTATTGCTGGGTGTTGCTGGTTTTCTCTGAGTGTGTGTGAAGTGTTGGTGTGATGTTAGTTTTTCTTGAGTTAGTGTTGTATTGCTGGGTGTTGCTGGTTTTCTCTGAGTGTGTCTGAAGTGTTGGTGTGATGTTAGTTTTTGAGTTAGTGTTGTATTGCTGGGTGTTGCTGGTTTTCTCTGAGTGTGTCTGAAGTGTTGGTGTGATGTTAGTTTTTCTTGAGTTAGTGTTGTATTGCTGGGTGTTGCTGGTTTTCTCTATGTGTGTTTGAAGTGTTGGTGTGATGTTAGTTTTTCTTGAGTTAGTGTTGCATTGCTGGTCTTTCTTGAGTGATTGAAGTGTTGGTGTTGGAGTGTTTGCGGATATTGCCAAGAGGGCGTGCATGAACAGGGAGGACTGAAGGCTTTTTTATCTCCCTTATCCACCTCCTCAAAGGGAAAAACAGGAGGCAATAGAGATATAGAAACATAGATAGATGGAATGTCTTACTGTAATATGTTTAGTAGGAAATGTACGTATAATCTTCACCCTAATGATTCTGTATGTTTACGTTCTTCAAGATGATAGATACCAGGCATGTGAATCCCTAGTGTAGCAACATTGATATGAGAGTAGCCACTTCATTAGTCACACAGCACATAGTAACAACACAAGGACCTCTCTGTTGGCACATTTACTTCATAGGGAAAAGAGACACCCTGAGATCCTACTTCGGTATATGATATTAGGAGAGTGACAACCTTATCCACACCATACCAAGAACAAGGAAGTGACCCTCTCGTCCTTCCCCCTCCTGTCTCTCTCCGGCATATGACCACAGATGTTGCGCCGACTAAACCAAACTTTCCAACTTTTCCCTCTCGTCCACACCCAGAAAGGTTACAAAGTTAGTCAGTACAATTGCCACTTAGAAAAACAATCAACTTCCTCTGTGATCTTTGGGAAACATATACTGGTAGAGAGAAACAATCAACTTCCTCTGTGACCTTTGGGAAACATGTACTGGTAGAGAGAAACAATCAACTTCCTCTGTGACCTTTGGGAAACATATACTGGTAGAGAGAAACAGTCAACTTCCTCTGTGACCTTTGGGAAACATATACTGGTAGAGAGAAACAGTCAACTTCCTCTGTGACCTTTGGGGAACATACTGGTAGAGAGAAACAGTCAACTTCCTCTGTGACCTTTGGGAAACATATACTGGTAGAGAGAAACAATCAACTTCCTCTATGACCTTTGGGGAACATACTGGTAGAGAGAAACAGTCAACTTCCTCTGTGACCTTTGGGGAACATATACTGGTAGAGAGAAACAGTCAACTTCCTCTGTGACCTTTGGGGAACACATACTGGTAGAGAGAAACAGTCAACTTCCTCTGTGACCTTTGGGGAACATATACTGGTAGAGAGAAACAGTCAACTTCCTCTGTGACCTTTGGGAAACATATACTGGTAGAGAGAAACAGTCAACTTCCTCTGTGACCTTTGGGAAACATATACTGGTAGAGAGAAACAGTCAACTTCCTCTGTGACCTTTGGGAAACATATACTGGTAGAGAGAAACAGTCAACTTCCTCTGTGACCTTTGGGAAACATATACTGGTAGAGAGAAACAGTCAACTTCCTCTGTGACCTTTGGGAAACATATACTGGTAGAGAGAAACAGTCAACTTCCTCTGTGACCTTTGGGGAACACATACTGGTAGAGAGAAACAGTCAACTTCCTCTGTGACCTTTGGGGAACACATACTGGTAGAGAGAAACAGTCAACTTCCTCTGTGACCTTTGGGGAACACATACTGGTAGAGAGAAACAGTCAACTTCCTCTGTGACCTTTGGGGAACATACTGGTAGAGAGAAACAGTCAACTTCCTCTGTGACCTTCAGGAAACATATACTGGTAGAGAGAAACAATCAACTTCCTCTGTGACCTTTGGGGAACACATACTGGTAGAGAGAAACAGTCAACTTCCTCTGTGACCTTTGGGGAACACATACTGGTAGAGAGAAACAGTCAACTTCCTCTGTGACCTTTGGGGAACACATACTGGTAGAGAGAAACAATCAACTTCCTCTGTGACCTTTGGGGAACACATACTGGTAGAGAGAAACAATCAACTTCCTCTGTGACCTTTGGGAAACATATACTGGTAGAGAGAAACAATCAACTTCCTCTGTGACCTTTGGGGAACATACTGGTAGAGAGAAACAATCAACTTCCTCTGTGACCTTTGGGAAACATACTGGTAGAGAGAAACAGTCAACTTCCTCTGTGACCTTTGGGAAACACATACTGGTAGAGAGAAACAATCAACTTCCTCTATGACCTTTGGGGAACATATACTGGTAGAGAGAAACAATCAACTTCCTCTGTGACCTTTGGGAAACATATACTGGTAGAGAGAAACAATCAACTTCCTCTGTGACCTTTGGGAAACATACTGGTAGAGAGAAACAGTCAACTTCCTCTGTGACCTTTGGGAAACATATACTGGTAGGGAGAAACAATCAACTTCCTCTGTGACCTTTGGGAAGCATACTGGTAGAGAGAAACAGTCAACTTCCTCTGTGACCTTTGGGAAACATATACTGGTAGAGAGAAACAGTCAACTTCCTCTGTGACCTTTGGGAAACATACTGGTAGAGAGAAACAATCAACTTCCTCTGTGACCTTTGGGAAACATATACTGGTAGAGAGAAACAATCAACTTCCTCTGTGACCTTTGGGAAACATATACTGGTAGAGAGAAACAGTCAACTTCCTCTGTGACCTTTGGGAAACATACTGGTAGAGAGAAACAATCAACTTCCTCTGTGACCTTTGGGAAACATATACTGGTAGAGAGAAACAATCAACTTCCTCTGTGACCTTTGGGAAACATATACTGGTAGAGAGAAACAGTCAACTTCCTCTGTGACCTTTGGGGAACATACTGGTAGAGAGAAACAATCAACTTCCTCTGTGACCTTTGGGAAACATACTGGTAGAGAGAAACAATCAACTTCCTCTGTGACCTTTGGGAAACCTATACTGGTAGAGAGAAACAATCAACTTCCTCTGTGACCTTTGGGAAACATACTGGTAGAGAGAAACAATCAACTTCCTCTGTGACCTTTGGGAAACCTATACTGGTAGAGAGAAACAATCAACCTCCTCTGTGACCTTTGGGAAACATACTGGTAGAGAGAAACAATCAACTTCCTCTGTGACCTTTGGGAAACATATACTGGTAGGGAGAAACAATCAACTTCCTCTGTGATCTTTGGGAAACGTTTACCGGGAGAGCCGAAAGCATTTGAGAACAAGGGTCAGTGCTTACTACCGAGAGCAGGGAGGCAAGGAGACTACCCTGTGTTTCTCCCTCAATGCTGTCATGGGCTAGTGAGGAGACGAGGCTACAGTCGTCCCTCCTCTCCGAGCTACACCACCGTCACCTCTCACTAGTCAGGTTGTTCGGCCTTCCTACTACTACTGCTACTACTACTACTGCTGCTACTGCTATAACTTTTTGCTATTTTTGGAAAGTTTAAAAAAGTTATTGTGTTTTTTGAGTTGGTTGGTTTGCTAATGTCCTTTATTTTTTATTCATTTATTTATTTTTTGAACCAAGTGAGCCTGGGTTTGATTCCTGGGTGGAGTGGAAAAATTTGGGCGGCTTTTCCGATTTCCTACGCCCTTGTCCACCCAGCAGTGAACGGGCACCAGGTATTAATCGGGGGTTGTGTCCCGTCTGGTATCTGTTCCCTTCTCCTATAATTCCTTTCCCTTCTGTCTCTCTCCGGCATGTGACCACAGATGTTGCGCCGACTAAACGAAACTTTCCAACCTTTCTTGTTTTTTTAAGGGCATAGCGACGAACTCAAATCACGATGACTTTTTTAACTTTCCGAGACTTGTGCTTTCGTCTCGTGCATGTCCCTCCCTCCCTCCCTCCCTCACCTCCATCTCTGCCTCCACCACCACCACCACCACAGTTAGTACCACAGCCATGCCTATTAGGACGTGGGTGTGGCTGTAAGGTGGTGTTTCTCTTTCTCTTTGTGTCTCTGTAATGTCTCTCGCCTCATAGCTAGCCACTAGTATCTTGGGCCTATTCTTTTTTTATTTTTTTGCTTTGTCTGTTTCCCTTCACTAACCTTTCTGACTTTATCTCTCCCTCTCACTCATTATTTTTTTCCTGTGTTCTGTCTCTCTCTTCCCAAGTTAAGAGCTATCTCACTTTCTCTCACTTTTGATATTCTTTTCTTCCTCTCTCTGTCTCTCTGTCTTCCCAAGTTAAGAGCTATCTCACTTTCTCTCTCACTTTTATGATACTTTTCTTGCTCTCTGTCTCTCTGTCTTCCCAAGTTAAGAGCTATCTCACTTTCTCTCTCACTTTTATCATTCTTTTCTTGCTCTCTGTCTCTCTGTCTTCCCAAGTTAAGAGCTATCTCACTTTCTCTCTCACTTTTATCATTCTTTTCTTGCTCTCTGTGTCTCTGTCTTCCCAAGTTAAGAGCTATCTCACTTTCTCTCTCACTTTTATCATTCTTTTCTTGCTCTCTGTCTCTCTGTCTTCCCAAGTTAAGAGCTATCTCACTTTCTCTCTCACTTTTATCATTCTTTTCTTGCTCTCTGTCTCTCTGTCTTCCCAAGTTAAGAGCTATCTCACTTTCTCTCACTTTTAATACTGTTCTTGCTCTCTCCGTCTCTCTCTTTCCAAGTTAAGAGCTATCTCACTTTCTCTCACTTTTAATACTGTTCTTGCTCTCTCCGTCTCTCTGTCTTCCCAAGTTAAGAGCTATCTCACTTTCTCTCACTTTTAATACTGTTCTTGCTCTCTCCGTCTCTCTGTCTTCCCAAGTTAAGAGTTATCTCACTTTCTCTCACTTTTAATACTGTTCTTGCTCTCTCCATCTCTCTGTCTTCCTAAAGCTAATCTCTCTCCTCCCTCTCACTCTTTCCTATACTTACGCTCTCATTTGCTTATTATTTTTATCTTGCTTTTTCTGTCAGTCAATATTAATCTTTCTCTCTCCCTCTTCCCCGTAGCTCCGAGTTGGACGGTCTACGGCAGGAGGTTCAGTCTCTACAGCAGGAGGTTTCAGGCCTACAACAGCAGAGGCCGAGGCGTGGTGGTGGTGGCGGCGAACGCACCACCACCACCACCACCACAACCGGCTCTGCTCACCACCGCCCTGCGCACCACCACCGGCCTGGAACTGCGACTACTGGTGAGTGTGGCTTGGGATGTGGCTGTGTTGTTTTTATTTTTTCTTATTGACCTTATAACTTAATTCTCTTCTCTTACACTTCTTATTCTCTTTTAATATAAGTTTCGTTGGTGTTAGTGTAGTTTTGCTGTACGATTACTTTTCTTGGTGGATTTTGGTTAGGTTAGTAATGTTATATTATTTACTATTTGCATTTCACTTTTTTTTTCTGCCTTAATAACTCATCTTCAACTGTGCTTTATTGAACATTACCTTTCCAACTTTCAACTTTATATTATTCATCCATTTCTCTCATCCATCCTGTTACAATGTTTACCACACTTCCAACTGGCATCATTTCCTTCCGCAGCCTCTCGGTCAGGTTCAAGCAGTGACGCCCAGACCCCACCAAGCCGCCGGCCGCGCCCCGCCAGTGCCAGACCGCCCGCCCCAGGCACCAGACCGACCCGCACTTCCAAGGCGTCCAGCGAGCCCCGGGAAGTCCCTCCGAGTCCATACAGGCAGCGCACCCCTTCCCAACAGCCCACAAGGAAACCCCAGCCTGCTAAATCCACCTCCACTCGCACCTCTTCCGTCTCCTCCACCTCCCCCAGAAAGCAGATTGGAAGTGGAAGAAGTGGATCAGGGCAGAGTAGACAACCCACATCATCCTCGTCCCTGTCCTCAAAGACCCCGACACCGACAGCTTCCCCGAGTAAGCTCCCGGGAAGGCTTGGGTCAACATCTTCATCCCCACAGCACAGAGGAAGCCTGACCTCACCCCAGCACAGAAACGGGGTCACGAGGTCACCCAGGCAGCAAAACGGGGTCATGGGTTCACCACAACACAGAACAGGGGTCAACGCAGGGTCGCCGAAACTCAAAAACCAGGTCAACGGGTCGCAGGTCAAGCCAGGAAGCCCGATCAAAACCCCAACTCCAAGGTCTTCCTCGAGGTCGTCAACTCCCTCCTCAGCCCCCAGGTCTTCCCCACATAAGGTCGCTGCCTCGCCCCGTTCGCCGTCTAAGGTCCCTCAGCCCAGCCCCAGGAGGAAGGGGTCTAGTGAGGGGTCTGCTGGTGGTGGCGTGAGTGCAAGACAGACGCCGCAGCAGACTCCGAGACGAAAAGTTAGCTCGGCCCTGTCCTCTGCGGTGAGTGTGTGTGTGTGTGTGTGTGTGTGTGTGTATTTACCTAGTTGTAGCTTTACAGGGCCTGGACTTACGCTCGTGTGGTCCTGTCTCTGTATCTGTATTTATCCAACTTATCCTTAAAGTTTTGCACACTCTTTGCCGATACTACATCCTCACTTAGTCTGTTCCAAACCTCTACATTTCTTTGCGGGAAGCTGTATTTCTTTGTCTCTCAAGCATCTTCCCTTCCTCTACTTTTTACTGTATCCTCTTGTGTTCCTGGTATTTATTCCTTCTCTTAGTAGTAACGCCTCATTATCTACTTCTTCCGTTTTGCTCGATAATTTATATATTTGTATTACGTCTCCCCTTTCTCTTCTTTGTTCCAGTGTTGGTAGAAAAATTTCCTTTAATCTTTCTTCTTATGTCAATCCCTCCCCTTCTAGCATTTTATAAGTTTCTTCTTATGGGGAGACCACTGCCTCTGCATATTCCAGTTTTGGTCTAATCATAGTGGTTATTAACTTCATCACATCCTTATCCATGTAGTGGAATGCTAATCCTATATTTCTCACCATTTTATACGTATCACCGAATATCCAATTAACATGACTCCCAGGGTGTTGATTATCTTGTATTGTCACTATATACTCTACTGACCCTCCCTTCTCCCTATTCTGCACCATCCCATTCTCTACTCTGCATTCTCTCCTACACATATTAGTACACTCACCATCCCTTCTCCTCACACTCACCGTCCCTTCTCCTCATTGGCCGAAATCTCCACCAATCAGGAGGAGGACGAGAGGGTGCTGGCCGAGTTGATCTTCCAGCGTGAAACGGACAGCAGCCTGGAGAGCACCCACGCCTCCCCCCTGGCCCGGCAACGCACGGTCACCCTCGACACCCAGGAGGAGGAGGAGGGGAAGGGGGAAGAAAGCGCCTCACCCTCCTCCTCCTCCAGACATCTTAGTGCGAAGGAAGAGGAAGAGGAGGAGGAGGAGGAGGAGGTGAAGGAAGAGGAGGAGGTGACGCCAAGGAGGAGGATACGGAAGGATAGGGAGGTAGGTGATGGGAGGGAGGGAGGGTGTGTGTGAGAGAGAGAGAGAGAGAGAGAGAGAGAGAGAGAGAGAGAGAGAGGTGCTGGGATGATTTTTTTATGTGTGTGTTTGTTTGTTGTTTTGTTTTGTTTGTCACGGTTTATTTATTTATTTTTTATTTACCTAATTCGTATTTGTATAATTTTTTCTATGTGGGAATTTCGTATTTTGTTCGTGTGTGTGTGTGTTTGTGTTTGTGTGTTCGTCTAAGTATACACAACAACAACATCAGTAGCATTAGAAATCACACTTAATAACCTATATGTATACTAACCCATAAACTGTATTTTTGTGTAGGCCTATAGTAGTATTTTCCTTTTAATATTTTCTATCCTATTCATCACTAACCTCCTTTTCCTTAATTTACTAACATTCCCTCTTGTTTTCACCTACATTTTCCTCTTTGTTCTCTTGTCTTTCTTCCTCTTTTCATTCTCTTCCTCCTTTTTTTTTCCTCTTGTTTTCCTCATTCTCTTTTTCGTCATCCTTCCTCACTTTTTCCATCCCTTCCCTGCCTCTCATCTTTCCTTCTCCCCTCCATTTTTCTACTTTTCTTCCTCTCCTTTTGTTTTCCATTGTTCTTCTCTTTCTCTTCTTCCCTATCTATTTGTCTTTCATCCTTTCTCATCCGCTTCCCTTCCTCTCTTCTTCCTTCCCTTACCATCCTCTCCCTATCCACTCATCCCTTCCTCTCTTCTTCCTTCCCTTACCATCCTCTCCCTCTCTCCACTCGTCCCTTCCTCCTCCTCCCCTTCACTAACCCTTCCTCCCGGCCTGGTCTTTGCATGCAGCAGTCACTCACCAGTCCCCGGGAGCAGCTGGCGGGTCTCCTCAGTGCCCATGTACGCCGCCTCCTCCATCTGGCCATGTTGCAGGACAGCCCCAGGATATCGGTACCTTGGGGGAAAGGGACTTGGGGGAGGGAAGACTGTGGGGCTGTGGTGGGCTTCTGAAGGGCTGTGGTGGGCTGTGAATTAGTCTGGGTTTTAGTAGAGGGCTTAAGTGAGGCATGTATTGTTGGTCTTTTAACTTATTTTGTATCTCTTCGTCACTGATTATAGTAACACAACCTCTACAAAAGCCTTACCAAATATGTGTTCGAAAGCCCCAAACTGTTTGAGAATGTGGACCTGAATATAAGAGGGAATTTGACCATGGTAACACTAACACAACCTCTACCAAAGCCTTACCAAATATGTGTTAGTAAGCCCTGAACTGTCTGAGAAAATGAACTTGTCTTTATAAGGGAATTTGACCATGGTAACACTAACACAACCTCTATCAAAGCCTTACCAAATATGTGTTAGTAAGCCCTGAACTGTCTGAGAAAATGAACTTGTCTTTATAAGGGAATTTGACCATGGTAACACTAACACAACCTCTACCAAAGCCTTACCAAATATGTGTTAGTAAGCCCTGAATTGTCTTGAGAAAATGAACTTGTCTTTATAAGGGAATTTGACCATGGTAACACTAACACAACCTCTACCAAAGCCTTACCAAATATAAATTGTAAACCTTAAAATATTTACTAATACAGGAATAAGTGTAAGAGTGAGTGAATACATATGAGTAGAAATAGAGTAGAAAGTAGGAGAGAGTAGAAGTAGAAGTAGAGACTGCCAGTAACCTAACCATTGACATAGGAGTAAGCATTCACCATCGCCTCCATTTTCCCCTTCCGTTCCCTCCTTCCTCACCCCTCCTATGCACTCCCAGCCGCAGGGAAGTGAGGAGGAGGTGGAGGAGGAAGAGGAGGAGGAGGAGGAGGAGGAGCCACAGGAGGTCCTCACAGCGCTTCTTGAGTCTCATCTTGGGCGCTGCGTCAAGGTCTCGGCCATCCTGTTTGGGGAGCCTGTGATGGTATCTTGACCCCCTCACCCTCGCCTCTATATAGATTTTGGCCTTTGATTAGTATGTAGTTTTCCTTTGCTGGAGTATTATTGTCTCTTTTTCTTCCTTTCTTGATTTCCTTTTCCTTGTTTTCTTGTCTCCTTCATAGCTAGACATTTTAATTATGTACGTTCCTTTTCTTATGACGTTTTCCTTCTGTTCTTCTCTCCTTTTCCTTCTTTTGTTACATTACTTTTCCTTATTATCTGTTATGTTTTACCTTCTACGATCTTCTCATATCTAAGTCTCCCTCCTGTGGCCATATATCTCGGTGTTTAGATATCCCGTAGCCTTCTTTGTAGACAGGCTTTCATTGTATTTCTTTTCTTTCTCTGTCCTCCTTTCCAAACTCCCATGACTAGTGTTCTTCACTCATCATTTTTCCTTCTATGTTACTCCTTCCTTCCTCATTCTATACCTTGGTTTTCTCCACTTGCCTAGTCTCACTTTTGACCTTCCTTCTCCTACTGTATGATAATTGTTCTCCATATTGTTCCTATGCTCTGTAGTGCCCTTCCTGCCTCCCCCTAGTCCTGTATTCATATGGGAAATGCTTCAGTGTATGTTGAATCACCCAGCCAATCACAGGTGCCAGAAGGGACAGTGGACCACCTGATTGGCTATGACGGGTAGAACGTTATTGCAAGCACTTCCCAGGTGGACTCGGGGAAGAGGATTAGGATGGGCATGCACAGGTTCATATGGGAAATGCTTCAGTATATGTTGAATCACCCAGACAATCACAGGTGCCAGAAGGGACAGTGGACCACCTGATTGGCTATGACGGGTAGAACGTTATTGCAAGCACTTCCAGCTGAACTCAGGGAAGAGGATTAGGCCAGGTATCCACTGGTTCATTTGGGAAACGCTTCAGTATATGTTGATTCACCCAGCCAATCACAGGTGCCAGACGGGACAGTGGACCACCTGATTGGCTATGACGGGTAGAACGTTATTGCAAGCACTTCCCAGATGGACTCAGGGAAGAGGATTAGGATTAGGTCAAGCATCCAATGGTTCAAGATTTGTGGTCATTTCTGCATCCATATATATTGTGTGAAATCAAGCATATGGCACACTAGTACAGTTGGAAATGGTCTCACAGGGAAGGGCCGAGGAAGGAAGAGTTTATAATGATGGATGTGGAAATGGTCACAAATCATAAACGATAAACCCTCACTTTTACAAACCTCTATATAAATGATTTTGGGTTTAAGTAACTTTTTTGGGCCAGTCTAAAAATTGCCTGTGCCATGACGGGCTTGGGCTGACCACCAGGCCCCTGAAGAAAGCCTACCGGCGATATAGGCAAACCCGTAAAAAATAAATAAATAAATAAAAATGCTGGGATTTGCTAAACAAGTTCGGTTAGTGCGGGGCTCAGTTCATGTACACACGTTGATCGGTAGCAGCTTAAACAAAACATACTGGGCAGTGTGTGTCTGGTGTCCGCCCGACTGTAATCACTTCCAGTCTTGTACTTCCGTGCCTCGCCTTTCATCTAATGCATCGAATATAACCGGAAATGATTGGACCTCCTTATCCCCCAATTGATTCGTTAACCCGTTAGCAGTGACGGGCCAAATTTGTGGCTTTACCGTGTACCAGCGACGGGCCAAATTTGTGTCTTTACCGTGTACCAGCGACGGGCCAAATTTGTGGCTTTACCGTGTATCAACGACGGGCCAAATTTGTGGCTTTACCGTGTACCAGCGACGGGCCAAATTTGTGCCATGATAAAGACCCCCAAAAAATAGATGATGCATAAACTGATCACAAATACGTTGATATATATTATGAAATGGTATGTGTGAGTGATGATTTTTTTCTCATTTTTCTCGCTTAGAGGGACCTTTAAGAAACATGGTCCCCGCATCTACCGGGCTAAAGCGATCTACTGTACCAATGGATGCCTGACCTTACCCTGTCTTTCCCTTGGCTGTATGTTAAATCAATGTAGTTATAGCTAGTTTAAACTCGACCTTTGTAGAGCTGCCAACTAAAAAGATATTTGCTTGTGCGCCATGTTATAAATGTTCATCTTATACTCTTACTAAATCTTGTGGGTAATTGATTTTCTTTTTTATCCTGATATTTTCAAGTTGTTTTATTGTAGTTTTATGCATTGGGGATTTTTTGTCTTGTGGGTAATTGATTTTTTTTCCATTTTCGAGTTAATTTTTTTTTTTAGTTACACATTGGGATTTTTTTGTCTTGTGGGTAATTGATTTTTTTCTTCATATTTTCGAGTTAATTAGATTTTTTTTTTATGTATACGCTTAGGGACTTCTATGTCTTGTGGGTAATTGATTTTTTTTTCATATTTTCAAGTTAATTTTTTTTTTATAGATTTACGCATAGGGACTTTTTTTCATCTCTCATATATGTGTTCTGGTTACATGACAACAGGGAGGTGACTTTTCCAGCTGGTGATAGAGTGACGGAACGATCGGAAAGGGAGGAGAAGGGAGGCTCGGAGAGGAGCTGAGAAATAAAGGAAGGAGAGAGAGAGGAAGCGAAGAGGAGTGAAATAAAAAAAGGAAGAGATAGATCAATTAAACAAATATCACCACACCATCATATAAAAACTCCATTTCTCTTTTTTTGTCCCTACAGGAGGCTGACCATCACGACTAACACACACACACACATACACACACATATAACTCGGCCCTTCCCTACATACAATACCTCCTCTGTTTATATATGTGTGTGTGTGTTGGGCTTTAAACAACACATTCATATATAGACATACCCACCTCTTCTTCCCTCTCTCTTCCTTCCTTCCTTCCTTCTTTCCTCCCTCCCTTTCCTTCCATACCTTTCCTTCCTTCCCTCTCTTCCTTCCTCCCTTTCTCTCCTTCCTTCCCTCTTTCCTCCCTCTCTCTCCTTCCCTTCCATCCTTTCTCTCCCTCCCTTCCTTCTTTCCTCCCTCTCTCTCCTCTTCCATCCTTTCTTTCCTTCCTTCCCTCCCTTCCCTTTCCTCCACTTCTCATCCTCAACCTATCCCTCATTCCACTGTTTTTCCTCTTCCTTCCACACTTAACCTTCTCTTTCCTCTCTTGCTTCCTTTCTCCCTAAGCTCCTCATGCTGTCCGATCTCTGCTCTCACTAACGGAAAAGCTCTCGGTAATTATAATCTCCGTCTAGTTCTGCCCCTGCACCTCACCTTCCCTCCCCCATTGGTGTTGTACAAGATGCCTGACCTAACCCCACCTGACTGATTGATTCCACCTGTGTCGTGTTGTGTTGTGGTTTTCCTGTTCTGTCTGGTCTGTAAACTCTCATTCTAAGGTGTCTAGTTATGTGTGTGTGTGTGTGTGTGTGTGTGTGTGTGTGTGTGAGAGAGAAGGAGAGAGAGGGAGAGTGTGTGTGTATGTGTGTGTGTGTGTAAGAGTGAGAACGAGAGAGAGGGAGTGTGTGTGTGTATGTGTGTGTGTGTAAGAGTGAGTATCAGAGTGAGTGTGTGTGTATAAGAGAGAGAGAGAGAGAGAGAGAGAGAGAGAGAGAAGGGATTATTGTAGTCTATTAATGTTGGAATAATGTTTTTTTAATTTATTTTATTTATAAGGAAAACATTTATCTATAATATTAAGCATTTTGTTTCCCCATTCATGAACAGGATTACTATTATTGTTATTATTACTATTATCATTATTATTATTACTGCTTTGATGACCTAACTGCTATATACTACTACTACTACTACTAACTTTATTATTATTATTATTATTATTATTATCATCATCATCATCATTACATATTATTATTTCTACCATTAGTTACTCTACCTACAAGCTTTTCTACCCAGCCCAGCGTACCTTTAGCCATAAGCTTCATAGCCCCAAAAACTCATCCTTCCAACACTAAAGACACACTAGAATGAGGCTTTACCACGCCACGGACACACTCGGTCAAGCCTGCACCGACGAGCCTTGCCGCATGTGACTTAGATAGACAGACGCTTAAGAGAGAATGTTCGTAGAGGCTTGGAAGTAGTTACATAACGTCTCACTCTTCTGGTCCTTCGGCATGAGTTAAGTGTGTTTCTAGCTCTCACTCTATATATTGTGCAGTCATTATTCGATAACCATGAGGGGGTATTTTCTTGAGAGCCCTGTGAGAGTATATAATATGTAATAGAGTGCTTCCCCCTTTCCTTAAGCTCTCAGTACAATCTTCTGAGCTCCCTTACTCTATATATTGTGCAGTCATTATTAGATTTTCATAAAGGTGTATTTTCTTGAGAGCCCTGTGAGAGTATATAATATGTAATAGAGTGCTTCCCCCTTTCCTTAAGCTCTCAGTACAGTCTTCTGAGCTCCTGTACTCAATATATTGTGCAGTCATTATTCGATTTTCATTAGGAGGTATTTTCTTGAGAGCCCTGTGAGAGTATATAATATGTAGTAGAGTGCTTCCCCCTTTCCTTAAGCTCTCTGTACAGTCTTCTGAGCTCCCTTACTCTATATATTGTGCAGTCATTATTCAATTTTCATAAAGGCATATTTTCTTGAGAGCCCTGTGAGAGTATATAATATGTAATAGAGTGCTGCTCCCTTTCTTTAAGCTCTCAGTACAATCTTCTGAGCTCATTTACTCTATATATTGTGCAGTCATTATTCGATTTTCATAAAGGCGTATTTTCTTGAGAGCCCTGTGAGAGTATATAATATGTAATAGAGTGCTTCCCCCTTTCCTTAAGCTCTCGGTACAATCTTCCGAGCTCCCTTTCAAAGTACAAAGTCTGAAAAAGTGCTGTTCCCATTCTGAGAGGCCCTGTTTATACTGTTCCGAGATCCCCTTTCAAAGTATATAATCTGTGACAGTGTTCCTCCCTGTTCCAGAAGTCCTGTGTCCCATTCCTGAGACACTTTCAGAGTAATATAATCTGTGATGGTGTTTTCCTCCTTTTTCCTTAAGTTCTGTGTCCCATTTCTGAGCATGAGGGAGAGAGAGTGAGAGTTAGAATTTAAAGTTCTGCATCCTTGTATGTATGTATGTATGTATGTTGACAAAAGATCCAGCACGATATGGCCCTGTGATTGTTGTCTTGTGCTGGGATGTGACATTAATCTGTGTAAGTTGAATGAGTTATGTATGGTGAAGTTAAGGAAAGGTAGAGATGTCCATGATTAGATTCAGAAAATGTTTGAATGCTTATTTTTTTAACAATGATAGTTTTTAATTTTGCATCTTTTTTTTTTAATAAGACTACATAGAGATATTTTTTTGCCTTGTAGCCTATAGTGAAAGGATATAATGGCAATTTAATCTAACTTTATTCCCTGGCATAACATTATTTTACTAGTTCCAGAGATATTACTTTTTTATTCCCGTGAAGTAAACCGAATTCATTGGTCTTAACTTAATTTCTTTGCATGACATCCTTTTTATTAGTTCCAGAGATATTACTTTTTTTATTCCCGTGAAGTAAACAGACAATTCATCGGTCAGTCTGTCGTTCCGTTCGTATTAAAAGATTCACACGTCAAACTTCCTCTCGTCTTACAGATTGCCGAGAACATTGATGTCTTGCGATCACTTCTGATGGGCCACCTCAGCAGACAGCGTGAGGTCAACCACCTGCTGACCCGGGCGCCCCTGCTGGTGGGGGAAGGGCAGGTAAGGGAAAATATTAAGAGGAACAGTTTTCATATACACAGGTGACTCCCTACATTTGCAGAACCCACAAAACATTGCGTATTTACTAACTTGTGGACTTTCCTGTAGTAGATTCATTGCCATCTTATCGCCCAAGCATACATAACCCTAGGCCCTATTTACCATAATTTGTGCTTCCCTTCAAAGTATATAGTCTGTGAAAAAACATTGTCCCATTTCTAAGAGGCCCTGTTTACCATGTTCTGAGGGTCCCTTCAAAGTATAAAATCTAGTGATGATACGTGCGAGTTAATATCAGTTGACATCCTAAAACATCATTGGTGGATAGCCCTTCACACTCATACACAGTCTCTCTATCTCCATCAGGGTGCCAGCGGAAGGAACCCAAAATCACCAAAAGAAGGAAGGAAAGGAAAATCTGAAGCAGGAGGAGGAGGGCAGACCAGAAGCCCCCGACATGCACCAGAGGGGGAGGAGGGGGCAGGGAGAGCTGGAGGGGGGCTGGTGAGGCAAGGGACCTTCAATGTGGATGAGGAAGGGGAGGGAGAGGGTGAGGATGGCCCTGTCGATCTGAATGCCACACTGGATGGACATTTGACAAGAACAAAGGCGGTGAAGCAGCTCAAGTGAGAGTGAGAGAGTGTGAGAGTTAGAAAGTAAGAGTGAGGGAGAGTGAGTGAGAAAGTGAGTGAGTGAGCGAGTAAGAGAGTAGAGCGAGACTTAGCAAGCTAGAGTGAGAGAGTGAGCGAGTGAGTTTTATAATGTTGTTGCTGCTTTCTACTACACCTACTACTACTACTACTACTACTACTACTACTACAACTATCCCAACAACAACACAAATAACAAAAAAAGGAAAAAAAAAAACGCGGTGACTGTGATCGTGTATGATTTCCAAGTTCCTTTCTCGGCACAATTAAAACGCAGGGTGAATCTCGAGGGAATGTTCGTTCGTTTGTTTGTTTGTCGTGCCGTCGCCGGGGAAATATGAATTGTTTTTGTGCCGTGAAATCGTCATTGCGTTTCTATTTTTGCTGCGTCGATTGTCCTCTCTGTGCGTGCGTTTTAAGTAAGGTTATGTGTTGCTTGAGAAGGCTGTATAGTGTGGGTTGACATCTTCCTGACATCATTATTATACAGTGGAGTCTCTGTTTACTGTTTCTTTCAAGGGATTTCGTGTTATGTTTTGTGAATTTCTCTTCAAAGTATTTCCTCGTAATCACTGATGAAAATAATTATACAGTGGAGTCTCTGTTTAGCGTATCAAGGGCTTTCGTGTTTTATACTGTGGATTTCTCTTCAAAGGATTTCCTCGTAATTGCTGCCCGAAATAATTATACAGTAGTCTTTGTTTACTGTTTCTTTCAAGGGATTTCGTGTTTATATTCAATGGATTTCTCGTAAAGTATTTCCTCATAATCACCGACAGGAATTTTTGTGAGTATTTTCCTTCTCGCTAGTTAAAGCATTGTACTAAGTGGCAGAAGCGCGCGTTATGAGTATTATTATAACCACTACTTATTTCTCTAAGGCTGTTATATCATGCACAAATTTAGTAGTAATAGGTTTTCATGCACAAAGGTTACGGTAGATCTCTTTATTATTGGCATATCGGTCTTGTTATGTGATAGCACTGCACGTCAATCATTTATTTTTACTCCTAAAGCTGCATTCACACGCAGCTGATTTAGCGTTGTGTTTGGTCCCCATCAGTGAAGATGGCACAAAACTGACTGTGATGGTGTATGATTTCCAAGTTCCTTTCTCGGCACAATTTAAACGCAGGGCGAATCTTAAGGGATTGTTCGTTCGTTTGTTTGTTTTTTGGTGTGCCGTCGCTGGGGAAATACTAATTGTTTCAGAGCCGTGAAATCGCCAGTGCGTTGCTATTTTTGCTGCGTCGATCGTGGCCATGGTCAGCGGTAAACATGGGCAGGCGTGTAGGGTTGCCATTGAGCAGTTTTTTTAGCATGTTAAAAAAATTGGGGTTGGTTGACACCAGACAGTTGTCGGAAATCAGCGTTGAACAGGATAAAAATGCCGTCGGGCAGGAGTGAGCCTCTGTCTGGCAGCATCAAGGCGGGAGTGAGCCTCTGTCTGGCAGCATCAAGGCGGGAGTGAGCCTCTGTCTGGCAGCATCAAGGCGGGAGTGAGCCTCTGTCTGGCAGCATCAAGGTGGGAGTGAGCCTCTGTCTGGCAGCATCAAGGCGGGAGTGAGCCTCTGTCTGGCAGCATCAAGGCGGGAGTGAGCCTCTGTCTGGCAGCATCAAGGCGGGAGTGAGCCTCTGTCTGGCAGCATCAAGGCGGGAGTGAGCCTCTGTCTGGCAGCATCAAGGTGGGGGTCCGGTGCCGTGGGGTCATGCTCAAGCTAAAGATGGCATGGTACGGGGTGGTGTTGTCCATGCCTGATCCTGTTACTCATTATTACCAAAGCGAATATGAACACAAATAACCAGTCCATTCTTGGTTGCGACTGAACTGCGCGCTAAATTGGCAATATGTGAACCCAGCTTGATGTGTTTAGTGTCTTTATCAGCACATGTGGAACTACAGTGTTGCCCATTGCTAGGCCGTTTCTGTTTGTTCATGGACACAAGTTCGCATATCATCCTTATGTAATAGCAATGCATGGGAGTTTAATATCATGCTTTTGCCTCTTAAATTTAGTATGTATTTATCCTACTTTTTGCTCTTAAGTTTAGTATAGCTTCAATGCACAAGGACCTGCTTTAGTGGTCATGTAGGTAGCTGCATTATTTATTTATTATTGGCAAGTTCTGATGTGATAGCAATGCATGTGAATCCTATCGTGTTTTTTGCCTCCTAAATTCAGCATATCATTAAATTTAGTATTGCTTTAACGCACAAGGACATGTTTTTTTAGCTTTACATAGGTAGCTTATTTTATTTATAGGCAAGTCCTGATGTGATAGCAATGCATGTGAATCCTATCGTGTTTTTTGCCCCCTAAATTCAGCATATCATTAAATTTAGTATTGCTTTAACGCACAAGGACATGTTTTTTAGCTTTACATAGGTAGCTTTTTTTATTTATAGGCAAGTCCTGATGTGATAGCAATGCATGTGAATCCTATCCAATTTTTTGCCTCCTAAATTCAGCATATCATTAAATTTAGTATTGCTTTAACGCACATTTTTAGCTTTACATATGTAGCTTCCTTTTGTATTTATTATAGGCAAGTCCTGATGTGATAATGCATGTGAGTTGATATCCTACTTATTGCCTCTTGAATTTCGTATATCTTCAATGTACATAACCTGTATTTTTCATCCAATTTTCCTTATTTCTTCAAGGCATGCAAGTCTCTGCCCTGCTCAGTGTTGCGTAGTTTTGCTGCTGTTGGTTTTCGCAGTGACGGCAAGACTCGCTCAGCCAAATTTTGATACAGCGATTCATATTTCACGCTGCTGGTTTTTACTTTCTTCTTCAGTGGTTCAGCGAGCATTTGTATTTTTACCATTGAAGTTTTGCTGTTGGTTTTCGTAGCGACACCAAGACTTGTTCGGCCAAATTTTGATACAGCGATTCATATTCTACGCTGCAGGTCTCTTCTTCAGTGGTTCAGCGAGGTTTTCTATTATTATCGTCAAAGTTTTGCTGTTGTTTTATGTAGCGATGGCAAGACTCGTTCAGCCAAATTTCATACATTGATTCATATTTTACGCTGCTGGTTTTTTAGTTTCCTCTTCAGTGGTTTAGCGAGCCTTCATGTTGTTATCGTTACACTCATAAATGTCTCGGTAATCATAATTTTGTCTCGGTCTTATTGTCATTGTGTTAGGGGGAAGTTCATGTTCATTTAGCCTCTAGTATTACTGCTAAGATGATCGTTAACATCTCTTAGTAATCATCATTGTTTCTCCGTCACAAGGTTAGGGAGAGATTGTGTTCATTTAGCACTTTTAGTATTCGCCAAGATCGTCGTTGATATCTCTTGGTAATCATTGTGTTTCAGCATGTCATTACGTTAGGAAGATTTCGCATTCATTCAGCCTATTTAGTATTAGTTAAAATCATCATTAATATCCTTCAGTCCATTTGGAACTCTCTCATTGTCATTATGTTAGGGAGGAAGTCGTGTCCGTTCAACCTGTTTTAGTACTAGTTAAAATGATCGTCGGTAATTCTTATGCATCGCCAGCTTATATTTTTAGCTTCTGTATTATTCTCAAGACTTGCTGCATACTTACTGCTAGGGAGAGAATGCGCAGTTATGTACCTTAGCCTCGGCAGCTCATAAAGAAAAGGGTTCCCAGCGCAGCGTTGTGTGTGGCCGTCGCTGGGTCGGACTGTTCTCTGTTAAAAAGTTAATCTCGTCTCCTGCTGGTTGAGGTGGGTATTTGCAGGACTCGCTGGAATGTTAGGTTTGGTTATTCTTGTGATCGTTCCTGATGAGCCTTCTGAGAGCAGCCAGTTGTGTACCAAGCTTTCTCATTTTTCAAGGGATTGTTTTAAGAGCTTGTGAGCCTTCCGAGAGCAACCAGTTGTGCACCAAGCTTTCTCATTTTTCAAGGGATTGTTTTAAGAGCTTGTGAGCCTTCTGAGAGCAACCAGTTGTGTACCAAGCTTTCTCATATTTCAAGGGTTGTTTCATAAGCTTGTGAGCCTTCTGAGAGCAGTTAGCTATTTCCCAGTCTTGCTCATTTTTCAAGGGATTGTTTCATAAGCTTGTAAGTCTTCCGAGAGCAGCCAGTTGTGTACCAGGCTTGTTCATTTTTCAAGGGATTGTTTTAAGAGCTTGTAAGCCTTCTGAGAGCAGCCAGTTGTGTACTAGGCTTGTTCGTTTTTGAAGGGATTGTTTTAAGAGCTTGTAAGCCTTCTGAGGGCAGCCAGTTGTGTACTAGGCTTGTTCGTTTTTCAAGGGATTGTTTTTTCTGAGGGCAGCCAGTTGTGTACTAGGCTTGTTCGTTTTCAAGGATTGTTTTAAGAGCTTGTGAGCCTTCTGAGCAGCCAGTTGTGTACCAGGCTTGTTCGTTTTCAAGGATTGTTTAAGTGAGCCTTCTGATTCGTTTTCAAGGGATTGTTTTAAGAGCTTGTAAGCCTTCTGAGAGCAATTGTGTACCAGGCTTGTTCGTTTTCAAGGTATTGTTTTAAGAGCTTGTTAGCCTTCTGAGAGCAGCCAGTTGTGTACCAGGCTTGTTCGTTTTTCAAGGGATTGTTTTAAGAGCTTGTGAGCCTTCTGAGAGCAGCCAGTTGTGTACCAGGCTTGTTCGTTTTTCAAGGGATTGTTTTAAGAGCTTGTGAGCCTTCTGAGGGCAGCCAGTTGTGTACTAGGCTTGTTCGTTTTTCAAGGGATTGTTTTAAGAGCTTGTGAGCCTTCTGAGAGCAGCCAGTTGTGTACCAGGCTTGTTCGTTTTTCAAGGGATTGTTTTAAGAGCTTGTGAGCCTTCTGAGAGCAGCCAGTTGTGTACCAGGCTTGTTCGTTTTTCAAGGGATTGTTTTAAGAGCTTGTAAGCCTTCTGAGAGCAGCCAGTTGTGTACCAGGCTTGTTCGTTTTTCAAGGGATTGTTTTAAGAGCTTGAGCCTTCTGAGAGCAGCCAGATGTGTACTAGGCTTGTTCGTTTTCAAGGATTTGTTTGTGAGCCTTCTGAGGGCAGCCAGTTGTGTACCAGGCTTGTTCGTTTTTCAAGGGATTGTTTTAAGAGCTTGTGAGCCTTCTGAGAGCAGCCAGTTGTGTACTAGGCTTGTTCGTTTTTCAAGGGATTGTTTTAAGAGCTTGTGAGCCTTCTGAGAGCAGCCAGTTGTGTACTAGGCTTGTTCGTTTTTCAAGG
This sequence comes from Eriocheir sinensis, assembly GCF_024679095.1. Classification (NCBI taxonomy): domain Eukaryota; kingdom Metazoa; phylum Arthropoda; class Malacostraca; order Decapoda; family Varunidae; genus Eriocheir; species Eriocheir sinensis. The sequence continues at coordinate 12,333,006 of NC_066519.1, forward strand.
GATTGTTTTAAGAGCTTGTGAGCCTTCTCAGAGCAGTTAGCTATTTCCCAGTCTTGCTCATTTTTCAAGGGATGTTTCATAAGCTTGTGAGCCTCCCGAGAGCAATTAGCTATTTCCCAGTCTTGCTCATTTTTCAAGGGATGTTTCATAAGCTTGTGAGCCTCCCGAGAGCAGTTAGCTATTTCCCAGTCTTGCTCATTTTTCAAGGGATGTTTCATAAGCTTGTGAGCCTCCCGAGAGCAGTTAGCTATTTCCCAGTCTTGCTCATTTTTCAAGGGACGTTTCATAAGCTTGTGAGCCTCCCGAAAGCAGCTACTTATATTTACCAAGCTTGCAGGGCACCAGAATGTTCACTACACCTTCATTTGACTCATACTGTGTGTCGCTTATCTTTCAAGGGATGTTTTGTGACCTATAATAGTTAGTCTGAAGGTGACGAGGTTATTATCCAGTTAACAAAGGGTGTATGGGTGTTTCTTGAAGCTGAGTATTTCGTAATTTATCCCTGTGTGGTAGATTAAGTTCCCATGGTTGTGTTGCTGCATTGCTCATTTACAACACAAATTAGAGGCAGCTTATACTTAGTTAGGTTATTCCATGCCAGTTTTGTGTTGTTATTCCCGGAACTTGAGTGAGAAATTCGTATATTAGTGGAGTTGTCGAATGTGCGTAAATTCATTGTTTTGGAAAGGACTTTTTTGTGTGCGTGCGAGGAGTTTAAAAGTACAGTGAATGGGTTAATATTTTAGCATGCATAACATTACACTGTCACCACTATTATTTGTATGAAAAGACTATGTTCAGAAGAGGATATTTCTAGTAGTCGTAAATTCATTGTTTCCAAAAGGACTTTTTTTTGCGTGTGTGAGGAGCTTCAAACTACAGTGAATGGGATAGGATATTTTAGTATGCATAATATTTCACTTTCACTTCTATTATTTGTATGAAAAGACTATGTTTGGACGAGGAGTTTTCTAGTAGTTGTAAATTCATTGATTCGGAAAGGACTTTTTTTTGCGTGTGTGAGGAGCTTAAAACTACAGTGAATGGGATAGGATGTTTTAGTATGCATAATATTTCACTTTCACTTCTATTATTTGTATGAAAAGACTATGTTTGGACGAGGAGTTTTCTAGTAGTCGTAAATTCATTGTTTCGGAAAGGACTTTTTTTTCGCACGTGTGAGGAGCTTAAAAGTACAGTGAATGGGTTATGATATTTTAGCATGCATAACACTACACTGTCACCACTATTATTTGTATGAAAAGACCATAGTTTGCACAAGGAGTTTTCGAGTAGTCATAAATTCATTGTTTCGGAAAGGACTTTTTTTGCATGTGTGAGGAGTTTAAAGGTACAGTGAATGGGTTATAGTATTTTAGCATGCATAATATATCACTGTCACTTCTATTATTTGTACGAGAAGATTGTATGCTCAGATGAGGTTGAGGTTAGTCCGCCACTGCCATTGTAGAGATTGTTGTTGTTACCGTTCATCCCGACTTTGCCGCAGACTGAAGCCACTTGTTAAATCTCGGACACATTCTCACACACTTCCAACTCTCATGATAACTTCCCAAGGCCACAGAGGAGGTTAGGAGGGTTCTAATGAGTGTTTTTTCATGTTCATGGTGCAGAAGACTTGTTAAACTATCACCAGGCTCATTAAACTACCCATGGACATACTAACACAGCCTCTATCAAAGCCTTGTCAAACTATCACCAGGCTCATAAAACTACCCATGGAAATACTAACACAGCCTCTATCAAAGCCTTGTTAAACTATCACCAGGCTCATAAAACTACCCATGGAAATACTAACACAACCTCTATCAAAGTCTTGTCAAACTTTCACTAGGCTCATAAAACTACCCATGGAAATACTAACACTACCTCTATCAAAGCCTTGTCAAACTATCACTAGGCTCATAAAACTACCCATGGAAATACTACTAACACAACCTCTACCAAAGTCTTGTCAAACTATTACTAGGCTCATAAAACTACCCATGGAAATACTAATACTACCTCTATCAAAGCCTTGTCAAACTATCACTAGGCTCATAAAACTACCCATGGAAATACTACTAACACAACCTCTACCAAAGTCTTGTCAAACTATTACTAGGCTCATAAAACTACCCATGGAAATACTAACACAACCTCTACCAAAGCCTTGTCAAACTATCACCAGGCTCATAAAACTACCCATGGACATACTAACACAACCTCTACCAAAACCTTGTCCAGTGTTTGTGTGTGAGCCTCGAAATGTTTGAGAATATTGGTCAAAGTCATTTACAATTACTTCGATAGGGTTGAAATAGTTTGCTTCGAATAAAATTTAATCCTTGTTGAATTGAGTAAGTTATGAAAATGTAGTGTTAGGTCAATTCAGAGTCATTTGTTAGGATTTAAAGTGTAACGTTAAATAGTTTTGGGCTATTTGTTTAGATTGAACTACAAATTAACTTTTGGTAGGTCTGAAGCAATGTTGTGAGATAGGTTCATAGTATTAGGTTTGGTAGGTCCCTCATTCTTCTGCTCGCATGAGGGAAGCCGTTTTTCTGCTGGTTAGAATGGAAAGACCTTTGGAAAACCGTCATGTTAGAACCTCAGCTGTGTCGATTGAAGGAAAACTTTTCTGCAATTAATAAGAATCTTGTTGAATGCAGCATCAAGATCTGGAGGCTTTACTAGACTGAATGTGTGAGTGAATTGAATACTGCTGCCACTGCCTCGAGCCCTTCCCTTTCCTTCCCTCCCCGTCCCTTCCTTCCCAGTGCTCCTGAAAGCCTGAATGCACAAAGAATGGAGATAACTTGTCCGTAGAAACACAGTTAGCCGGTGCTGATTCTGGCAATGGTGATGGAGATGTTTGTAATGATAATGGCAACAGTTTTGAAAGAAGAACAAGAAGCAATAATATGGTGACAAATGCAAGAACCGGAACGTCAAACTCGCCACAGACTCGCCTCATCAACCTCTCCACTGGACTTCTCTCAATCGTCTCTCCTCAAACGAACATTAACTTTAAGGATTCATTGCGGGGACTCATCACTTCCATATTTTTGTAAGTAGCAGGAGAATCTTGTGCCTTGTGACCAGTATACATAAGGGGGGAGTACGTACGTTAGTTTGTTAAGCGATGCCACGAAACACACTTCATCTCGTCCTCCCGTCGCACGAACGTAGAACTCTTGTAGTCGTAACTCTCGTCTCTCTCCCTCTCTCACTCTGTTGTTTTATAAGCCGGGTGTCAATTTTTCTTTCTGTGATCCATGTCCTTCTCTGTATTGGCTGTCGGGATGGGGTGCAAGGTGTTCATTTTCTACTTAGTCTTGTTGTCGTAACTCTCGTCTCTCTCCCTCTGTTTTATAAGCCGGGCGTCAATTTTTCTTTCTGTGATCAATGTCCTTGTCTGTATTGGCACTTATGGCTGTCAAGATTGGGCGTAAGGTGTTCATTTTCTACTTAGTCTTGTAGTCGTAACTCTCTTCTCTCTCCCTCTCTGTTGTTTTATAAGCCGGGTGTCAATTTTTCTTTCTGTGATCCTTGTCTGTATTGGCACTTATGGCCGTCAGGATTGGGCGTAAGGTGTTCGTTTTCTACTTATTGAATGGTCGAGGTTAAGTGATTTAAGTGATTTGAAAGGCAGAGTTGTGGTGCATAAGATGTGGATTTAGGTACTGAGGTTTTCAAGGCAGGGCAGTATTAAAGGGACAAAGATGAGGGATGTATCAGATGTGTTTTCTACGTTATACGAATTGAACATGGAGACAGCTTGATATTGAATGGAAGGAAAGTACTATTGGAACTACTCTTATAGCTATCAGTAGACGGGGAAATCAACACAAAGGGGGAGGCAGGTCAAGGGAAAAATAAAACACGCAGCAAAAAGGCTCACAAGACACTACTTCAACTACCCCCATAGCTGTCAGTAGTACGGGAAATCAACACGACTTTATTATTTTTTTATGGGAAGGAAGACAGCTAAAGAGACTTGCTAGATGCTACTCGAACAACCCCCACAACAACCCCCATAGCTGTCTGTAATAGGGCCAATCAACACCACTCTGCCTTTCACCTCAAGTACGATTTTCAGTCACACATACAGACAAGGACACAGATCACGGACAAACAGGCTCCTGGTGTTAGCGAGGGAGCAGCACTTGTTGTCGTAGCTTCTGGTGTCCTGCCGAGGTCTCGTAGCCAAAGTGCAGAGCTTTATTCACCTCCTGTACATTACGATTGAAAGGCGAAATATACTTATTGGTACTCTTGCACTGGACTTTTGATATACATGGCTTGTAGATGTAAGGTTGGATGGTATACTAACTTATATTGAGGTGAAGTATACTGATGGTTTGTATTTGTAAGTACGAGGGGACAGTATACTAACTTATACTGAAAAGGAAAAAAATATATATAACTGTTTGTAGATGTTAGTATTAGGGGCACAGTGGACTTACTAACTTATATTGAAAAGTTGAAAAATACTGACTGTTTGTATATGTAAGTACGAGGGACAGTATACTAACTTATACTGAAAAGGAAAAAAATATACTAACTGTTTGTAATGTTAGTAAGAGGGCACAGTATACTACTAACTTATACTGAAGAGGTGAAATATACTGACCGTTCGTATATGTAAGTACGAGGGGACAGTATACTAACTTATACTGAAAAGGAAAAAAGTATACTTACTGTTTATAGACGTTAGTAATAGGGGCACAGTATACTACTAACTTACAATGAAGAGGTTAAATATACTGACCGTTCATATATGTAAGTACGAGGGACAGTATACTAACTTATACTGAAAAGGAAAAAAATATACTAACTGTTTGTAGATGTTAGTAAGAGGGGCACAGTATACTACTAACTTACAATGAAGAGGTGAAATATACTGACCGTTTGTATATGTAAGTACGAGGGACAGTATACTAACTTATACTGAAAAGGAAAAAAATATACTAACTGTTTATAGATGTTAGTAATAGGGGCACAGTATACTACTAACATACAATGAAGAGGTTAAACATACTGACCGTTTGTATATGTAAGTACGAGGGACAGTATACTAACTTATACTGAAAAGGAAAAAAATATACTAACTGTTTGTAGATGTTAGTAATAGGGGCACAGTATACTACTAACATACAATGAAGAGGTTAAATATACTGACCGTTCGTATATGTAAGTACGAGGGACAGTATACTAACTTATACTGAAAAGGAAAAAGTATACTAACAGTTTATAGATGTTAGTAATAGGGGCACAGTATACTACTAACTTACAATGAAGAGGTTAAACATACTGACCGTTCGTATATGTAAGTACGAGGGACAGTATACAAACTTATACTGAAAAGGAAAAAAATATACTAACTGTTTGTAGATGTTAGTAAGAGGGGCACAGTATACTACTAACATACAATGAAGAGGTTAAACATACTGACCGTTCGTATATGTAAGTACGAGGGACAGTATACAAACTTATACTGAAAAGGAAAAAAATATACTAACTGTTTGTAGATGTTAGTAAGAGGGGCACAGTATACTACTAACTTATACTGAAGAGGTGAAATATACTGACCGTTCGTATATGCAAGTACGAGGGGACGGTATACTAACCTATTGAAAAGATTAAACATACTAACTGATCCTCTTTCCCAGCTTTCTTATTAAAGGTTTGTTGATATAAGTAAGAGGGCACACTATTCTAACCTCTAACCCATTCAATAGTCGTGGGAAAATATATCTAGCCAGCTTAGTTAGCCCGGTAGCAGCGGGGATCATGTTTCTTAATGGTCCCTCTATGCGAGAAAAATGAGAAAAAATCATCTTTTGCACAAACCATTTCATAATATGTATCAAAGGATTTCTGATCAGTTTATGTATCTATTTTGGGGGGGTTAAATCATGGCACATAGCCTCTTCTCTTCTCCATAATGTCTCCTCTCCCTTCCTTCTGTCAAACCTTTGTAGAGTTTGTGGGGTTGACAGGACTCGGTAGACACAGTTAGGGGACAAATTCAGCCTTCTAACCTTCTATTTTCTCCACTATTTCTCATCTCCTCTACAAGCTTATTCCCTAGTCCTCTCTCTCTCGACTTTCCTTCCTCTCTTGTAGTTTATCCGACATTACTGAGGCAGGTGATGGTGGCGGAACAAGAGATACTTCCAGCGCAGTTCATCCCAGGAGTGTCCGTAGAAGGAGAGAGATGCCACAAGACCAGACTGTTACTTGGTCTCCTGTGAGGTTGCTCCCCTCTCATGCAGTGTGTTCTCCCTCCCTGGCAGCCTCCATTCATGCAAGTAACGTGAAGGTAAAGTTCTCGTTTCTGTGGTTTTAGTAACTTTTTCTTCTTTATAAACTTATGATCAATGTCATATTGTTTCAAGCCCAGTGGAAGTCCATAATACTATACAATGAATTGGACCTCTGTATTTCAGATATCTTATAAATAAGGTTGTTTCAGGGCTTAACATGAATACAGCCTTCTCTGCTACACTAAAAGTCCAAAATACCAAAAAGAGGCCCTGGAGAAAAGGTAGAAGAGACAAGAGCAGTGTCCCTTGAGAACCTTTATTGATTGACCTTACAAATACTTGGGGGAACAATGCCTTACAGGAATTCTTGAGTTCCCGAGTGATGAGATGGGTGGCTGAGGGAGCTGAATGGGGCTTGATTATGTCACTGTTGCTTCTTCCAGGCGTGTGTGGCAGTGAGGTCCTTCCCTGCCTGGCATCACAGCACCCCAAGGTAGCCAGTTTGCAGGCAAGACAGCGAGCGAGTCAGCCAGCCATCTGCCCTCTCCTGCCCGCCGTAGATGAAGAGTAGCCATGGACGCAGTGGCATGATGATACCCCTCAAGGCAGCGAGCGAACCATCCAGCCATCTGCCCTGTCCTGGCCTGGGTGGAGAGTAGCCATAGATGCAGTGGCGGATTCAGCCGTCAGTCAACCTTCGGGAGCCACTTGTTGGGGGTGGAGGAAGGACGTTCTTCCTCCTCTCTGGAAAGAAGTTTTGGTAAATTTCAGAACTTTGTATCATGTCTAGTCTGTTCGTTACCTTTGGCTTTATGCTAGAAGGTTATGTTGTGTACTTTGCATCCGTGGACTCTGCCGACTAAATGTTTGGAAGATTTTGAATAAACTGAAGGGACACTTGTAGTGGTATTTTTTTTACCCAAAATGCTTGGAGTCTTTCTACGGAGACTCTTTGAGGCATGATTGACTTAATACAGTATTTTTCTAGGCATTAATACAATTTTTTACACCTATTTTTTTGGTAATTTTCTAGTTTTTTCTTTCATACTAGTGTTAAAAATGCATTATTTATGGACCTCTTCTCCACCGGACTCCTCAAAGTCTAATCGTAAACAAATTTAGTTAGCAAAAATTGTTCTATTACTCATACAATCTGGTGAATGAAAAAAAGGATGAAAAGCTAAGTTAGACAGTTAAAAAGGATGAAAAGCTAAGTTAGACAGTTAAAAATGAATTTCTATTACCAACTGATGGATGAAAAATTGAAAACAAGCTACGTGATTACTTAGATGAGCAAAGGAGATCTGTGGATACACAACGATTACCACTTAATACAATGGGCTGAGTGTGTTCCAATACCTGTGCGGGAGGAAGGCTGGGAGGGCCAAGGCGTGCAGGGGAGAGGAGTGCCAGTCTATCCTGAAGGAGGTCCACAGGGCAGACATCGGGGCAGGCTGGTTAACACAACACTGGAAAATATAAATTGTGGTGAGTCAAGGGAAAATGAGCCAGACACTTCTCCCTCTCATTCTAACATTCTTTTGGCTTCTCTATCAACTATTTTGCATCAGGCTCAAGGGCTCTACTTCTAATTGCACTCTGCCTTGCATCCTCACCTCTGAAGGGTAACACTCAGGGCGTGGGAAGTGTGTAATCATCTAAGGAGGGAAAACATTACTATTCACCACATTGAGGCCTAAAGAATACACAGCGAACCCACCACAAGTAAGTATTGGGAAACAGCTATTCTTAAACACACTGCCTTGCATCCTCACCTCTGAAGGGCTAAGACAATAAGGGCATGGGAAGTATGTAATTGTCTAAGGAGGAAAAACATTACTATTTACCAAATTTGAGGCCTTAAGAACCCACAGCGAACCCACCACAAGTAAGTATTGGGAAACAGCTATTCTTAAACACACTGTCTTGCATCCTCACCTCTGAAGGGCCAAGACAATTAGGGAATGGGAAGTGTGTAATCATCTAAGGAGGGGAAACATTACTATTCACCACATTTGAGGCCCTAAGAACACAGGGCAAACGCACAAGTAAGTATTGGGAAAACGGTATTCTTAAACACACTGCCTTGCATCCTCACCTCTGAAGGGCCAAGACAATCAGGGAAGGGGAAGTGTATAATCGTCTAAGAAGGAGAAACATTACTATTCACCACAATGAGGCCCTAAGAACACAGGGCGAACCCACCACAAGTAAGTATTGGGAAAACGCTATTCTTAACCCCTTGACTGCGGATTTCCCCCAAGAAGACCTCACTAAGCTACCGGAAAGGAACAAAAAGTGGCTGCTAAACTCAATGAAGAAAAATGTAAGGTCCTGCACCTTGGGAGGGGAAATCCAGCATGCCAGTACCACATGGGAAACACTCCACTATCCACCACAGAGACAGAGAAGGAACTGGGAGTGTATGTTACCGGGCTACTGGTGAAAGCCCAATCCGTGCCAATCGTAGCAGACGGGTTAAACACACTCAGCCTTGTGTCCTCACCTCTGAAGGGCCAAGGTGAGTCTCCTGGTCCTCTGCCTCGTCGCTGAACCACTCGTGCAGGACGTGGCGCCTGTAGGACTCCCCTTCAGCATCACTCTCCCCAGCAAACCTTTCTTGTGGACCGTCATCGGGGGCACACAGACCCTCGGAGACCTGCCCTGGGCCTTGACGCTCCAGGAGGAAGTTGTGGAGGGCAAAGCGGGACATGATGACAGCGCAGGACGTCTTGGGGTTCGAACGGAGCTCCCTCGCCATGCATTGGAACCGTCGCCGCACTAACCCAACGGCAGACTTCACCCTATGGCATATGGCAGCATGGGCATGGTTGTACCTCCTCTCGGTCTGCGTGGAGGGGCTGGGGATGGGTGTGAGGAGGTACTGCCTATACTCACTCTGTACAGCATCTTCTAGGCAGTTTTCCTTTACAAGATGAGGTTAGGTACTGGTAGCTCTTCACTGCCTCAATATGAAGACCTCCCCATCATGTGTGTGAGTGTGTGTGTAATGCGGGGAAACAGAGAAACCAATAACACTAATAAATGAAGTGTCAATCTGGGTCACTATTACCGGTGATGTCGTTGCTTCCGATCCACAAAATGGTTAAATCGTGCTCCCATTCTAGCACCTCATTTATGAATCTTCAAAGAATGAGTGAGCTTTGGCTCCGGGGGCACGAAAAATCCTTAAGTGTGCTCCGGTAAAGTTAACCTGGTA
>NC_066519.1:12380731-12400731 GCF_024679095.1 Eriocheir sinensis
GGTTGGGAAGCAAGAGGAGGAGGAGGAGATGGTGGTGATGGAGGGGATGGTAGCAGTGGAGGAAGAGGAGGAGGAGGAGGAGGAAAAGGAAAACGAAAGGAAAAAGTAGAAACAAGAAGAAGAAGAATCAAGAAGGAGTAGGAGGAAGCGGAGGAGGAGCAGGCGAAGCACACGTCCTCACAGCTGACTAGACACGAGACGCTCCAATTGTTTCTGTTCGTGCATTGTTTCATCGTCAGCGCCGAGAGGTATGCTGATGAGTTCCCTCGCTTGTCGCCTGCACTCCGAGACACGTGTACAGGGAGTGAAGGAGGCTGCCTGTGCGCCGTTCCCCATGGTCTGATCACGTGCTGGACCCGCGATCGCTAGCTACAACACGTATCTTCTTTGAATGTGTCGTTATTGTAGTTTTCTTTCTTGTTTTGAACCTGGAGATGCATTTTCAGTGTGTGTGTGTGTGTGTTTGTGTGTGTGTGTGTGTGTGAGAGAGAGAGAGAGAGAGAGAGAGAGAGAGAGAGAGAGAGAGAGAGAGAGAGAGAGAGAGAGAGAGAGAGAGAGAGAGAGAGAGAGAGAGAGAGAGTCACGCTTACATCCTGCAGTGGAATGACGCAGGCTGCTGCTGCTGATGATGATGATCGTGAGGGGGAAAGCCTTTGAAATGAAGAAAAAAACCTATGACTGTGTAAACAAATGAAGAAAAAACGCACGATATTGTGACTAAAACACTTTCATCAACACTCACAAAGGAAAACAAATTAAAAGTGAACAAACAGACGGTAACTGCATGGGCCGAGTCTTCATGTTCGTTCAGTAAGTAATTTGAGAGTCGCTTTGCCGAGGTTATGCATTTTTCAGCGGGCAGGGCTCAGACGTGTTTTCTAGTTCGTTTTTAAATACCAGCGAATGTTTTATACTTTTTTTACCTTTTTATACCAAACTTTGATCATAACCTTTTTTGTTTGCTGCCGCTTCCCAAACCTGTTTCCATTACTTTTCCGCAAAACTCATCATTTCTGTAATTTAATTCTTCTGTGCTGTATATTTTCATTTACAACAACGCCATGCCAAAGTTAATCCACAAGAGAGGCAGTGAGTGGCCGGGCACCGACTACTACAGGCCATATTCTTAAACATTTGACGTCCTAGCACACACATTTGACAAGCCTTTCATAGGAGTTGTGGGAGGCATTTCCATGGGTGCTTTTATGCCCCTGGTGGTGGTATGACAAGGCGTGTTGCTACGTCATCGCTCAACCACCAAAACTCGCGTCTCCCAGCGTTAGTAAGTTAGTTAGTTGGTCATTATATTGCTTTGCTTTCGCCTACGAGTCTAGATATGAGGGTGACAGTTCATCTACCTGTCTTGTGCAGTTCATTAGTCTCTCACCTCGAACTCTAACGCTGACAGTTCATCTGTCTATCGTGTTCAAAGGGCTTCGTGCAGTTATATCTCGTTTCACTAAGGAAAACTCTCGTATCTTGAACTCTTAGCGGTGACACATTATCTCTCTATCTCGTTTCGTTAAGGAAAACTCTCGTATCTTGAACTCTTAGCGGTGACACATTATCTCTCTATCTCGTTTCGTTAAGGAAAACTCTCGTATCTTGAACTCTTAGCGGTGACACATTATCTCTCTATCTCGTTTCGTTAAGGAAAACTCGCATCCTTCGTAAACCGCTGCGGATTGTAAAGTCTCCCGCCACTCCTGCCTCCGCCGTCCCGGTGAGGTCTGCACTTGACGTTGTCTTAATGATCTTGGCTTGGCTTTTAATTCCCAGCAATATCCGGTGATGCCCGATGATGGATCTCAGGGCCAGATCTTTGCTTTCGTCTGTCTGTTTGTCTGTCTGTGAGAGGCACCGAGCAAAATAGAGAGAGGAAAAAAACAACGAAATGTAGAAAGACACGAAAGGAAAAAGGGAAGAAAAAGTGAGCCGGTGAGGGGGCGACGCTCGAGAAAAATGTCCCCGGGAAGGGTCGGGGCGCACCTTTTTGGCGGCGCACACTGCCGCGGATTTCAGGACAAAAAACCCAATCTTTATTTTCCTGCAGGGAGGCAAAGGACACGCTTTTTTCTCTTCTTTTAGGTTGAGAAATGAAAACACAAAAACGCAGCCACTTACATTTATGAACTAACAGATAAGAGTCACAGTGGGGGCGAAAGGCAAAAAAAGACTCAGGTGGGAGGCAAAGAACATACATTTTTTTTTTGTTCTTTGCGACTGCAGATTGAAAAGAGGTAAAATAATAGGCAAAATGGGCTGCCACTTACATCCATAAGTAAGAGAGTCTTCACAGTTCTCCTACTTCTTGAACCGTCCTTTTCCTTCCGTCCATAACCAGGCACGTAGCCTCAGACAGCCTCAAATGCCCAAAGGTCCAAACTCATAACGATTCACGCGCCTCTTCATCCTCAAGCAAGTAAGATTTCCCGGTCAGAATAGCCAAGTCCACCTTCCCAATGTTCCACGGGACAGACGTATCCCTAATGTTACAGGATCACGCAATCAAAAGTTCCAATCGTTACTGCTCAGCTCGCGACCCCAACTTCTGGTATTATTTATTTTAGTGGCCGTCCAAGGTGCCACGAGGAGGCCCTTGGCGTGACTAATAGCACTTTCTTCGCTCGGGCTTACAGTGTTGGTCGCTTGAGAATTCCTACACAGAAAATTCATCACACACACACACACACACACACACACACACACACACACACACACACACACAGGAACGGAAACACACACAGATCTACACATATAATCTTTTTGTTGTATTTTAAAAGTCTACGCCGCCCATTTGTTCATATCTGAGAGAGAGAGAGAGAGAGAGAGAGAGAGAGAGAGAGAGAGAGAGAGAGAGAGAGAGAGAGAGAGAGAGAGACATATCTATCCCTTCAAGCAACAGATGGAAGGGCTGGCTGGCTTTCTGGCTGACTGGCTTAGTAACTGGTCCGTCCCCTTCCCTTCCTATCGTCCCTCGTCTATTGCTAGTCCGTGATCCAGCCAGACAGACAGACAGACAGACAGACACACCTTCCGGCCCCCGCTCACCCTCCCGCCATCATCGTCAGGTCACTAGCCATCACGTCGGAGTTTGTCTTATCTCTCCCCCTTCACTGACGTGCCATCCTCAGGTCCACGTCCCTTTCACGCCGCCCTCGCGCGTCGACGAGCGTGAAATGAGAGATATCGAGGCGGAGAACATGTCACTCTCTCGTCTGTCGCCACACGAACACCACGAGGAAGGGAAGGGAACACAGCAGACTCATAACACCGAAAAGACGTACTTGTTCTCCGTAAAATGAAAGATACCGAGGCGAAGAACATCTGTCACTCTGTCGTCTGTCGCCACACGAACACCACGAGGAAGGGAAGGGAACGCAGCAGACTCATAACACCGGAAAGACGTACTTGTTCCCGGTAAAATGAAAGATGCCGAGACGAACATCTGCACGCACTTATTCTCCGGATAATAAAGGATACGGAAACGAGGAAAATCTGTCATCTCTCGCCACACAAGGGAACCCAGCGGACGCCTAACACTGGACCCACGTAGTACTTATCCTCCCGTGTCTGTTCAGTGAAATTAAATCACGCGAGCACGACCCTAAAGCGGCGAGCTGTTCCACACCGCCGAGCAGGAGGAGGAGGAGGAGGAGGAGAGTTGCTGAGAGGGTAGGAAGATGTGTAAGCGAAGGGAGGGAGGAAGGGATGGTGAGAGAAGGAACTGGAGTAAGGAAGGAACGAAGGCAAGAGACGAGGAGGAAATTACTGATGATGTTAAAATGTAAGGGTATATTAAAAGATTCTCTCTCTCTCTCTCTCTCTCTCTCTCTCTCTCTCTCTCTCTCTCTCTCTCTGTTCACACCTTTTATCTTATACATATGCGATAAGAGACGTTTCGCTATATCTATTTTACGTTGTCTAAGTAACACTGTTTTAATAATATAATTGAATAGGTTGGCTTTTTTTTTCTTCTTGAAAGTCGAGTAACAGAGACAAGCGGCAGAACGAGAGGCTGAATGAGGCAGGGAAGGGCGAGGGCTGAGGGAGGGAGAGAGGGAGAGGAGGAAGGGGAGAGGGAGTGTATTGTCCTAAGGGGGCCACTTTGTAAACATTCTGCCCTACTTTTCTGCTCGGCTCCCTCGACATGCGCGCCGCTCGTCCACCTCACGCGGCTCTCTAACAAGATTATCTTTTGTTTTTATCCCGCCCAGGACTTTTTTCAATCCTTTCTCAGGGCGTGTTGGCGCGTGTGTGCTGAGGCTTGGCGGGGAGGGGCGAGCGAGGGCGTAAGGGCTGACCTTGTAAGCGTTTTGGTTTGGAAGGGAATGAGACTTCGGTCGGTATTCTCAGGCTCTTCTTTCTTTTATATCGTCTATTTCCAAAGGCCAAATAGGAGATCAGTCGGGTTCTAATGCGTGTTGGTTGTCTCAAATGATTTACACGAGTATCGATTGAATTACACGAGTCTTGGGACCTCGGTGGCACAGGACAACGGAGAGCTGGAAAGAGGACCTCGGTGGGGCAGGACATCAGGAGGCTGGGAGGGGGAATGACAGTCGAGTTTTGGGACCTCGGTGGCACAGGACATCAGGGGGCTGGGCGGTGGAATGACAGTCGAGTTTTGGGACATCGGTGGGACAGGACATTAGGGGGCTGGAAGGGGGAATGACAGTCGACTTTTGGGACCTCGGTGGCACAGGACATCAGGGGGCTGGGCGGTGGAATGACGGTCGAGTTTTGGGACCTCGGTGGGGCAGGACATCAGGGGGCTGGGCGGTGGAATGACAGTCGAGTTTTGGGACCTCGGTGGGACAGGACATTAGGGGGCTGGGAGGGGGAATGACAGTCGAGTTTTGGGACCTCGGTGGGACAGGACATCAGGGGGCTGGGAGGGGGAATGACAGTCGAGTTTTGGGACCTCGGTGGCACAGGACAACGGAGGGCTGGAAAGAGGACCTCGGTGGGGCAGAACATCACGGGGCTGGGAGGGGGAATGACAGTCGAGTTTCACCATAAAGAGAACGTGTGAGGCGATAGTCTCTTGAGGAGCCAATAGAGCGGCTGTAAGACACGGCGTAAAGATGTACTTGAGAACGTTTTACGGCGCGACCCGACCAGACTTTGTGGTGTGTGTGTGTGTGTGTGTGTGCGCGCGTGTGTGTGTGTGTGAACCGCGAGGGTCGTGCAGTGTGTTTGTGTGTGTGTGTGTGTGTGTGAGAGAGAGAGAGAGAGAGAGAGAGAGAGAGAGAGAGAGAGAGAGAGAGAGAGAGAGAGAGAGAGAGAGAGATAACACGTACTTGAATAGCCTCGCTGGACTTGATTAATACGAGACTCAACCTGAACGACGTCCACATGTGCGTTTATGCTGAGAACACACACACACACACACACACACACACACACACACACACACGGTAACCAGGGTGATCAGCGCCGCGTGTCTGAAGGAGCGCTGTGAGGGCCGCTTCTCTCTGTCTCTCCGGGCAATGCGACTAACTAAGGTCCTCCCTGAATATGAGCTTCGGCAGGTGGAGGAGATGGTCCTTGAAGGGGCTGGCTGGGAGGGCGGGAATAGCAAGACTAGGTAAAGTTCTCTCCGTATATGAGCTTCGGGAAGAGGAAAGACTTTCTATTCTATGGGCTGGGAGGTAGGTTGGCGAAAAGGGGGATGAGTTAAATGGTTTAGTTAAAAGGTTAGTTAATTAAAGATTAATTTAAAGGTAGTTAAAGGGAGAAATGGACGCTCTAGGGCTGGGAGGCTGGCGGGGAGGGCGGCGAGGAGCGGGTGCTGCCGGGGCGTCGTTACTAATGCAGGGAGGTGTGCGGAGTCCCCGGTCTTGTTAGGCGGGGATTTCTCTGGGGCGTCGCGGGCCGGGAGGAACAGCGATCGTTGGGGCCTGAGGTGCAGCCTCCCGTCCTTTTTGTCCAGTGGTGTGTGTGTGTGTGTGTGTGTGTGTGTGTGTGTGTGTGTGTGTGTGTTTGGAGGTTCATTCCTGCGTCTCGTCCTGCCGGCGCCTGTCTTGTGGCCTCGCTTATCGTGGCTAAGACTTATCATGTATCAATTAACTGTCTTGTATCAAAAACAACAACAACAACAACAATAACAACAATTCTATTACTACTAATGTTACATGTTACTGTGCGTCTGCTTGGATCATCTCAAGCCTGTCTGTGGCGAGATCATTTGTGCACACGGCCAGAAATGATTTTTACACACGGCCAGGAGTCCAGAACCCCGGGCCAGAAACACCTCGTGCCCGGGGCCAGACACTCCTGTTCTATGGAGGACAGCCTCTGCCTCCAAGCACCGGCCCTCACGCGAGCAGCAGAGTGCCGGCCATACCTACCAGAGCCTCAGTGCCAGGCCGCCCTTCAGCACAGCGACATTCTCCTCCCCGCCTCAAAAACAGATTGTTATGGTGAAATTTAATTAAGCTACATATTGCCAGGCGTGGGACGATAAACTCATGCGACACTGTATTGTGTTTGAACTATATTTGAGGCAGACCCGGCCGTCGAAAACTGAATGAACGCAACAACACAACCTTCACGTCCAGACACAGTGTAACACAGACACACGGTGTTCCAGCGTGTACAGTTACAAGTGCAAACACATAATTGTTCCTGCCCTGACTACTATTGCTGATAGTAATGAGGACAATAATAACTATAATAAGTATTATGATAAGGCTGTTATTAAGTATCTTAATAGTTTACAATAATGATGGTAATAATAAGTATAGTAACAGTAATATGTTAATGATAAAGTAATCATTATCGTTGTTATTATTATTTTTCTTGTTAATTGTTTTCTTAGTATTATAAGTATCAGCAGCAGCAGGCGCAGCTGCTGCAGCAGTGATGCGATGAAAATGTTCTTAACGGTGTTGTGTTCTGTGTGTTGCAGGTACCGTGCCATCACTCCTCCACTAGGGGCGGCGGCGGCGCGGCTGTTGTCTCGTCAACACGACACAAGGCAAGTTGTGGCGTCCTCTGGGGCGTCCCCACGGAGGCGCCTCGCGGCCTCATGAACACAAATGAGCACATCATCACTACGCGGGGACGCGGCGCCAATACTGAACACGAATATAAACACAACAAGGGTCCATTTATTTGCATTTTTGCGCCTTTCCGCTCCGTGGTGCGGCGGGACGCTAACGAGCAGTGAAGGAGGTGCTTAGCAGGGAAGCCAGTACTGCGGACGCGGCCGTTATCCCCTCGTGAGCGTCTCAGTCACTCCTAAGTGGCTCCATATTCGCGCCACCTTTAACATAACCGGCTCTTGGCGCGCCCTTCACGCATATCGCCTCATCATCATGTAACGCGGCGATTACCAGGATTAGCACGCACAAAGAACCCGCCTTGATACAGCGGTGTTGACGGGGACATGTCTCGCCGCGACGCATTCTTCAATAGCGTGCTGATGAAGGCGAGGGGGGGAAGGAGGGGGACGCGTATTCCCTATCTCTCTACTGGCATGTGGCGCCGACGCTTGAACAGGCCAGGTTAGCTTAGGTTAGGTAAGGTTAGGTAAAGTGTGGTTAGATTTGCCTAGGTAAGGTTAGGTTAGGTTAGCTGAAGTTAGGGTAGGGTAAGGTTAGATAAGGATTGATAAGGTTAGGTTAGGTAAGGATTGGTTAGGTATGGATCGATAAGGAAAGGTTAGGTAAGGATAGGTGAGGATTGGTAACGCTAGATTTGGTTATGTTATGTTAGGTTAGGTAAGGTAAGCTTAGAAAAGAGTTATTCATGGTATATACTTTGAGTGGGAGATTTACAAGGAGAGTATTTTCCAGAGCATCTCGTGGTTAGTTTCTGCGCTACAGCCTTTACTCGGGGACCACATACCCATAGAGAGATAGATAACATGCAGGGGGGACTCAAGGACACTGGGACGGAGGGGAGGTGTCAGTGAGTACGATTGGCCAGCGAAATTCTGCCGTGCCAAGCGTTGGAGTCCCGTGCTCGACGATGCATTGGAGTGATCAGACGCGTCGTAATCTGATTGGTCTGGCGCGTCATTGATGGTCGTGGGCTTCAGCTTGTCCCCGACGCTGCCATGATTCTGTAGAGAGAGAGGAAGGGAAAGAGGGAGGGCGAAGAAGGAGAGGAAAGGAAAGGAAAAGGAAAAGAAAAGGAATGAATAGGATAGGAAACAAAGCTAAAGGAAACGAAGCAAGAGGGAGAGAGAGGGAGAGGGAGAAAGAGTGAGAGTGAGATGAGACATAAGAGACGAGGGCGTTGAAACTATATAACACTTCCCATATAAAGTCCATAAGGGAAGTTAGCCAACACCAACACGTCCGGTCGCCCATCTCCAGCATTCTTTGTGTCCGCCCCCTCGCGCCGCTGCCTGTATTACCTAAGCGTGTAATTGTTTGAGCTGTAGCGTCCCGAGACTCAAGAAGGGACGGCCGGCTCTAATCTAACTCCGGGGAGATGCAAATTACGCTAAGTGTTCCGGGGGCTGTGATGGGAGCACGGAGAGAGAAGGCGGTGTGAGGCGAGGAGGGAAGGGAGGGTGGGAGAGCACAGAGGGAGAGAGAGAGAGAAGGAAGCATGAAGCAGACAGGAAGAAAAGGGAGAGTAGAGAGGGAGGAAATAGAGAAGGGAAGGGAGAGTACAGAGGAAAAGAAATGAAGAGCAGAGGGAAGGAAGCATGACTCAGATAGGAATACAAGGGAAGGGAAGGGAGAGAGAGGGAAGGAGCCACGACTCAGACAAGAAGTGAAGGGAAGGGAGAGTAGAGAGAGAGGGAGAGGGAGGGAGACGGAAGGAAGCATTACTCAGACAGCAAGGGAGAGAAAGGGAGGGGAAGGGAAGGGAGAGCAGAGAGGGAAGGAAGCATGACCCAGACAGGAAGGGAAGGGAAGGGAAGGGAGAGCAGAGAGGGAAGGAAGCATGACCCAGACAGGAAGGGATGGGAAGGGAAGGGAGAGCAGAGAGGGAAGGAAGCATGACCCAGACAGGAAGGGAAGGGAAGGGAAGGGAGAGCAGAGAGGGAAGGAAGCATGACCCAGACAGGAAGGGACGGGAAGGGAAGGGACGGGAAGGGAAGGGAGAGCAGAGAGGGAAGGAAGCATGACCCAGACAGGAAGGAAAGGGAAGGGAAGGGATAGCAGAGAGTGAAGGGAAGGGAGGGCAGAGAGCAGATAGGGAAGGAAGCATGACCCAGACAGGAAGGCAAGGGAGGGGAAGGGAGGGGAAGGGAAGGGAAGGGAAGGGATAGCAGAGAGTGAAGGGAAGGGAGGACAGAGAGTACAGAGGGAAGGCAAGGGAGGGGAAGGGAAGGGTAGTGAGGTACACTGAAGACTGTTGCTCCAGGTCACTTGTTTCAGGCTGCTGCTGGTGCGAATGAACTCCCCTGCGTGGCGTCGTAGGGTGGCAGACGCTCCCCCCGGCGTATGCCCTTAGTGATGGACTGAATGTACTGTACTGTAATTTGTTGGTACGAAGCGGCTCTGAAACTAAATTAACCTTATTTTTTTCGGCGTCTTCATTTCCTGTTTTCTGCACCCTCATTTTCTTTTTTTTTTCTTTTTTTTGTGTCATTTTCAGTTTTTCGGCGTCCGCAATTACGTTTTTCGGCATTTTCATTTCAGTTTTCCAGCGGCGTCATTTCTCATTTGTTTTGGTATTATTTTTAGTTTTTCTTCATTTTCTTTTAAGTTTTTTCGGTATTTTTGTTTGATTTTCTCGGCATATTCATTTCAGCTTTTCGGCATTTTCATTTCAGCTTTTCGGCATTTTCACTGAAGTTTTTGAGCATTTTCATTTAAGTTTTTCGACAATTTCATTTAAGTTTTTCGGCAATTTCATTTAAGTTTTTCGGCAATTTCATTTAAGTTTTTCGGCAATTTCATTTAAGTTTTTCGGCAATTTCATTTAAGTTTTTCGGCAATTTCATTTAAGTTTTTCGGCAATTTCATTTAAGTTTTTCGGCATTTTCATTTAAGTTTTTCGGCATTTTCATTTAAGTTTTTCGGCATTTTCATTTAAGTTTTTGGGCATTTTCATTTAAGTTTTTCGGCATTTTCATTTAAGTTTTTCGGCGTCCTCAATTCAGTCTTACGTAATTCATGTCTATTTACAACGCCTTACCTCTATCGTCTTCTTTTTTATACTTAGAGTAGCATGTTCCATTAAATTTAGCGCTCTTTTTCTACTTTTATTACATAGAAGAGTACCGTGTTGCATTGATTCTCTTATACACCTTTGTTTGTCCCTTGCCTTGACTCATATAGCGTAAAAAACCCAAGTCATTAGCATCAGTTCACGTGAAAAGGGTTCGTGTACACCAGTGGCTTAGACACGATCCTTGTATATCCTTCCTCAGTGGCGTTCTTGGTTTTTCCCGCACGGCGTTGGCGGTAACTAATCATATTACTATTGTGTCGGGAGTGAACCCTTTGCCGGTGCTGAGCTGCTTGTGTTTCGTCTCAGCTTAATTCAGTTGCTCTTGGTGACGGGAAGAATGCGAGGGAGAGAGACACGAGGGGAAGGAGCGACAGGGTGAGGGTTGTGTGGAGAAACAGTAACAGGAGAAGAGATCGAGGTTGTGAAGTTGGTGGGAAAGAGACGAAAAGAGAAGAAGTAGAAGGGGAAGAGATCAAGGTCGTAAAATGGGAAGAAAAGGACGAAGGTTTGGCTTTGGTGAGAGAAGAGTGAGAAGAGAAGGCAATTAAGGAAAAGCTACCAGCACAAAAAGGAAAACTTCAGGCTTGGGTGAGGCAGAGAGAAGGTGAGAAAGGAATAGTGAGGAGCGCCGTGAGATACAAGTGATGGATAGAATCAGAAGAGAAAATAAGAAGCAATTTACAAAAGACGAAGTGTTCAAAAGGAAAAACTTGTAGCTTGGTGGAGGGGCAGAGTAGGAGGCAGCAGTGCAGGAGAGTGCAGGAAGAGAAAGAAAGTTAGAGAGAAGGATAAGAAAAGTGAATAGGGGACAGTTAAAGAAAAACTACAAATGCAAACAGTAAAGTGATACTAGAGGGAAAGGTTGACAGACATAGAGAGAAGGCAATAGTGTCATAGGAAAGTGTATAGAAAGAGAGAGGAAGTTAGAGAAGAGAGTAAGAAAAGTGAATAGAAAACAGTTAACGAAAACCTACAAATTCAAACAGTAAAGCGAGACTATAGAGGGAAAGGTTAACAGACATAGAGGAGGCAGCAGTGTCATAGGGGAGTGTAGAAAGAGAAAGAAAGTTAGAGAAAAGAGTAAGATGGGAAAAGGGAAAGCAGTTGACGAAAAGCTACGTATTGATAAAGGAAAATTCAAAGCTAATGGTAGGTAGACAGAGAGGTAGAGGCAACAGTGTCACAGAAGAGTGAAGGAAGAGAAAGAAAGTTAGAGAAAAGAGTAAGATGGGAAAAGGGAAAGCAATTCACGAGAAGCTACGTATTGATAAAGGAAAATTCAAAGCTTGTGGAAGGTAGACAGAGAGGTAGAGGCAACAGTGTCATAGAAGAGTGTACAGAAAGAGAAAGAAAGTTAGAGAAAAGAGTAAGATGGGTAAAGGGAAAGCAGTTGACGAGAAGCTACGTATTGATCAAGGAAAATTCAAAGCTTGTGGAAGGTAGACAGAGAGGTAGAGACAACAGTGTCATAGAAGAGTGTACAGCAAGAGAAAGGAAGTTAGAGAAAAGAGTAAGATGGGAAAAGGGAAAACAGTTGACGAAAAGCTACGTATTGATAAAGGAAAATTCAAAGCTTGTGGAAGGTAGACAGAGAGGTAGAGGCAACAGTGTCATAGGAGAGTGCAGGCAGAGAGAAGGAGAGGAAGGGTCGGCGTGGGATGGATGGATAATGGCTTCCCTCCATAATACCCTTCAGCCGCGAGCTCCTCTGTGGCCGTGTGAATTATAAGGTGGAATCCCGTCCCCTTGCAGTAGGATTAGGGACGCCAGCCTCAGATGTCTTCCTTTGTGTCTGTCATCCGACTTTCATTGTGTATTTTATCCTGTTAGTCTTCTTTTTCAATCATCTCTTCACCAACTTTTTTCCTCTCTCTCTTTCCTCTTTTTGAGACTTATTTTTGAAGTCTATTTATCTACCTTTCCTTCCTTCCTTCCTTCCTTCCTTCCTTCCTTCCTTCCTTCCTTCCTTCCTTCCTTCCTTCCTTCCTTCTTCTTTCTTTCCTTCCTTCCTACCTTCTTTCCTTCCTTCCTATTCTTCCTTCAATTTGTACTTCTTATTTCTCTTTTTTTTTTTTTCAATCATCTCCAAGCCATTTTTTTTGTCTTTTTCGTTAGTTTTCTTTTCTTCTCCTTATCTGTCATCATTTTGTTCACTCTTTTTTTTTTTTTTTTTAATCTTCGCTGCGGCTATTTCGTTTCCTTCTTCAGTGAGGTTTTTTTTCTTTCTTTCTCTTTCTCTAACTGTCTATCTATCAATCTTTCCCTCCTTCCATCCTTCCTTTCTTCCTTCCTCTCCTTTCTTCTGTTTGTACTTTATCCTGTTATTCTTCTCTTTTCAATCATCTCCAAGTCATTTTTTTGTCCTCGTTATTAGTTTTCTTATTTTCTTCCTTTTCTTTCTTCCTTCGTTTTTGTTCGTCGTCTCATTACTTTTCTTCTTCAATCTTCTCTGCGCCAGTTTTCTTCTTCGTTGAGACTTCTTTTCTTTCTTTGTTACTCTTTCTCTCTCCCGTTCCCTTTCTTCCTCTCCTTATTACGTACTTTAACCTATTACTCTTCTTTTTCAGTCTTCTCTACGCTAACTCTTTTGTCCGCTCGCTCTTTAAGCTCCTTTTTGTTTTACTCTTTGTCTGTCTTTCTTCTCTCCTTCCTTCATACCTGTTATCCTCTCTCCATCTCGTAGTTTATCCTATTACTCTTCTTTCTTTAATCTTCTCTACGTCAACTTTTTTCTCTTCTTCATTGTGACATAATGGTATTTCTCCTCTCCTCCTCCTCTTCGCCCACTCGCCGTTCCTCTTCCACCGTTCTTCTCTTCGCCTCCTCTTCCTCCTCTCCATCTTCACCTCTCCTCTTCCTCCTCTTCGCCGCCATCTCCTCCCGTTCAGCTCCTCTTCGCCTCTTCTTCGCCTCTTCTCCTCCTCCTCTTCGCCAATCACCGTACCTCTTCCCCCGTCCTCCCGGTCTCTCATTTCTTCCTCCGCGGCGCGTTACTTGACTCGCGCTGAATTATCTCCCTCACTCCGGCTTTTTCCCGCCGTTTTTTGCACCCTCTTCGCTATAATCCCTTCTTTGTTTAATTATACGCTTCTTACATCCTTCGTACTCCGTCCCTTCGTCCCTTACCTCTTTTTTTTATTTTTTTTGTTTAATGTAAAGTCGGATTTCCTAATGTTATTTTTTTTTGTTCTTGTTTCTTTTTCCTACTTCCTGTCTCGTCTCTGTGTCTTCCCTTCCCTTCCCTTTTTTATTATTCTCTTTCGTCTTCCTTCTTTCTTCTTGTTCCTACTCCTGTTCTTGTTCTTATTCCTCTTGTGTTTTGCTTCTTTTTTCTTCATTCTCTTTCGTCTTTGTAATTTCGTTCTATATGCGAGTCTTTTCTTTCCCTTTTTTCATTTCTTTTATTTTATTTACCTTTCTTTACATTTTCTTTCCTTTTCTTCTGTTCTCTTCTGTTATCTTTTCTCTCGCTCTCCCTCCCACTCCCTCTGTGTGTGTGTGTGTGTGTGTGTGTGTGTGTGTGTGTGTGTGTGTGTGTGTGTGTGTGTGTGTGTGTGTGTGTGAAAAATGCTATGCCAGGAGGATGGAAATGAGATAATTTTTGCTAATATATGTAATGGTATACGCGGTAGTGGGAGGTAAAAGAGAGAGAGAGAGAGAGAGAGAGAGAGAGAGAGAGAGAGAGAGAGAGAGAGAGAGAGAGAGAGAGAGAGAGAGAGAGAGAGAGAGAGAGAGTGAGTGAGTGAGTGAGTGAGTGAGTGAGCGAGAATGAATGAATGAATGAATGAATGAGTGAATGAATGAATGAGTGAAAGAATGAATGAAGGAAGGAAGGAAGGAAGGAAGGAAAGAAAAAGAAAGAGGGAAAGAAAGAGAGAGAGAGAGAGAGAGAGAGAGAGAGAGAGAGAGAGAGAGAGAGAGAGGAATGAATGAGTGAGTGAGTGAGTGAGTGAGTGAGTGAGTGAGTGAGTGAGTGAGTGAGTGAGTGAGTGAGTGAATGAATGAATGAATGAAGGAAGGAAGGAAGGAAGGAAGGAAGGAAGGAAGGAAGGAAGGAAAGAAAAAGAAAGAGGGAAAGAAAAAAGGAAAGAAGGTAAGAATGAGAGAGAGAGAGAGAGAGAGAGAGAGAGAGAGAGAGAGAGAGAGAGAGAGAGAGAGAGAGAGAGAGAGAGAGAGAGAGAGAGAGAGAGAGATTACTTTTCTTTCTTTCCTTCTGACTCTCTCATATGATTAATAACTCACATTGCACAACCTTTTCTCTTTACTAAACTCTTCATTATACTATTTATTTATTATGTATTATATATTATACTCTCTCTTGTACACTTTAATAATATATATATTCTCTTTATTATGCATTTAGCCTTCCCGCCAACCTTTCCTTTACAACAGAGCTTCAACCTACTACTACTACTACTACTTCTACTACTACTACTACTACTACTACTACTACTTCTACTACTACTACTACTACTAAATCTACTACTACTTTTACTCCTTATAATTCACAGCCTCCACAACGTCTTCCTTTTACACCAGTACGCAAGCCATTCATCCTGCGGTCACCCTTGTTGATCAGGTACTTGTCGACACTTGTAATCATGGGATAGACAAACACTGAATAAACTAAAGTCCGTATATTCTATGGAAAGTATCAGAGAAAGAACGAGTACGTGCGTACGCGATACAGAGACGGGGTGAACTGGCCCCTGAGGGAGGCACTGCCAGCCTCTGAGGGGCGCCAACGGTCAAAACTGCTGACACCGCGGGATTAGTGTTGCCCAAGGCAAGGTGCCTATATTCAGAACTAACACTACCCACAACCCTCCTCTGCGGTCACCCTTCCGAGGCCTTCTTTATGGTCACTGAGGGCCGCGTAGGGGACACCAACACCAGCTGAGCCTCGCCGTGGTTCTCTTCTCTTCCTCCTCTTTATGTTCCCTTCGTTTCAACACTTCTGGGCTGGTCACCTTCCGTCTGTGTGTCTGTCTGTCTATAGGTCGGTCTCCATTCTAAGCTTTATCTGACTTACCTAAGAGTAAAAATTCGTTGCGTCCTGTTTCTTTTGTTTAATTCAGTGTGTATTTTTAGCTGTTTGAGTCGTGGTTTGAGGCGCTTAGGTCTGCATTATTTCCCGTGTCCATTCCTCGCTTTGTTTGACTCAAGTGATGGTGGTTGTGTGTGTGTGGTTGTGTGTGTGTGTGTGTGTGTGTGTGTGTGTGTGTGTGTGTGTGTCTCTCTCTCTCTCTCTCTCTCTCTCTCTTGGTAAATCCGTATTTAGTGTCCCCGCCGTTGGGTCCCGTATAAGAGAGCAACTTTTGACCGTAGCGAGGCGGTGAGGAAACTTTAAAACCAGTCCAGTGAGGCAACGAGAGGAGGAGGAGGAGAAGGAAGAGGAGAAGAATAGCGAGAAAAGAAAAAGAGCAAGGGAGAGAGATAATGAGAGGAGAGAGTCACCCTCCTCCTCCTCCTCTTTATCCTCTTCCTCTTCCTCCTCCTTTCTTTCCTCTGTTTCCTCCGCTCTTTCGTTTTCATTCTCTTTTTTTTTACCTCGTCTCTCTCTCTCTCTCTCTCTCTCTCTCTCTCTCTCTCTCTCTCTCTCTCTCTCTCTCTCTCTCTCTCTCTCTCTCTCTCTCTCTCTCTCTCTCTCTCTCTCTCTCTCTCTCTCTCTCTCTCTCTCTCTCTCTCTCTCTCTCTCTCTCTCTCTCTCTCTCTCTCTCTCTCTCTCTCTCTCTCTCTTCCCTTCCCTCCCCTTCTTTTTCCTTCCCTTCCCTCTTCCTCCTTCGGCAACTTCCATTTTTTCTCCCTCCCTCTCTCTCTCCTCCTCCTCCTCCTTCCCTACCCTCCTTCCATTCTTTTCCTCTCTTCTCCCTCTCTTTCTTCTCCTCCCTCTTGTCCTCCCCTCACACACGTCAGTTATCCGCATGGCAGGACAGGGCGAGCAGGGGCGAGCAAGGGCGAGCTCCTCCCCACGCCGCAGGAACCATGAGAGGAACACTGTCGTCCAATATTCATAGTTGTTGTTGTTGTTGTTGGTGGTGGTGGGAGAGGTTGGGCCCTTAGGCAGACATGGTGGACAGTAACTTGGAGGTTTTGTAAGGTCTTGTATAGTAGTGGTAGTGGTTGTAGTAGTAGTAGTAGTAGTAGTCGTAGTAGTAGTAGTAATCGTAGTAGTAGTAGTAGTAGTAGTAGTGGTAAGGAAGGAAGGAGTTAAGGCTTGGACAGTGAATAGGAGGGATAGGAAATGTAAATTTTGGGGTATATGCTACAGCTACACGTGGCCTCGGTGCTCATCTCCGTCACATTGGTTCTATAGAGTTTGGTGAGGATGGTTTAAGGACATTTTCAAAGGCAGGCGGTACAGAGGCAGGAGACGTTAGTCGGTGTTAGTTATTCAGTATTTAGTCTGGGAGTGTAGTGAATGTGGCGTGAAGGAGCCTCTGAGGTTGACCAAAAGCCGATGGGGGAGAGATATAGTGTAGTGGAGGAGCTGTAGTGGATGTGGAGTGGTCGAGAGGTAATGTGGAGCAGTCTGGGAGTGCAGGAAGTGACCGCTCTAAATACTGGTGTTCCTCATTTCATATTTAGTCGGGAAATGTAATGAATAAGTTGGGGCGCTTGACTGAGAGAAGGACGAGTGGTTCAGCTTAGTTGGGGCTGACGGGAAGACACACGGCAGGCGGGATTTATGGGACAGGGCTGAGGAGGGGCGGCTTGTGGTCTTATTGGGAAGGTATGTGGATATGTAGGTAGCCAGGGAGGTGAGGCTGTGTTTAGGAAGGGGGTCTTGTGGTCCTATTGGGAAGGTGTGTGGATATGTAGGTAGCTAGGGAGGTGAGGCTGTGTTTAGGAAGGGCGTCTTGTGGTCTTATTGGGAAGGTGTGTGGATATGTAGGTAGCTAGGGAGGTGAGGCTGTGTTTAGGAAGGGCATCTTGTGGTCCTATTGGGAAGGTGTGTGGATATGTAGGTAGCTAGGGGGGTGAGGCTGTGTTTAGGAAGGGCGTCTTGTGGTCCTATTGGAAAGGTGTGTGGATATGTAGGTAGCTAGGGAGGTGAGGCTGTGTTTAGGAAGGGCGTCTTGTGGTCCTATTGGAAAGGTGTGTGGATATGTAGGTAGCTAGGGAGGTGAGGCTGTGTTTAGGAAGGGCGTCTTGTGGTCC
Source organism: Eriocheir sinensis (assembly GCF_024679095.1). Lineage (NCBI taxonomy): Eukaryota > Metazoa > Arthropoda > Malacostraca > Decapoda > Varunidae > Eriocheir > Eriocheir sinensis. The sequence continues at coordinate 12,398,036 of NC_066519.1, forward strand.
TATTGGAAAGGTGTGTGGATATGTAGGTAGCTAGGGAGGTGAGGCTGTGTTTAGGAAGGGCGTCTTGTGGTCTTATGGTCAATGCATCTGTCTATTTATCTCCTTATCCATCTATCAGCAGGAAGGGCGAGGAAAGGAAGGACGAGGAAGGAACAAAAGAATGTCGCATTTATTATTCATTATGTCATACCTTAAACACATTTTTCATTAGGAACCTGTATACATATATGTAGGTTACAGGAAGGGAGGAGAAGGGAGAAGGACTATATACCACATTTATTGCTCCTTACGTTATAATCTTAAACACATTTCTTATTGAGAACTTGTATTCAGATATTTCAGTACAGGGAGCGAAGGGGAAGGGACTACATATCACACTACTTGTTCCTTGCGTTATATCCTGAACACTTTTGATTGGTTACGTGTATCCATATATGTAGCAGGGGAAGGGGGAGAAAGTACGCGTCAAAGTTGTTTATTCTCGCTAAATTCGGTAAAGGTGTGTTTCAGGAGGAGGGTATCAGGACACCTCTCCTCCCGAAATTGACCTATCTTTCGGCCACTCCTCTTGACTCTTTTTAGGAGCAGTGAGTAGCGGGCTTTTTTCATTATTGTTTTATTTTTTTTACCCTTGAACTGCTTCCAATACTGTAAAAATAAATAATTGCCAAGAGAGAAAGAAAAAGAAGAGAAGAAACGAAATGTGTTCCCGCCATCCCTGCGCCGGGCGAGACACGTTCTCCCAGCGGATCTAGTTACTGTCCGCTCGCTCGTTCCCTCCTCCACCCACGGCCATCACGTCCACCTACGGCTTTGTGCGGGCCAGGCTTTGAATCCACGTGGGACAGACCTAACCTGACCTAACTAAAACAAAGCTCGCCTCTCATAATCAAACCTAACCTTACCTAAGTGATCCTAACTTCTTAACCTAATTTGACCTAACTTTACTTGACCTGTCCTAACCAAACCTAACCTAACCTTGCCCAACCTATTCCTACCTAATCTAATCTTACCTATCCTAACCTAATCTAACCTTACGTTACCTTACCTTACCTAACCTAATCTAACATTATTTAAACTAACATAGCCTTACCTTACCTTACCTTACCTGACCTTACCTAACCTAACCTAACCAAACCTTACCTATCCTAACCTTACCCAGACAGCCGCGGCGGATAGGCACTCTCACAGCTGCTCCGCCTCCCGTGCGTGTGGCCTGATAAAGAGAACCATTCACAGAGGGACCAAGGGCGAAGAGAGCCGAGCTAATCCGGACGTCCCTTGCCGCCCTGCCTCCCGGGGCGTTTAAGGCGCGCTAATCCCCCCGGAGGCTCAAAGGTCACAGCGATGGCCTTACGTAGGGCGCTATTCTCAGACGCTCCCGCCGCTCACTCATGTCAACTATTCCAGATGGCCGAAAAAGATGACGAATTGAGTTTTTATGTTGGTGTGTAAGCCCCGAAATGTTTGTGAATATGTCCCTTCAGGCTCTGGGCTAAAATTGTTCTTTGTCTTAATTCTCGACGTTACTTTGCGAACCATATTGCGTCTTTGCATTGCGCTCTCTCTCTCTCTCTCTCTCTCTCTCTCTCTCTCTCTCTCTCTCTCTCTCTCTCTCTCTCTCTCTCTCTCTCTCTCTCTCTCTCTCTCTCTCTCTCTCTCTCTCTCTCTCTCTCTCTCTCTCTCTCTCTCTCTCTCTCTCTCTCTCTCTCTCTCTCTCTCTCTCTCTCTCTCTCTCTCTCTCTCTCTCTCTCTCTCTCTCTCTCTCTCTCTCTCTCTCTCTCTCTCTCTCTCTCTCTCTCTCTCTCTCTCTCTCTCTCTCTCTCTCTCTCTCTCTCTCTCTCTCTCTCCTGGAACGATCTCTACGGCCAGAGTAGACTTTTCCAAAGGGACGGCATACACCTGTCCCCCATCGGGGCAGCCAGATTTGGAAGGCTCCTCAACAACGCCGTACGTAACGCCCGAACAACAAAAAACGACTCTCAGCCACGTCCTTCCATCCCGCCCGTGTAAATAGACACCTCACACCGCAACAGACTCGTAACATTGAACCCTCCAGTACCTCTATTACCAAGCTTCAAGATAACCTAAGAGTCCTTAGTTTCAATGCGCGTAGCCTAAGAAACAAATTTGATGAACTGCGATGTCTTGCTCTGACAGAAAACTTTGACGTAATTGCTATAACCGAAACATTTATCGACACCACTAATATTGATTTAAGTTCCGAATATAACATAGATGGCTACAGATTCTTCAACAATGATCGTGTAAACCGTAGAGGGGGTGGTGTCGCCCTTTTTGTCAAAAGCTACTTGCAACCTACTGACAAAACACCAAGAAACAGTAACGTTGAACATTTGTGCGTGCGAGTAAACATTGCAAAAGTCAATTTAAATATATCTGTCACTTACAGGCCTCCGGGGCAATCACTTGATGGCGATCTTGAAATGTACAGCGTCTTAAGGCAGTCACTTAATAACAGCGACTCACTGATACTAGGAGACTTTAACCTCCCCCATATCGACTGGGCGACACTGTCGGGTACAGAAGGTGAGTCCCATAGAATGATCGAATTTCTAGAGGAAAATTATCTAAGCCAAATGGTTTCTGAACCAACTCGACAAAATAACATACTTGACCTTGTTATAGCGACCCAAGATAACCTAGTCAGTAATGTCACGGTTGGAGAACACCTC
>NC_066519.1:12410731-12438231 GCF_024679095.1 Eriocheir sinensis
CATCACACTTTTCACCGGCCTGCCTTCGGTAAATATAGCGCCGAGGACTCCTTCCTTCTCTCCTCCCTCCTCCGCCTCTCTCGGGGACGCGGCGAGTGGTCCCCTTACACGCCCGCCGCGCCGCCACCGCCAGGCTCGTCACGCCTCGACTGTACTGCTGCTGTCGAGGTGATTTTCTTTGAAGCAGTTTAACAGTTCGATGTTACGGGTTTGTCAGCTTCAAGACCAAATATTAAAGACTAAACTGAAGACTGTACTAAATACTGCATTTCTTGTATAGTGTTTGGGATTCATATCTAAGGGAACACTTTTGAAGAACTTTGCAGACAATCTCTTTAGTATCAGTTGCTGGGTAGACAACCTGGCCATTGTAGATTGTTTTGGATTGTATAGTTTAATTTAGAGAGAGAGAGAGAGAGAGAACAAACACACACAAATAATATTCACACCAGCATTAAGTATTCCTCGCCATTCCAGTCAGTGTATATCAACATCTATAACCACATGCAGGAACACAATTTTGGCCTTTTGAAGCTCACACCGACTCGTGATAAAGATGATCGGGAAAGAGTTACGTATTCGCAGTGGGTTCTAATTACATATTCTTTCTGCGCTTCACTTTCTTTTCTCTTTTTCTTTCACTTTCATTTCTTCTTTCTTTTTCTGCACTCTTTGGTCTGTCGGCATCAGCGGCGGGCAGTGTTTTTCAATGCCCGCCGCTGATCGCTAATGGTGAAGGGTTTGTAATACTGAGCGGTGGGGCGGAGTGTTGGACCGTCCCTTCCGCTCACCTCACACACTCGCTAGGGATGCTGGGAGTGCGTGAACAGTCCATGCTGCTGGTTTGGTAATGCTTCATAGCCTCGCATTATCTCTTTTATCACGCTGGAATGGTTTTCTTTCATCATTTGCTTAATATCCGCGTCCGGTGCCTTAATGGGAGTGCGCTCGTTCATGTCATCCCGTTCTCAGCAGCGGGAGGCGTCTGGGTCTGAGCGATGGACATAAAGGTCGGTATTATAAAACACTTTCGCTTCTCACATCAGCTATTTCTAAAGGTCAAAGAGGGGTCAGTCGGGTTCTAATGAGTGTTTCTTCAGGTTCATGGTGCAGAAGGGTCAAACTACCACTAGGGTCATAAAACTACTCCTGGAAATGCCCACAACTCCTACGAAAGCCTTGTCAAATATGTGTTCTTGGGCGACGAAATGTTTTATAATACGACCCAAAAGGTGAGCAGAGTGATGGCGTGCGTGGTTTGTGCCGCGCGGCGATGCTGGCGGCGCGTTGCAAGGTATGTGACGTGGCCGTGAGAAGGATCAGGAACGTGGGAATCGCGATGAGTTTGAGTAAATGATGATGCGAGAGGAAGAAGAGAGAGAAATATTCACGTGTCCTCCACCATTAAGGTGCTGGCGGCCGCTGCTCCTCTGCTTCCTTGCACTTCCTCCTCCTCCTCCTCCTTTTCCTTCTCCTCCTCCTCTTCTTTTTCCTTCTGCTAACCCTCCTCTTCCTCCTCCTCCTTATTCTCCTTCCCCTTCTTCCTCCCTCTGCTCTTGCTGTAGCCCTTTTCTCCTCCTCCTCCTCATCATCATCATCATCATCCTTCTCCTCCTCCTGTTCCTCCTCCTCCTCCTCCTCCTCCTCCTCCTCCTGTTTCCTATTCGTGTTCTCGTTTCTGGTTATTTTATTCTTCGTTATTTTCTTTTATTCATTTAGTTTTTGTTTCATACTCTTCTTCCTCCTCCTCCTCCTCCTCCTCCTCCTCCTCCTCCTCCTCCTCCTCCTCCTCCTCCTTCTCCTCCTCCTCCTCCTCCTCCTCCTCCTCCTCCTCCTCCTCCTCCTCCTCCGTTGGCCATGATAATCTTATTTACATTTCGTTTTCATCGTTCTTTGTTTTTTTCTAACTTTTTCCAGGAAGGTGTTTTTTTGGGGTTAATAAATTGGAATATCTTGTACGTCTGTTGCTCGTGTTTATTGTGTTTGTGTTTTGTTTTGTTTTTCATGTTTTTTATTATTTTGTTTTTTGCTTCGCTTTTTCGGGTTTCTCTATTTTTTTCGGTTTCTTCGGTTCGTGTTTTTTTTTCTTTTTTTTTCCTTCGTATTTTTCGCTTTTCCTGTTTTTTCGTTTTTTTTCGGTCTCGTTTTCCTATTTTTTGTTATTGTTCTTTTTTTTTCCTTTGTTCGTTTTTCGTTTTTTGTTTTTGTTTCTTTTTTCTTTTTTCTGTTTTTCTGTTTCTTTTTTTTCTTGTTTTTCTGTTTCTTTTTTTTCTTGTTTTTGTTTCTTTTTTCCTTTTTCCTGTTTTTTTCTGTTTTTCGTTTCATTTTCTTGTTTGTTTCTGTTTGTCGTTTTGTTTTTCCTGATTTTTTTCTGTTTGTCGTTTTATTTTCCTGTTTTTTTCGTGTTTTTCGTATTGTTTTCCTGTTTTTCGTTTTGTTCGTTTTGTTTTTCTTGTTTTTTTTCTTTTTTCGTTTTTTTTTCGTTTTTTCTATGTTTTTCGTTTTTCCTTTTCCCTTTTTTTGTTTCTCCGTTACTTGTTTCGCAATATTTCTTGTATATTTCTTAATTTTCTTTTCCTGTTTTTTTCTTTCATTTTCCCCTTTTTTTTACAGGCTACGTTATGTCCGCCTCTTCTATGGTCCTTATATCCTTAATTGTGTTTCCGGTGTATTTTCTAAGGATTTATTTTCCTTATACTTTTAATTTCCTTTTCTTTATTTTCCTCTTCAATTTCCTATTAATTTCCATTTACCTTTTACAAGCTTACGTTATTTCCGTCCCCTTCTAGTTTCTTTGCGTCCTTAACGGTGTATTCTTCTCTAGTTTTTCATTATTATTGTTTTCCTTTCTCTAAATGTTCGCTTTCCCTTTTCCTCTTCCCTTTATTTTCGTTTTCAGTTCATTTTCTTTCTAATGTTTTTTTATGACCTTGTATGTGTTCCTATGTATATTTTCTTTTATTTTTTTTAATTGTTCTTATATTTTTCTTTAATCTGTCTCATTGAAAAAAAGCAGTCATAGGTGGTGATGGTGTATTCATCTCTATAGTTTTTCATCATTATTATTTTCTTTTCTCTAAATTTTCCCTTTTCCTTTTTCTGTTCCCTATATTTTCGTTTTCCAATTCCTTTACTTTCTAATGTTTTTATGACCTTGTATGTGTTCCTGTGTCCAGTCCAGTAGTGGGCGTGGGATTGCCTTTGTAACGGCTCCTACTTATGACTTACTCTTGATTCTTGATCGTTGATCGTTGATTGGCGTTGTTGTGTCTTTTAGTTTTGTTCAGTTTTCTTTTTTCTTCTGCTCCATATTGTTGCGATATATTTTTTTCTGTCTTCAATTTCTTACAGAGTTAATGGTTGTATATTTTCTTTTATTTACTTTATTTGTTCTTCCATTTTTCTTTAATATGTCTTACTGAAAAAAAGGAAGGTCATAGGTGGAGGTGGTGCCCTGTTCCGCCCTTTTCTGTTCCGCCTCTTTTATCTCCCTTTTTCGTAATGGCGGCTCCCGATGAAAGCATTTATTTTTACCAGTCGCCGATTATATTTCCTCCGGCCCATATTTTTATTTTAAAGCTGGTAGTATTTTTGCACTCTCTCTCTCTCTCTCTCTCTCTCTCTCTCTCTCTCTCTCTCTCTCTCTCTCTCTCTCTCTCTCTCTCTCTCTCTCTCTCTCTCTCTCTCTCTCTCTCTCTCTCTCTCTCTCTCTCTCTCTCTCTCTCTCTCTCTCTCTCTCTCTCTCTCTCTCTCTCTCTCTCTCTCTCTCTCTCTCTCTCTCTCTCTCTCTCTCTCTCTCTCTCTCTCTCTCTCTCTCTCTCTCTCTCTCTCTCTCTCTCTGTCTATCTGTCATTTTCTTTCTCCTTTCACATATTTATCCTTCTTTTTCATTTACTCTTCTTTGTACATTTATCAGTGGTCTTTCCTTCGACATATAGATAACAGTTTTCTTTCCCTTATCCGTTCCCTTCCGCGTCCATCTCCTGCCTTTTCTCTCTCTCCGCTTATCTCTTTAACAGGCGCGTCGTTTCATCATGGTAAGCTTTATGGCTTCATCTCCATCTGTTTCTCTTTTTTCTTTCTTTTTCCTTCACTTTTTATGGTTTGATCTTCCCTTTGTCGTATTTCTGGGAGTGTGTGTGTGGGGGGGTTGTGTATATGTGTGTGTGTGAGAGAGAGAGAGAGAGAGAGAGAGAGAGAGAGAGCTGAAGGTGTATAAATCGAATGGCAAGAAATAAGATTATACCAAAAAGTCTTCCAAGTGAAAACGATATAAAAGGAAACAAAAGTGAGGAAGAATAAATAAAGGTAATAAATAAAAGATAAAATAAGTTAAATTAAAATAGAAATAAATAAAAAAAATGAAAATAAATGTAATAAAGCAAAAAAATAGAAATAAATAATGAAAATAAATAAATCAGTAAACAAAATAAAAATAAAAACTACAAAAGGAAAGAAGAGTGAGGAAGAATAAATAAAAATAATAAATATAGAAATAATAAAATAAATAAGTAAAAAAAATAAAATAAAATTCAGTATATAGTTAAAAAGTTCCAACATTATTTTAATTACTAATGCATGTGACTGTGATGGACGGATGATATTATTCCGATTAATTAAGGCCGCCGCATCAGCTAATTAGGGGAAGTCAGTGATGATGATGACACTAACACTAATGACAATGACGATAATGGTTGCGTTAATAGAGAAAGTTCTGTAGCAATGCACGGCAGAGTTAGCATCACCGGTAATGTTATACGGAAACGGGTTCTGGATGCCTTTAATTTCTTTCTCTTTCCTTTCTCTTTCTCCTTTTCTTTCCTTCCCTTCCCCATTTTTCTCTTCCCTCTCCTTCCTCTTCCTTCAATTCAATTCTTTTCTATTTTTTTCTTAACTTTTTTTTTTCGGTAGATTAGGTTAGGCTAGGCTAGGTTAGGTTAGGTTAGTTAAGACCCTAGCAAATACTCTCATTGGGAAAGATATTGGTGAAGTATTAAGACGTCAAATGATTGGCTTAAAATCGTGTCTATCTGTCTGTCCGTCTGACTTTCTTTTTCTTTATTTTTTATTTCTTCTCTCTTTCTTTTTCTTTCTTCCTTTCACTCACATCCTTAACTCCTGTGATTCCCCTCCCCTTTTTTCCTTTTTTTCTTTCCTTTTCTTAATCTTTCTTTTTCTTTCTTTTTCTTTCTTCCTTTCACTCTCACCCTTAACTCCTGTGATTCCTCTCCCCTTGTTTCCTTTTTTTCTTTCCTTTTCTCAATCTTTTTTTCTTTCCTTCTTTATCTTTCTTTTTCTTTCTTTCTCTCTCCAGCAGTCCCTCCTCTCATCCGTCTCTCTCTCTTTTTCCCTCTCATCTGTTTTTCTTTCCCCCGGCGGTATCTTGCAACAATCCCCGGGGGTACTTAGTAAGAAGGCCCCAAGAAGAAGAAGAAAAGTGGAGGAGGAGGAGGAGGAGGAGGAAAAAGTGATCATCAGGGAATCAGGGGAAGCCTCATTGGTCTTCTTCAGTATTTGGATCTGGGCGTTGAGAGCTTCGGGAAGTTTTAAAGGAGTTGGCGGAGGGAGGTAAATCTTGAGAGAGAGAGAGAGAGAGAGAGAGAGAGAGAGAGAGAATGTGTGTGTGTCAGTGTGTCGTAGTAATCAAGGTGTGTGTGTGTGTGTGTGTGTGTGTGTGTGTGTGTGTGTGTCAATATAGTTTTTCGTGTTCATATCTATAAGACTTCATGATTTTCTGATGCCTGTGTGTGTGTGTGTGTGTGTGTGTGTGTGTGTGTGTGTGTGTGTCACCCGTGTATGTGCGTGCATGTCGCCATCGCAAAAGGCCAGTTAAGGCCGCTGCCAGGAAGTCTTTACCGTCGTCATGCTAGTGGCCGTACTTTCCCCATCAGCTGGACGCGGCAATGGCTGGGGTAGGGTGCTTGGCCTCTACACGGTCCAATCAGCGCTAAGTTACTCCGCGTCCAGGGGTATACGGCAGCGGGAAGGTTGTCGGCTGGCTGGCTGGCCCTGCACGCGTCATTGCATTGGCTAATAGTTGCGTGCTGGAAATACGGCGCCGAATGGTGATGGCGAGAGCGTTAAGCGTCGACTAAATGGTATTGAGGGCGTTAGTTGATCATGATGACGCAATACTTCCTTTCGTGGATAATATTACGCAATACTTCTCGTGGATATGCTACAAAAAAGCGTAATCTGTTCAATTTCTTAGCGTATATGAGGCAAAACAACATACACTCGATAAGCGCCATAAGACAATATTACCATCTTATAATTATACTTTAGTTTTACTCATCAATCAGTGGTAATATATGAAGGTCTTTCCAATATAGATTATACAGAGGCTTTCCCTTTTAAGAATAACTGCTGGGTGTTTAGGTTGTCATGAGGGCCCGGCGAGCATCCTTTCTTTTGTCACTTTTTCACGCTAAAGGAAACAAACGAAGTGGGAAACAAAATTATATAAAGAAAAATACTTGCAACGTGGTGACTGTGATGTAATACGAGAGGAATATAAGAGGCGATATAGGCAGCGGTAGAGAACTTTTGATTGGTTTCGTGTCGGTTTCGCTGGTGTTCTAGAGAGCGGCTGAGGCGTAAAGTGATCGGCGATTGTGTGGCCGTCACTGATTCCGCCGCCGATCTAGGGATGATGAAGGACGCAAGGGCGAAGGTAACACTAGAAGAGGAAGATTGAGGTAACAGGAGTGGGAAGTTAATAATGGTAGTTCGAGGCTTATTGGACCTGTACTGTATTGTCTCTATCTATCTATCTATCTATCTATCTATCTATCTATCTATCTATCTATCTATCTATCTATCTATCTATCTATTTATCTATCAATCTATCTATCTTTATTTCGCGAACATTGGAGAAGGAAGATAAAAGTGTAAGAGAATTGAGAATTTAATGACTGAAAAAAGTTATATGGGAAGAGTGATCTCTCTCTCTCTCTCTCTCTCTCTCTCTCTCTCTCTCTCTCTCTCTCTCTCTCTCTCTCTCTCTCTCTCTCTCTCTCTCTCTCTCTCTCTCTCTCTCTCTCTCTCTCTCTCTCTCTCTCTCTCTCTCTCTCTCTCCTCTCTCTCTCTCTCTCTCTCTCTCTCTCTCTCTCTCTCTCTCTCTCTCTCTCTCTCTCTCTCTCTCTCTCTCTCTCTCTCTCTCTCTCTCTCTCTCTCTCTCTCTCTCTCTCTCTCTCTCTCTCTCTCTCTCTCTCTCTCTCTCTCTCTCTCTCTCTCTCTCTCTCTCTCGAATCAGACAAGTTTCCAGACTCTGTCAATAAGTTTAAAAGTTGAATTGCTAACTTGCCGCTGACTCCTCCTCGCACGACCCTTCCCGGCCATGAAGAAAAACGACCTGCGAAGATTTTTTAAACTTTCCTCTCTGCCTCATTAGTCGAGTTGTGTCAATTAGTAATGTAAGGAGGGAAGCACGGTGTCAGGAATGGTATTCTACGATTATTTGTCTCGAATTTAAATGATTTTTTTTTATTTATTTAGAACAGCCTGACTTGTTTCCTGTATGGATATTATGTCTCGTAAGTTATTATTAGCTTTTTTTATTTTCTGCCTTTTTTCGATGATTTCCTGCAATGTTAAGTGTGTCCCTAATTAATATAAGCTTTTTAAGGAAACACTCTGCATTTGTTATTATATGATTTGCATAATAACTTGTTAGAGTGAATATTTTATTGCAATCACGGTGCTTAGAATGTTTATTTAGTGTTAGTTATGTTTTAAAATTATATTTTTTATTTTTATGAGGCCGTCCTGCAATTTTTAGATGATTATAACAAAAACCTTTCGTGATTTGCTAACTTTAAAAGATGGAGTTTTTTTTTTGTTCGAGTTTCGTAACTTTCTGATATTTCAAAGAAGGGCGCCACGCCTTTTGAAGTTACTTTTGCTGACTCTAATACCAGAATAAAGTGCGCCAAGCAAGAACTGAGTGAAGATTCGCGACACTTACCTCTTGAAAACAATAACCAGGTCCTGCATTACGCTATTGTTTGTTACCTCTCGCCCACACAGCAACAGTTACACGGGACGACGGGGTCCGGTGGTGTGGGATGGGGTGAGAAGGTATGGTGTGTGGGTCGGTAGGGTGATGGGGGGGGGGGCGTTGGAGGGATATTGGTGCCGAAACAACTCGATTATCTGTTGCCGCATGAAGTCCGTTCACTCTGTCTCGTCGTAAGCTATAATTGGTGTCATCAGGGATAATTATGCTTTCACGCGCCTGTGTTAAAGGGACGCGTTACCGGCGGCGCCTTGTTAATACGATGATCGCCGCGGCCACGATTGCATCCCTTCACGCCGGGGGACGAACCTGTTACTCCTAGTGTTTCCTTGGCTCGGAATGCTGAAGTTAAGCTGCAGAATTACAAAGGTCGAATAGGAAAGAACGTTAAGCTGGAATTTACAGAGCTCTAGAGAGTGTTAAGCTTCATATTTTTATTTCAAATATTCGTAATTTTATTCCATATTTATTACTGAAATGTATGAAGGTGAAGTTTTTGTTTCTGTTTTTTAGTGCTTGGTGAAACATGGACTACATGGACTAGCAGGCAGCAGAAAGCCTGTTGGCTCATTACTCATTACTTACATATAGCCATTACGTGTGGAGTGATGGACTGGCAAGACTGGACGCAATGGCGCACGCCCGTTGCGGCTGACGGTCTGATAGCCACCTTTGTGTGTGTGTGTGTGTGTGTGTGTGTGTATGTGTGTGTGTGGTATTATCATGTGCCGTGAGCTGGATTGCTGGTCGGGGCGGGGTCAGGTGGGGTCGTGGGTCGCCTAGTTAATGGACGACCGCTGACTATCTCATCCTTTATGTAAGAGTGATTTAACCTTCCCGTGTGAAGCTCCCCCCCTCCACTCCCTCGCCTCCTCTCCCCTCTGCTCCCTATCTCTCTCTCCCTCCCTCCCTTACACCTCTCCTCGCCGCTCCCCCCCCCCCCCCCTGCTTCACTCCCTCCATCCCTCACTCACTCTCCCCTCCTTCCTTTACGCCTCTCCTCGCCTCTCCTCGCCTCTCCCCCCCAGCTTCACTCCCTCCATCCCTCACTCACTCTCCCCTCCTTTCCTTACCCCTCTCTCCTCTCGCCCCGTCCCAGCCCCCATTCTGCCCTCCGCTCCGGGACCGCTTGGTAATTCACCGCCGCCGCTGTCCGCCATGGAGGGATTAACTTTTTTCTGGCTATTTCAAGACTTGGTTACAGAAGTGTTACATTGTACACGACCAGAATGCAGACTTATTTTTTCTCTCTCTCTCTCTCTCTCTCTCTCTCTCTCTCTCTCTCTCTCTCTCTCTCTCTCTCTCTCTCTCTCTCTCTCTCTCTCTCTCTCTCTCTCTCTCTCTCTCTCTCTCTCTCTCTCTCTCTCTCTCTCTCTCTCTCTCTCTCTCTCTCTCTCTCTCTCTCTCTCTCTCTCTCTCTCTCTCTCTCTCTCTCTCTCTCTCTCTCTCTCTCTCTCTCTCTCTCTCTCTCTCTCTCTCTCTCTCTCTCTCTCTCTCTCTCTCTCTCTCTCTCTCTCTCTCTCTCTCTCTCTCTCTCTCTCTCTCTCTCTCTCTCTCTCTCTCTCTCTCTCTCTCTCTCTCTGTGTGTGTGTGTGTGTGTGTGTGTGTGTGTGTGTGTGTGTGTGTGTGTGTGTGTGTGTGTCAAGGTAAAGTTTAATTGTATTGCATTTGCTGTTAAGTGTTTGGAAGTAATTGTCTGTCCCCTCGAGTTTATATTTATTATTTTTATTTATTTATTTATTTATTTCAAGACATACGTTAACATGTACACGCTCAGAATCCCGACTCTTAGTTTTGTTTTGTTTTCGTTTATTTTTGTTTCTGGGTCAAGGTGAGGAAGCATAACTGTTTTGTGTGTAGTCAGTGCAGTGTTAGGTGTTGGAAGTGCAGCCTCTCTTCTTTACATTAGTTTATCTATTTCTATTTGTATCGCTCCTTTTTTTATTGATTACAGCAAAGGAAACAGCTCAAGGGCAAAAAAAGGAAACAATAATGAAAAAAAAACCCCGCTAGTCACTGCTATAGAAAAGCGTTCAGAGGAGTGAGTGGCTGAAAAAGAGGTCAAAGGAATCAGCTCAAGGGCAAAAAATAAGTCTGTCTTTGTGTCTGTCTATCTGTCTGTCTCTCTAGTTGATACAAGCTTTTTTTGTGGGAAGATGAAATTTATTTGTTTTGCATTGGGTCTAAGTGTTTGGAGTGTCCGTTTGTCCTCTCGTTTATTTATATATTTATTTATTTTTCACCGCCTTGTTGACCGGTCTTTCTTCGTTGTCGCCGCGCTGGAAGGAAGAAAATTTTTATGTTTTCAAGCAAGCGGGTGCAATGTTCGTGGAGACCTTCACCTCCTGTCTCTCTCTCTCTCTCTCTCTCTCTCTCTCTCTCTCTCTCTCTCTCTCTCTCTCTCTCTCTCTCTCTCTCTCTCTCTCTCTCTCTCTCTCTCTCTCTCTCTCTCTCTCTCTCTCTCTCTCTCTCTCTCTCTCTCTCTCTCTCTCTCTCTCTCTCTCTCTCTCTCTCTCTCTCTCTCTCTCTCTCTTTTGTTTTGTCATTTGCTTTGTGTCTATTGTTAACTCCTTTATTTTTTTTTCCTCTTAATATTTGCTTCTCATATGTGCTTGTGTTAGATGTGTTGCTTTTGTTTTTCATATATTGTTTGTGTTTATGAATAATTCCTTTGTTTGTTTCTCCTGTATAGTATTTATTTTTCATACCTGTTCCTCGTAGTCATGATTCTTTTATTTTGTCATGTATCATTTGTTAACTATATATTTCTGTTACACTTTTATTTCTGCTTTTCATACCTGTTCGTTGTTGCTTCGATGCCTTTTATTTTTGCCATTCATCATTTACTGTCTTTATTTTTCTCTTACTCTTTACATTTGCTTTTCACATTTGTCCGTCGTCGCTTTGAGGCTTCTCGGAAAATCGTCTATTGAGCGGAGGCGCCGATTTGCCTCCAAGACGCATTCCCAGCAAAGGTCAGGCAGGGGTCGCCGATACGAGTGGTTGGAGCTATTTTCCGCCGCTCGTCAAGGCGTCTGTCACATCACCAGCACCTCGTCCAGCCCTCCACCGGCCTCGCTCTTGTGTGAGGAGTCAATACCCTGGCTGGAGATCTCCACGCAGCAGTACATATCGCCTGGAATGTTTGATAAAAGAAAGGAGAAAAGACAAAAAAAAAAAAGAAGTGCTAGAAAGAAAGAAAGAAGAAGAAGAGGAGGAGGAAGGAAGAACATCGAAAAAAAATAATAAAACAAACAAAAAAACAAAAGAAAAGGTAAACAAAAAGACAAACATAAAAAAAAGAAGTGCTAGAAAAGAAAGAATGAAGAAGAGGAGGAGGAGGAAAAGGAGGAGGAGGAAGGAAGGACGTCGAAAAAAAAAAAAAACGTAAACAAAAAAACAAGAAAAGGCAGAAAGAGAAGGACGAGGAGGAGAAGGATGGGGTAATGAGAGGTGAGTGGGCCGGTTTTGAATGTTTATAGTGCCTGCGTTCTAATGCCTGGTTCATCGCGTCCCATGTTTGTTATTGAGTAAAGGAGTCTGCACGCGGGTTCTAAGTCTTAACACGGCACTACATACGGTACTATCGCGTGGACTGTCTCGTAGCCACACTCCTCTTTGGAAAATGCTTTACGTTCTGCTGGCTGGCTCGCCGCGTCCCAGCCCTGTGTAGCGTGCCTGGTGAAGGGATGATGATGCTCTGACAGGCACTGAAGATCTTCCTACCCCCTCTCCCCTTCACCCCCCTTGGAAGTTCAGCGATGAGAGCTCAGGCCAGGAAGTCACCTCGCCCCTCACCCTAATTGGACCAGACGACCACCAATGAATATTTCCCGTTCGGCTGTTCAGTTCCCTGCGGCCCGGAGGCGATGTTTAGATAAGGGTGAGAAGAATACTGATGCAGAATATACCCAAGAACAGGCGCAGAATGTACCCAAGAATGCCATGGAGACAGTTTAGACGCAGAGTGTTCTCAATATTTTAACATTCAGACGCAGAATGTACCCAAGAATGCCATGGAGACAGTTTAGACGCAGTGTTCCCAATATTTTGACATACAGGCGCAGAATGTACCCAGGAATGCCATGGAGACAGTTTAGACGCAGTGTGTTCCCAATATTTTAATATTCAGGCGCAGAATGTACCCAAGAATGCCATGGAGACAGTTTAGACGCAGTGTGTTCCCAATATTTTAATATTCAGGCGCAGAATGTACCCAAGAATGCCATGGAGACAGTTTAGACGCAGTGTTCCCAATATTTTGACATACAGGCGCAGAAAGTACCCAAGAATAGCATGGAGACAGTTTAGACGCAGAATGTACCCACTAATGAGGTGCCACAGGGGCGTTGACGAGGAAGTTTATACAACGCGTAGCAGACACCTTTATTCTAAGTTTGTAGTAGTTATGTTTTTATGCGGACAAAATTTCGAATGTATTTTTTTCTTTTTACATCAAATGACACGGCTCAAGGGCAACAAAAAGAGTACAAAAAAAAGCCCGCTACTCGCCGCTCCCATAACAGATGACAGTAAAGAGTAGCCAAAAGAGAGGTCAGTTTCGGGTGGAGAGGTGTCTTGATATGTCTGTCTTGATATGTCTGTCAGTCTGCCTGTCTGTCTGTTTATCAATCTATGTCTGTCATTCTCTCTCTCTCTCTCTCTCTCTCTCTCTCTCTCTCTCTCTCTCTCTCTTATCCTTCCTTTCCTTCCTCCCTTCCTTCCTTCCTTCCTTCGTCCTATCAACCGGCGTCCGTGTCCTATCATGTCCTCTCCTTCACTCCTCGTCCTTTCCCTCTTCATTTAACCCTTCCTCTCTCTCCCTCTCCCTCTCCCTCTCCCTCTCTGGGCTTACTTCTCTCTCTCTCTCTCTCTCTCTCTCTCTCTCTCTCTCTCTCTCTCTCTCTCTCTCTCTCTCTCTCTCTCTCTCTCTCTCTCTCTCTCTCTCTCTCTCTCTCTCTCTCTCTCTCTCTCTCTCTCTCTCTCTCTCTCTCTCTCTCTCTCTCTCTCTCTCTCTCTCTCTCTCTCTCTCTCTCTCTCTCTCTCTAAGCATATATATATATATATATATATATATATATATATATATATATATATATATATATATATATATATATATTTTTTTTTTATGCGTCCCTTTACTTGCTCAAACATCCAAGTGCTTGCTGTCTCTCTCCTGTACCCTTGTTTCTTGGTGTCTCTCTTGGTTCTTGTTTTCTTGGCATCAATCGCCGCTTCGAGTCTCCCTCTGTGCAAGTTGTGTTCTCCTCACGTCCTAGACTTTGGGTTTTGTTTAGCTTTTAACTCTCTCTCTCTCTCTCTCTCTCTCTCTCTCTCTCTCTCTCTCTCTCTCTCTCTCTCTCTCTCTCTCTCTCTCTCTCTCTCTCTCTCTCTCTCTCTCTCTCTCTCTCTCTCTCTCTCTCTCTCTTTCCCCTCTGTCTTTCTCTGTCTCTGTTCCTCTTCTTTCTTCTAATGTTATTGTTTGTTTTTTTAATTGGTGACCTGCCTTTTTTTTGTTTTGCTCGTTTCTTCTTTTCTTTTACTCTTTCCTTTGTTTTTTGTTTATCTTTTGTTTCTTCGATTTTATTTAGTTTCTCCTTCATTTCCATTTCTTACTCTTTTTTTTTTTCCTTCCTCTTTTTTGCTTGCACTTCTTTGTTTTCTGTTTTTTCCCTTTTCATCGTTTTTATTTTTTCCTTCCTTTTATGTTTCTCCTTCTCCTCTTCTTCCTCCTCCTCCTCCTTCGTTTTCATGCATTTCTGTTTTTTTTTTCTTCCAATTTTTTTTTTTTTTACGTCTCCGCCTATTGATCCGGTAGGCTTGCTTGAGGGGGCCTGGATGGTATTCGGCCCCAACCCGGCACATTTTCTAGTTTTTTCCTTCCTCCTCCTCCTCCTCCTCTTCCTCCTCCACTTCATCATCATCAAGTCTCGTCTCACTGCCACAGCATCCTCACCACAATCAGTCCCACCACCACCATCACCATTACCACCATCACCACCATCACCACCACCAGAGAGAGAGAGAGAGAGAGAGAGAGAGAGTGGTGTATTCTCCGGCCCACTCACCTCTCATCACCTCCATCCTCCTCCTCCTCCTCCTCCTCTCCCTCTTCCTCATCTTTCTGCCTTTTCATTTGTTTTTTGTTTATATATTTTTTTTTCCGACGTTCTTCCTTCCTCTTTCTCTTCCTCCTCCTCCTCCTCTTCCTCTTCCTCTTCTTCATCTACTTTTCTTTCATTTCTTTGTTTTTGTTTGTCTTTTCTCCTCTCTTTAATTTCTTCCTTCATGTTTCTTTCTTTCTTTCTTTATTCTTTTCCTCCTCCTCCTCCTCCTCGTCCTCCTCGTCCTCCTCCTCCTCTTCCTCCTCCTCCTCCTCTCCCTCATCACGTGTCGCCCCGCCCTTCCTGCCAGCGTGGACAGCCATTAATCCCATCCACCTCTCCGCGTCACTTCCCGCCTGTCATTCCCTACGTTCCTTGCCGTTCCTCCTCTTCTTCTTTTCTTCGATCTTTGTTTTCGTTCTTTTCTTCATCCAATTACTCCTCGTCTTGCTCGTCCTTGTCTTCCCCTTTCTTCATCTCCTCCTGTTCCTCCTCCTCTTCGTTTTTCTCTTTCTTCTCGTCTTTTCCTTCCTCCTTTTTGTTCTTTTCGTTCTTTCCGTTTTCTTCGCCCTCCTTTTTTCTTCTTCCTCCTCCTTCTTCTCCTCCTCGTTCTTTTTGTTCTTCTCTCTCTCTCCTCGTCCTCCTCCTCCTCCTCGTTCTTTTCTTCTTGTTCTTGTCCTCGTCTTCCTCCTCCTCCTCCTGTCAGCTGATGGGGTCTGGTTTTCTGGGTCCCGTGTCAGATTGAATTTGTTCTGCTCATTGTGTGAGTTGTTTCAAGTTGCTGGTCGGCGGCGGTAGAGGCGGTAGCAGTCTTGTTTTTTGTTGCTCTTCTTCTTCATGTTCGTAGAGGTCAGGAGTGGTTCGTCGTTGCTGCAGAAGCCTTGTATTTGAGGAGCTGGTTGTCGTATTTGTAGAAGCTTGTGTTGGGGTGCTTTGTCGGGGTTGTAGAAGCTTGTGTTTGAGTGGTTTGTAGTTGGGTTTAGTGTAGAGTGGCTGGTGTTTGTTCTTTCTTTCTTTGTTGAGGTCAGAAAGTGGTGTGTTGTCGAGGGGGCTGTAGGGTGGCTGGTATTTCTCCTTCATTTACTTATCTTCCTCCACCTTCTCGTTCTCCTCCTCTTCCTACTTATGTTGCGGTATGTTTGTCCATTCTCTTTTTCATTTTCTTCTTATCTGAGGTCAGGAGTGGTTTGTCGTCGTCAGGGTTACTGAGTTGGTATTTGTCCTTCATTTTCTTCTCCCCTCCTCCTCCTCCTCGTCGTCCTCTTCTTCCTACTTCTGTTACGTTATGTTTGTCCCTTCCCTTCTTCGTTGAGGTCAGGAGTGGTGTGTCACGATGGCTGTACCTGGTAAGCTTACGGACTTTTACATTACTTCTGCCTTCATAAATATTCTCTTTTATACACTCGACATGATTACATTTCTGGCTACCGATAAGAACCTTTGCCGCGAGGCCTTCCGAGAATAAGGGAGAACGTGCGGCCGATACAGTCACCAGGCACAGGGCCGTGACGCCACCACCGGGCACAGGTAAATGTACAGTTGGGGGCATACAGTAAAGCTGCGTGTGACCTCGGTGCTCATCTCCGTCACATTGGCCCGTGGAACATGATGTGGGAAGAACCATCACCCCGGGGTATGGGCCAGTATGAAATCCGGGTTACCACAGTTTACCTTCCCCAGGTTTGCACCCATTTTTCATCCAGCCCGAAAGGGAAGACGAATAGCCGTTTCACGCCGACTGCCCGGGCCGGAAATCGAACCCGTGTCCGCGGAATCGTAGCTAAGCACGATAACCACTGCACCTCTGAGCCTAATTACCTACACTATAATGACGTCACTCCAACTGAACAGTTGTGACGTCATGCCTGTGTATAATTGAGCCTCATCACCTGCACTAAGATGACGTCACACCAGGTAAACGGTTGTGACGTCAGCACTGTGCATGACGGAACCTTGCTGCCTACATTTAGATGACGTCATGATATTTGTTGCCCTACCTTCCTGTCCCTCCATTTCTATTAACTTCTTTATTATCTCGCCCTCTTCCTACTTCTCTCATTGCTCTCACCTGCATTTTCTCTTTCTCGGCGTCTCAGGTGTTTGGGGCGGGTGAAGAGGTGGCTTATAGTGTCCACACTCCTCCCTCTCTACCTGATTAATTTCTTATACTACTACTACTACTACTACTACTACTAATGATAATAATAATAATAATAATAATAATAATAATAATAATAACAATAACAATAATAATAATAATGATAATGATAACGATAATAATAATAATAATAATAATAATAATAATAATAATAATAATAATAATAATAATAACCTGAGATAACTTGCTATTACCTCATCACTTCTTGCGGCTCGTGGCACGCTCTAAAAATATTTCCTCTTCCTTGCAGGTTAGTCGATGGATGGACGAGCCTGGGAAGGGTATTTGTGGCGACTTGGACGACACCAACTTTTTTGGGCCCGGTTATGGGGGGGTGGGGGTGGTGGTGGTGGTGGTGGTGGTGGTTGTGGTGGGAAGAATTGTGGTGAGGATGCTGGGGAAGTGAGATGGGATTTGATGATGAATTGGAGGAGGAGGAGGAGGAATAGGAAGAGAAAGAGGAGGAGGAAGAGGAGGAGGAGGAGGAGGAGGAGGAGGAAGAGGAAGAGGAAGAGGAAGAGGAGGAGGTGGAGGAGGTGGAGGAGGAGGAGGAGGAGGAGGAGAAGAAGAAGAAGAAGAAGAAGAAGAAGAAGAGAGAAGAAGAAAAAGAAGAAAAAAGAAAAAAAACATAGGGCAGACCCGGTAAAACTAACATCAGTCCTCAATATCCACTTACATATCTAACCTAACCGTTAGAAAATATATATAGGTAAAACTACTAACCCCCTCGTCCCCTCCCCCTCTCCGCATAATAAATGAAGACAGGCTAGAGGGGGGGGGGTCAGCGGGCGGCGCCTCACCTCTGTAGTGTGTCGCATCTCGCTCCCCAGGGGTCCAGAAATGTCGTTATTGGTGGCGCATCTTAAATTGAATCTGAGTTATGTTTCTGGCGTGTGAGGGGAGTGAAGGGGATGGGGGTGAGAGGGAAGGGTGTGGGGGTGGGGGAAGGGTAGACAAATAGGTAGATAAATAGAAATGAGAAGAGGTAGAGACAGGTAGGCAGGTAGGTCGGCAGGTGGGCAGGAAGGTGCGCAGGAGAGCAGGCGTTAGCATTATGATTAGCATGATCTCTGGGCCTTACATAACCCGGTGACGCTTGAGGCGGAGGGGAGTGAATAGCGGGAGGAAACTGGGTTAGCGGGAGACGGGAAAATATATATTAAATTCCGCCGCCATGTTGCCTCTCTTTCTATCTTCTATCGATATTTTCATGCTGACTGCTCTTCTGAACATACTAACTGCATACCCCCCCCCCCCTCCCACGACCCCGCGGCACACGACTTTCTACTCATGCTCATCCCTATACTGTCCAAACCCCTTATGCAAGAGTTAACCATCATCTCCATTCTTTCACCCCCTTCACTGGTAAACTCTGGAACAGCCTTCCTTTGTCGGTATTTCCTCCTGCCTATGACTTGATCTTTTTCAAGAAGAGTGTATCAAGACACCTCTCCACCCGAAACTGACCTCTCTTTTGGCTACTCTTTACTTTATCTTTTATGGGAGCGGCGAGTAGCGGGCTTTTTTTTTTTTTTTGGACTCTTTTTGTTGCCCTTGAGCCGTGTCCTTTGATGTAAAAAAAAAAGTCACGTTGATAGTTGCTGATGATGCTTCAAGACTCTCCTTCCTCCACTGGCTCTCGAAGTATAATGCTAAGGTCGTGAGGGCCGGAGATGGTGTAGTGAAGGGGAAGGGAACGAATAACAGAGAGGGTGAAAAGTGTTTTAGAGAAAGATGTGAAAATATATACACAGGTTGGTATAGTTATTGGTGATGTTATAAGGCTGTCCTCCCTTCTTCCTTCCTGTTCATGATGCCATTAGTGTGGTGCCGGAAACTCCACGCCAGTCATTAGTATAAAACGTATTAGCTTAGATGAGTCGAGTCAGGTCAGATGTTAGAATTAGTTAGCCAGTGTAAGTCAGGTTCAGTAATGTTAATCCAGTGCCAGTTTCCCAGATAATTCCAGTTCTGATGAGGAATATGTAAGTGTGTCAGGGCAGGTTTGTTTTCGATGGGTTGACGGCTTGTAAATAGTAATTATATGCATAATAGAAGTTGGTGTGTGTAGCTTAATAAGCCTAATAAGTACTGCATATATTTAAATAAAAAAAAAATGCGTCTTGGCCTATTGCGCCGGTAGGCTTCTTCCCGGTGGATCCTGATGGTCGGTCCAAGGCTTCTTCGGTGGGTCCTGATGGTCGGCCCAGCCCGTTCTGGCGCAGGCGAGTGTTTATAGTGGCGCCATTTTGCATTGGCTCATGCTGCCCTCCCGGAGCTCATCTTTAATCCTAGAATCTAGAGTCCGGGTTGATAGGTTGCCTTCTGGACAGCATGTGGGTAGTTTTAAGCCACTCGGCGGCGGCTGAAAAATCCCAGCTTGGTGGCACCGGTCGGGGATTGAACTCGCGTCCTCCTGAACGCGGGGCCGTCTTGCTATCTATTCAGCCACCGCCTACCCTATTTGCGTCTGTCCTCTCTTGTCTGCGGTCGCGGTGTACTAAAAAGTGTAATGAGCTCTGGCAAGGTAGATACAGAGTGATATTCTATTATTGTATTGGACTAAACTTTATTCCATACAGTTCCATTTACCTGCAGCCCTTGTGCAGCTTATGATATGCTGATTATGTAACGCGATGAGCTCAGAGGCCACGCGCAGCTATTTCATATGCTACCATTACATTCATATCTATCTATCTATCCATCTATATCTTTATCAGTCTATTCATTTAACATTTTTGAGCCGTTTAAATCTTCAGTAATGGAGTTAGCGAGGGAAAAATAACATGTGAGTGTGTTTTATATGTAGTTGTTCGTCTCTCAAAGTTATTAAAGGTTCATTTTAATTACAAGCCCCGCGCGGCGTGAAGGGCGAGCAGCGAGCGGGCTATGGCAGGAAGAATATTTTCACGTGTTTCAGGGCTGTGTTATTCCCGTCGGAAACTCAGTCACGCAGCTCCTTATAATTACGTCACGTTTTGTTTATGTTGAAAGGTCTGTAAATATCTTCAACGAGAAACATCAGAGAGCATATTTTAAGTTGTATGTGATCCGTCTGTCAATGTTATTACAGAGACCTTATTATGACGATAGTTATGCTGCTTATGAAAGGCCAGTAATGCAGTTTAACAATTAATATAAACACGGTAATTGGCTCTTTTAAAATTAAACTATCAACTCTAAAACTCCTTAAACCTCAATAACACTAAATTCAAACTCCCTAAACCTAAAACTGATCTCTAAAAACTGGTCACTAATACTCCACACGTGATCAGTACGAGCAAGCATGACTCACTCACTGCACCGCCCAGGCTTCTGACGTCCCAAGGTTTTCAGCGGCGTGTTAATTACTGGCGGCGGGGCGTGGAAGTGCGTCCCCGAAAATAAGCTAATGAACGTAATGCAAAGAACCGCCTCGCTAACCCAATCGAGACTGCATGAGCGTGGAGGGGAAACTGTGCTCGATTATAATTCCGTAAAACCTGGAAAATATGGACCAATAGAGTAGGAAGGGAAGGGTGGAAGGAAGGTAAGGGAGGAAAGAAAGGCAAGGACAGGGGAAAGGTTGGGAAGGGAAGAGAAGGGAAGGGAAGGGAAGGTGTGGTCGGGAGCTTATTGGAAGGAAATAAACTTGATCTGTGCCGGAAAAATATAGAGCTAATAATGCCACTTGTATTGCCACTGAAACCACCATTACGACAACCACCACCACCACCAAAACCACCACCACCATTTCTTTGTAGTCGACAATATGTAAATTCTTTGCTTTCATTTCCACTCACCACCACCACCACCAGTAGCAGTAGTAGTAGTAGTAGTAGTAATAGTATAAATAATAATGATACTAACGATTCCTACTATTATTACTGTTTCATTATTTATTATTATTATTATTGTTATTATTATTATTATTATTATTATTATTATTATTATTATTATTATTATTATTATTATTATTAGTTTTACTACTACTACTACCACTACTACTACTACTACTACTACTACTACTACTACTACTACTACTACTACTACTACTACTACTACTACTACTACTACTACTACTACTACTACTACTACTACTACTACTACTGCTTACATAGGAATACATAGGAAGAACAGGCACCAGAAGACCTGTCGGTCTATGGCGAGGGTGTCTGTTTACTACCGCTACTGCTAGTAATCTACGTGTGATAGGACAAGACATAATAGATTACTACTACTACTACTACTACTACTACTACTACTACTACTACTACTACTGCTACTACTACTACTACCGTACTATTTTTATTATTACTGTTATTTCGCGTTTGTAATTATTTGTCATATTTTCGCCTTTTCCGCGTCACGTTTCACCAGTAAAATCATGAAGCGCATTTCGAAACCTTCGCGTCATCACTTATGCAACGCTGGGACAATAGTGAGCACAGATTTTCAACATGTATCTCTCGTAATTGTGTGTATTACCTGTCTGTATATTCCGTCTGTCTGGCAGTGTGTGTGTGTGTGTGTGTGTGTGTGTGTGTGTGTGTGTGTGTGTGTGTGTTATCTATCTGTTTGTCTGTCTCTGTATGTCTTTATACCTCTTTGTTTTCTCTATATGTATCATGTCATTCTGTGTCTGTCTGTATTTTAGAGGCAGAGCAAGAAGTGGCCTAAGTTTTACTGGAGGTGACTGTATGTATATGTATATATGTACCGTACGTCTCTCTCTCTCTCTCTCTCTCTCTCTCTCTCTCTCTCTCTCTCTCTCTCGCTCTCTCTCTCTCTCTCTCTCTCTCTCTCTCTCTCTCTCTCTCTCTCTCTCTCTCTCTCTCTCTCTCTCTCTCTCTCTCTCTCTCTCCTCCCTTCTCTTCGCCCTCTTGCATGACACTCTTGCTACACCGAACGTCGGGCTGGAAGTTATAGCACGTGAGAGAGAGAGAGAGAGAGAGAGAGAGAGAGAGAGAGAGAGAGAGAGAACACACATAATAGTCTTAATGTGATTGTTTTCGAATGTAAAGGATCTAAACATACTCTAAAGGATATACGATATGGGATATAATGTGAAAGGTAATTGATTTATTACGTGCTGCCCATAGCGCCTGTAGGCTTACTTGAGGGGCCTCTTGGGCGACCCCAGCCCGTTAGTGGCGCAGGCGAATTTATTTATAGTGGCTGCCGTCATGTGTGACTCTTGCCTGGCCCATGCTGCCCCCGGTGCTCCTCTTGTCCGAAGCCGCTGAAGTTACTGTTGATTGAAAACTTGGGCACCATGTGGTTAACCTTCCGCCACTCGGCGATGGTTTGAAAATTCAGCGGTTTTCGGTGGGACTCGAACGGGGTCCACGGGGTCACCACGCCCGCACACTGAGCACTCGGCCACCACCTCCCCAATTAAAGAAAAAGGTAATTAATTTAAGGCATATAAAACTGAAGGTAATTGATTGAGGGATTGAAAGGGCTGCAACACCACACGCTCACTTGGATAATTGCTGGCCGGGGCGACTGACTTCTTTTCTCACCTCCTCTTCAGAGTCTTGCGTTCGTGTAGTTAACTTATGGAGCGGCGGCGCGCGTGGCGGCGGCGGAGGGGGGTCAAAAATAATACATTTAATTAAACAGCGCCCCATCACCTGGGTGGGGTGGGGGGGGGGTTGTCTGAAGCGGCGGCGGCGGCGGGGAGGAGGACGCGGCGGCGGGCGGGGGAAAGGGTAACAGGAGGTAATGGGAAGGTGAAGGAGGCGGAATGGACGGCTGTTTGAGAAAGTGGAGCTGGGAAGGAAGGAAGGGGATGGGGTGAGTATAATATGATCCGAAGTGTTTTCGTGTTTCAAGGGGACTGCGGGGCATGTTTTTTTTAGGCGCTTAAGGCTGTAAGAGCTTGGGCCTGGAGTTTAAGTTTCTTCGTGTGTATATCACGGGAATGGGTGACCTGTTTCTTTAGGCGATGAAGAGCGGCACTAAAGCAGCGGGACCCGTGATTATAGCAGCGTGGGGCGGGAGGGAGGAACAGGCGGGGAGATTTACCCGAGCCACTGAGTGTTTTAGAGGCGCCGTCGTTAACACTCAAGGCCCATTAGTGTGTTGTGGTGACTTTAGGCACGATGGTTTATAATGACTGGCGGGGCGTCGGGGGAAACGTGTAAAACTTGACTCCTGGAACAGTAGCTTCGGTTATGCCTCTCCGTCAGTGATATAACCCAATGAATAACTGTGTTTCTCAGATCGTAACTAACATGGAACGTAAGCATGGAACAAAAACGTAAACTAAGAGATCTGCGTGAACGGGTGTCAGATTGAAAAAAAAAAAATTGTCCCCAGTAGACGAAATTTCACATGTGCTTCGAGAAATGGCATATCCCTTAATATCTCTCTACCGAAACTGTTTGGTTAAAAATATAACTATCGTCTGCCAGTGTTTTTTTTTTTATTTATACATCTCTCTTTGTCTCTTAATACATCCCTTTATATGATTCTTGATATGTCCCTCTTTCTCTCTCTCTCCCCCTCTCAACTCCTCCCATCCAGCATCACCTGTTAAGCCTGTACGTGCCCATCCCGGCCTTGTCTCCCAATGGCCTTAATATCTCCCTGTGTCTCTTAATATGTTTCTTAATGACCTCTAATATCTCCCTCCTCTCTCCTTGTCTTTCCCTCTCAACTCTTCCTTCCTTTCACCATCACCCGTCAAGCCTATATACGTGTTCCTACCAGTCGGCCAATAATCCTTGCAGCTGCTAATTTTGGGTTTATTGCTGAGCCCTGAGGAGCGGCGAAGACTGAGGATTGAGGGCCGTTCCAATAACTTCATTCCCTATTAGCTGAGGAGGCGATGAGAGGCCGGGGAGATGAGGGCGAGGAGGAGGAGGAGGCGGAGGATGAGGAGGAAGAGGAGGAGGAGGAGGAGGTGGTAGAGGAGAGAGAAAATGAATAAGGGGGAAAAATGGAAGAAATGAAACAGATAAACAAAAAAAACAAAAACAAAGAAAAAAGCAGAAAATAAGAGGAGGAGGAGGAGGTGGAGGAAGAAAAAGAAAAAAAGTAGAAGGAGGAGGAGGAGGAAGAGCTGGATTAAGATGAGTTGCAAGAAAGAGTAAGACGAAAAGAAAGAGGAGGAGGAGGAGGAGGAGGAGGAAGAGGCATAATTTGAAACAGTCACACCTCAAGACGTGAAGAGATAAGCGAATAAGTAATAGGAGGAGAAAGAAGAAGAAAGAGGAGGAGGAGGAAGAGGAAGAGGAAGAAGAAGAGGCATATCGTCAGTTCCCGGTAGGCAGGCAGCGGCGGCGAGCCCATCCCTCCTCCTCCTCCTCCTCCTCCTCCCCCTTTTGCTTGCTCTCCTTGATAACTCGGCCCAAGATGACATTAACTCCGCCGTCCGTTACTTTCAGTGGCTGGTAATTTTGGGTGTTAGCGCGCCGTGTGATGCTACGCTAATTCTTCCCTTAACAATGGCGGTGAATGGTTTAGGGAAAGAAGGAAGGAGTACGGGAAAGAGGCAGAAAGAGAGGAGATAGAAAGATAGATATAGAGCAGAGGAGATAGGTAATTAGTTAGATAGATAGATAGATTGAACAATGGCGTTGAATGGACGAAGGAAGGAAGGAAAGAAGGAATACAAGAAAGAGATAGAAAGAGAGGAGATAGTTAGATAGATAGACTGAACAATGGCGCTGAATGGACGAAGGAAAGAAGAAAGAGGACGAGAGACAGAAGAGAGGAGATAGATAGTTAGTTAGTTAGTTAGATAGATAGTTAGTTAGATAGATAGATAGATGGAATAGCGGTGAATGGATGAAGCAAGAAAGGAAGGAAAACGAGAAAGAGACAGAGAGGAGATAGATAGGTTGTTAGATAGAGAGATAGATAGAGAGATAAAACAACGGCAGTGAATGGACGAGGGAAGAAAGGAACGCGAGAGAGAGAAAGATGGGGAAGAGAGGAGAGAGAGAAAGACAGGTAGAGAGAGAAAGAAAAATATTAGCAATGAGAGAGAGAGAGAGAATAACAACACAATCTTTACCTTCACAAAAGAAAACAGATGAAGACATTTTGTTTGCTTTCCAGGAGGAGGAGGAAGAAGAGGAGGGTGAATAAGACAGGGGGCCTAGAAGGTTGAGGTACTAAAGAAGAGAGAGAGAGAGAGAGAGAGAGACTCCATTGTTATTCCTTCTCAACATAAACTCAATGCGTGCTAGACTTTTCTCGCTCGTATTTCTTTCTTTATTTTATTTCACTTTTACGAAACATTTCAAGAATCCGCGGGTGTTTGTATCTCTCTCTCTCTCTCTCTCTCTCTCTCTCTCTCTCTCTCATGTAATTCACGAAATGAGATAAATTCCTAAATACATGAAAAAATAATTAGACAAAAAAATAAAAGAAAATATATACTACTCCCTCAAAACCAAAACAATAACTATAGGAAAGGGAAAAGAAAGAAAAGAACAAAGAAAACATGAGACCAGCCACAGAAAACGAGGTCAAGTTTAAGGCAGACTCAGCTAATCTTTCGTTGAGTGGCTGACGGGGAGGTACTTAATCCTCCTCCTCCTCCTCATCCTTCTGTTCTTTCCTTTCTTTCTCCTCCTCCTTCTTTTCCTTCTGTTTCTCTTCCTCTTAATAAACCTCCAATTCTTAATCTCCTTTTCCTTCTTTTCATTTCCTCCTCCTCCTCCTCTTCCCTCTCTTCCTCCTTCCTTTACCTCCCAATTTCTTCCTTCCTTCTTCCATTTTTCTTTCTATTCCTTTTCCTCTTCCACCTCTTCCTTGTCTTTCCCTTCTCCTCTTCTTCTTCCTCTTCCTTCTTTCTTCCTTCTTCCATTTTTCTTTCTATTCCTTTTCCTCTTCCACCTCTTCCTTGTCTTTCCCTCCTCCTCTTCTTCTTCCTCTTCCTTCTTTCTTCCTTCTTCCATTTGTCTTCCTAATCCTTTTCCTCTTCCTACTCTTCCTTGTCTTTCCCTCCTCCTCTTCCACTTCCTCTTCCTTCTTCCTTCTCCTCATATCCCCCCTCCTCCTCCTCTGCCCTTAACTTACCTTCTCAATCTATCTTTCCTTCTCTCTCTCTTCTTCTTCTCCTCCTCCTTCTCCCTCCTTCCTTCCCAGTTCCCTATCTTCCTCGTCTTCCTGGCAGATCCTAGAGACATTAAGGGATCCTACGGGCGTCCCATAGATCATCCGGGAGTCCTGCCAGTCGGAGGTGAAGCCAGGAGAGCCAGAAAGAGTCCTACAATTGGGGGTGGAGGTCCTACAAAAAAGTCCTTCGGGGTCCTACGAGACTTTGAGGGAATAGGACCCGAGAGAGATATGACTGACGTTGAGAAATATGATGAGGTGACGTAAGGATTTTTTTTAATGTATTTCTTTCGAGGGGAAACTTTTTTCTTTTTTTTCTCGTTTTTTTAATATTTTTGTGTTTTGTGTGTAAGGGAGGGATATTGTGTGTGTGTGTGTGTGTGTGTGTGTGTGTGTGTGTGTGTGTGTGTGTTTCTCACTTAATACATTCTCTACATGTCCTCTCTCTCTCTCTCTTTTTCAATTCAACTATTTTTTTTTATTCTACCACCACCACCATCATCACCACCACCATCACCACCACCATCACCACTAAATGTTATGTTAATCCAACTCTTTGCATGACATCACTACACAAATGGTTTGACCCTTCCCTTCCTTCGTTTCCTTTTCATTCTTTCTTTCCCTTCCTCTTCCTTTCCCTTCCTTTCCTTTCCTTTCCTTTCCTTTCCTTTCCTTTCCTTTCCCGCCATTCCCTTCCCTTCTTTTCCCTTGCCTTGCCTTGCCTTCCCTTCCCTTTCCTTCCCTTCCTTTGCCTTTACTTTCTTTCCTTTCCTTCATTTCCCCTTGCTTCCCTTTCCTTCCCTTTCTTTCCTTACCCTTCCCTACCCTTCCCTTCCCTTCCCTTAAAACAAAACAAAAAAATATACAAAAGAAAAATGGAAAATGGAGAGAAAAACGAAAAAAGGTATAAAATTAGATATAACGAAGAAAGATGAGGAGAGAGAGAGAGAGAGAGAGAGAAATGAAAGAGAAGAGGAAGAAACAAGGGTAAGAGGAAGGGAGGAAAGAGACGGAGGGAGAGAGGGAGGGAGGGAGGGAGGGAGGGAGGGATGGAGGAAGAAAACTGGAGGAGGTAGAGAAGAATATCATTATTGGTTTTAGTTCAGGCATAATGATCGGTTAATTATGATTACTTTTCCTCCTCCTCCTACTTTTTTCCTCTTCCTTTTGCTCCTCTTTTACTTTTCTTCCTCTTCCTCTTTTTTTCCTCTTTTCTCCTTACTTCTCTTATTTTTTCCTTCCCTCTTAATTTTCTTCCTCTTCTTTTTTTCCTTCCCTCCTCCTTTTCTTCCTCCTCTTATTTTTTTCCTTCCCTCTTAATTTTCTTCCTCTTCTTTTTTTCCTTCCCTCCTCCTTTTCTTCCTCTTCTTCTTTTTTTCCTCCTTTTTTTCCTTCCCTCCTCCTTTTCTTCCTCCTCTTATTTTTTTCCTTCCCTCTTAATTTTCTTCCTCATCTTATTTTCCTCCTTTTCTTCCTCCTATTTTTTTCCTTCCCTCTTAATTTTCTTCCTCATCTTATTTTCCTCCTTTTCTTCCTCCTCTTATTTTTTTCCTTCCCTCTTAATTTTCTTCCTCTTCTTTTTTTCCTCCTTTTTTTTACTTCCCTCCTCCTTTTCTTCTTCCTCTTATTTTTTTCCTTCCCTCATACTTTCTTCCTCCTCCTCTTTCTTCCTCATTTTTTCCTTTCCTTTTACTTTTCTTCCTCTTCCTCATTTTCTCCCTACCTTCTTTTCTTCCTCTTCCTCTTTATTTTCCTTCCTTCTTTCCTTTTTTCGCTCACTTTTCTTCCTCTTCCTCCTTTTTTCCTCTCTTTCCTTCCTTCTTTTTTCCCTTCATTGAATTTATACTTTATTTTTTGTTTTATTTCTAGTAATGGACTGTGTCGTATCTATCTATCTATCTATCTATCTATCTATCTTTCTTTCTTTCCTTCCGTTTCCAATAATTCAACTTCAAGACGTCGAGACAAAAGCCCAAAATCGTTCCCAAAAGAGTTTCGAAAAATATCACGAAGAAGAAGAAGAAAATAAAGAAGAAAAACAATAAAGAGAAGAAAATCACACCAAAATGACTGACTGACTGTTTTCACCTCAATCTTGGAGCGAGTTAAGGAAGGGAAGGATGGGAGGAAGGAAGGAAAGGAGGGAGGATGGAAGGGAGGAAGG
>NC_066519.1:12443231-12448231 GCF_024679095.1 Eriocheir sinensis
GGTATTTTAGACGGGAAGAAAACACGAAAGAAAGAAAAAGAAAAGAAAGTGTATGAATGAATCAACAAGTCTTTCGAATAAAACTTTCTTCAGAACTACACCACTCAAACGTAATTTTCCTCGTCTTCACAAACAAGACGAACAAACATTATAGACAAACAAACATTATAAATAACCATACATTACTGATACGAATACGGGACTGTTATATAAAACCACAAAGAGTTATAGGTCTTACACGAAAGAAAGATAGGGAAGAAAAGAGGAACAACAAACAAAACATAAGAAAAAAAAATAAAGGTAAAAAAATAGCAAAAATAACAAAAGAAATCACACCCACAAGAAAGACGCAATAAATAAAAAGCGTAACAATCTAATAAATCCAGACATGAGGCACAAAAAAACAATAGCCGGGCCGGGCGACTATTGGCCCTAAACAAGACAAATAAAGAGCAATAAAAACAAAAAACTCGGTCACGACAATGGGGAGAAAAATATCGGATTTGTCGTAAAGTTTCCAGACACAAAGATCATGAGAGGGAGGAGGAGGAGGAGGAGGAAGGGAAGGAAGGCGTAGGAGAGAAGAGGTTGACTGAGCGGAGAGGGGAGGGGAGGGAAGGTGGGAGGAGGAAGGAAGAAGGAGGGAAAGAAGAGGATGGTAAAGGAGGGAGGGAAGGAGGGAGGAGGATGTGGAGGAGGGAGAAGGAGAGTAAGGAACCAGAAAAGGGAGAGAGAAAGGAATAAAGGAAAGGAGAGAGAGAGAGAGAGAGAGAGAGAGGAAAGGAGAGGAAGGAGTTAGGGACAAAGAGAATAGGGAAAGAGAGTATGGGACGAAAGAAAGGAATGAAAGAGAGGAGGAAGAAAGAAAGAAGAGGAGGAAGAAGGGGAGACAGTAGAGGAAGAGAGAATAGCAGAGGACGGAAAAAAAGGGAAGGGAAGAGAAGGAAAAAAAGAAAATAATGAGAATGGGAATGAAATGGAAATGAAGCTGAAAATACGATGTTAGCTTACCATAACGATACACAAATAAACTAAATATTACAACCTTACCGTTCCCCGCACCGCCAACTTGACACTACCATCAGAAACACACACACAGACACACTGAGACGCTTACCTGAAAAGAGAAAAAGAATGGCAGTTAGATTAGGGAAAATAAAATTGTACTACTAAGGAACAGTTTAGTAGAAGCTGTGGATAGGGGAAGGGTTGGTGGAGGGGCTGGTGGATAGGGGAAGGTTTGGTTAAAGGACTGGTGGATAGGGGAAGCGTTGGTTATGGTACTGATGGATAGGGGAAGGTTTGGTTAAGGGACTGGTGGATAGGGGAAGGTTTGGTTAAGGGACTGTTGGATAGGGGAAGGTTTGGTTAAGGGATTGTTGGATAGGGGAAGGTTTGGTTAAGGGACTGTTGGATAGGGGAAGGTTTGGTTAAGGGACTGTTGGATAGGGGAAGGTTTGGTTAAGGGACTGTTGGATAGGGGAAGGTTTGGTTAAGGGACTGTTGGATAGGGGAAGGTTTGGTTAAGGGACTGATGGATAGGGGAAGGTTTGGTTAAGGGACTGTTTTTTTTTTTTTTTTTTTTTTTACATTGCAGCCTATTGCGCCGGTAGGCTTCTTCCGGTGGATCCTGATGGTCGGTCCAAGGCTTCTTTCCGGTAGGTCCTGATGGTCGGCCCAGCCCGTTCTGGCGCAGGCGAGTGTTTATAGTGGCGCCATCTTGCATTGGCTCATGCTGCCCTCCCAGAGCTCATCTTTGATCCTAGAATCTAGAGTCCGGGTTGATAGGTGGTCTTCTGGACAGCATGTGGGTAGTTTTAAGCCACTCGGCGGCAGCTGAAAAATCCCAGCTTGGTGGCACCGGGCGGGGATTGAACTCGCGTCCTCCTGAACACGAGGCCGTTACTTTGACGACTGGTGGATAGGGGAAGGTTTGGTTAAGGGACTGATGGATAGGGGAAGGTTTGGTTAAGGGACTGGTGGATAGGGGAAGGTTTGGTTAAGGGACTGTTGGATAGGGGAAGGTTTGGTTAAGGGACTGTTGGATAGGGGAAGGTTTGGTTAAGGGACTGATGGATAGGGGAAGGTTTGGTTAAGGGACTGTTGGATAGGGGAAGGTTTGGTTAAGGGACTGTTGGATAGGGGAAGGTTTGGTTAAGGGACTGGTGGATAGGGGAAGGTTTGGTTAAGGGACTGTTGGATAGGGGAAGGTTTGGTTAAGGGACTGTTGGATAGGGGAAGGTTTGGTAAAGGGACTGATGGATAGGGGAAGGTTTGGTTAAGTGACTGGTCGAGAGGGGAACGGATAGTAATTAGAATAGTGGATAGGGGAAGAACAGTTTAGTAGATGCTGTGGATAGAAGGGTTGATTATGGGACTGGCGGATAGGGAAAGGGTTGGTTATGGGACTAGTGGAGAGGGGAACGGAGAGTATTGAGAATGGTGGATAGAGTGAGAAAGGTTTTGAAGAAGCCGTTGATTACTAGGTTCCCAATGACAGGTATCTCTTAGGAACGGGAGAACTTGGCCTATAGATAATATGGGTAACTTATCTTCGTATTTAATTCATTTTAGGGGTGACTGAAAGCGTCGTTCGTAATGGAGGTGAAGAGAGAGACGGAAAAGTAAGGAACTGATCAATTTGCGTCCATCGGAAGTGAAGAAAAACGAGCTTCTTCAAGGGTAGACTTCGGAGGATTGATTCAAGGGCTTGCCATCGAATCTTTCTTGCTATCATTAAGACTGACTCTCTCTCTCTCTCTCTCTCTCTCATTCACACCCACTCATTGACTCACTTTTCTCTTTTTTTTCATCCTTTGTCACACTTCTTCCTCCTCCTCCTCTTCTTCCTCCTCCTCCTCTTCACTGATTTCTATGTTTTTTCCTTCTTTTTTTTCTCTC
The DNA here is from genome assembly GCF_024679095.1 of Eriocheir sinensis. NCBI lineage: Eukaryota > Metazoa > Arthropoda > Malacostraca > Decapoda > Varunidae > Eriocheir > Eriocheir sinensis. The sequence continues at coordinate 12,446,133 of NC_066519.1, forward strand.
CTCTTAATCTGCTAATTTAAAATGAGAGAGAGAGAGAGAGAGAGAGAGAGAGAGAGAGAGAGAGAGAGAGAGAGACACACACACACACACACACACACATAACAATCAAATCTAACCCCAAATAATTTCTTTTAAAATCTCAATGACTTTTTTCTTTTTTATCCAATGACTCCTCCTCCTCCTCCTCCTCCTCCTCCTCCTCCTCTTCTAAGGTCAAACACACGCTGACCTCTTGACACAAGGGTCACAAGAGTTAGGTCAAGTCTCGTAGTGTATTGGTATAGTTTTCCAATAAGTGCTCTCTCTCTCTCTCTCTCTCTCTCTCTCTAATCGTCTCCGCCTGTTTTATTTTTTATCTTTTCTCTTCTCTCTCTCTCTCATCGTCCGTCTTTTTCAACGCGTGAGAGAGAGAGAGAGAGAGAGAGAGAGAGAGAGAGAGAGAGAGAGAGAGAGAGAGAGAGAGAGAGAGAGAGAGTAAAAAAGCCCCCCCCCCAAAAAAAAAAAGAAAAGAAGAGCAACATTCCATGGAGCAGAAAGTATTGAAAGAGAAAAAGACAAGAGGGGAAAAAATTGCCTTCGTCTGAGAGCGAAAATAAAAATAATGAAAAAGAAGGAAGATAAAAAAATGAAAGAGTGGAACCTTTTTTCTGCTTCATTTCTTTTTACTCTGGACTGAAACATGAGTTCAAGAGGAAGAGGAAATAAGAGGAATAAGCGATAGATTAGAGAAAGAAGAATAGAAAGAAAGAAGGAAGAAAGGAAGAAGAGGGAGATGGATAAGTGATAGATTAGAGTAAGAAGAGAAAGAAGGAAGGAATAGAGATAAATATGGATAGAATAGAAAAAAAGAAGAGAAAGAAGGAAGAAAGAAATGAAAAGAAAAATAGATAAGAGATAGATCAGAGAAAGAAAGGAAAGAAAGAAAGAAGAAAAGAAGAAGAGGGAGATGGATAAGTGATAGATTAGAGTAAGAAGAGAAAGAAGGAAGGAATTGAGATAAATATGGATAGAATTAAAAAAAGAAGAGAAAGAAGGAAGAAAGAAAGAAAAGAAAAGGAAAATAGATAAGTGACAGATTAGAGAAAGAAGAGAAAGAAAGAACGACGAAAAAGAAGAAGAGGAAAGTGAATAAGTGATAGATTGGAGAAAGAAAAGAAGGAATGAACAGAGAACGGAAGAGGGAATTAAATATACGATAGAATAGAAAAAGAAAAAAAAAGGAAGAAAGAAAGAAAGAAAGAAAAGGAAAATGATAAGTGATAGATTAGAGAAAGAAGAAAAAGAATAGCAATAGAGAATGGGAAAAGGGATAGAATAGAGAAAGAAGAGGAAGAAGGAAGAAAGGAGAGAAAAGGAAAATAGAAAAGTGACAGATTAGAGAAAGAAGAGAAAGAAGGAAGAAAAGAAGAAGACGGAAATGAATAAGTGATAAACTAGAGAAAGAAAAGAAGCAAGGAACCAAGAAAAGAAAGAATAAAGTTAGATTAAGAAAAATGAATGTTTGTCACAGTAAAAATATATATATAAACAGCAATTAGATATCCACATAATTCACTACCAATTCCTTTCATACTTACTAACTTTCCTCAAACATATATTCAACTAACTTCATTTTAACTAACCATTTTTTTCTTAACCGCATTTAACTAACTCAATCTTAAACAACTTTTTCCTAACTCACAAATAAATGAATATGTCGGAATTAGAAACAATTAACCAGGAGACGCAAAATTAATATCAAGTGTTTATGGGAAACGAAATGAGAAAAAAAGAGGAAAAAGAGGAAAGGAAAATGAGGAAAAAAGAGGAAAAAGAGGAAAGGAAAATGAGAAAAAAAGAGGAAAAAGAGGAAAGGAAAATGAGGAAAAAAGAGGAAAAAGAGGAAAGGAAAATGAGAAAAAAAGAGGAAAAAGAGGAAAGGAAAATGAGAAAAAAAGAGGAAAAAGAGGAAAGGAAAATGAGGAAAAAAAAGAGAAAAGAAAATAATTGAACGAAAGAAAATCAAATCACAAAAAAGTAGCAGAAAGAAGGAGAGGAGGGAACAAAAGAAGAACAAAGAGGAGGAGGAGAGAGGGAGAGAGAGGAGAGGAGAGGGAGAG